>NC_035448.2:104382119-104719119 GCF_002127325.2 Helianthus annuus
TTGTGGAAACTTCTGGACAATTTGTTTCGCTCAGTGCCATGCCCTGATGATTCCGCCATCAGTTGGGGTGTGACATATTGGTATCAGAGCCATAACTATAGGGAATTAGGCTAGACACGACCTAGTCCGGGTCGCTGTCTTAGAGACCTAGACTATAGTTAGTAACCAACAGACCAAGCTTAAGTACTGTAACCAGTTACTCTTCACTATCACTTCACTCGATTTTTTGAATCAAGTCAAGCGATTTAGTCAAGATTAGGTGTGGAAACCGCAAACTCTCGACTAAATTACTTGGCCAATGCTGATTTTACCAATTTACCAATGATTTCCCCATTATTTTCAATAACAAACGAGGAGAATTATACCAAATCAGGAGTGAAATCCATATTTTGATGAATAATCTCCTCAATTTTACTAAAACAAGGAAGAAGTTGCTAAGCTAGGGGTGAAACCCTAACCTTGACGACTTGTTCCGGATTTTATTTTTTCTCACCAAAGCCTTGACGGACTCCAACGACCTGAACTCACAAGTACAACCTAGGGAATACGTGTTGAATGCCCAAGAATCGAGGTAGCAACGCGGGCCCGAAAGTTGAAAAGTGACGACAAGTCTATTGTGAATAGTCGAATCGCTTTGGGTAGTCGATGTCTAGTAGCCGCAGACAATCCATTTCTCGAATTTTTATGTGTTTCGATTCTGAGCCCGCAATTGCCTATTCTGATGATTTGTCGTTTTATGTGTTTTACGTGTACTTATCTGCTTATGTGTTTAAATTTTTGGAGCATTATTCGATTTTCTTCGATCGACACACACAACTCGCATTGCTGTTCCATCTTAACACGCCAACAAATCGCTACGAATCTAGACGAAGTTATGCTATGATGTACGATTATACTATGCTACTCGACATGCTATATGATCATACTATACTACTCGATATACTAATACGCGATCGATATATATATATGCGAACGATATGCGAATTTGAATAATAGGTTTCTGTATTCTGACCGTCTCTATGATTAAATAGGAATGTGCTTCTGTGCTTATGTGTCTCTGTGCTCTACGTGCCTACGTGCTTATGTGCTTTTGTGATTACGTGAATCTGTGGTTATGTGCCTATGTGTTTACGTGATGTGTGTTTCGACGTGTTTCTAAGCTTTAGTAAGTAGTAGACGTGTGAGGTGAGATTCGATTTGTTGTGTCTGAGACCTACGACGATGCCTGTTGCAGACCATGTCGTCATCCGGACACCGAACCCCACTTACCCGCCAAGAGAAGAGAGACAAGCGTCTTGCCGCTATCATTGCCAAGAGTGTGGCAAAATCTGTAAGCGAGGTGTATGAAAACGTCAGCAAGTCGTCTGAGGAGTCGCGAACCGAAGCTCCTAAAGATGCTAACAAGACCGTTTTCAGCTTCAAACAGTTTAAGGCATGCGGACCCAAAGAGTTTACCGGAGAAGATGGCCCTACCGCCATGTTTTAATGGTTTGACTCGATTGAAGTCACTCTGCGCCAAAGCGGCTGTCCTGAAAATCTCCATACCCTCAATGCAACCGGTGTCTTCCAGTCCCGAGCTCTAGACTGGTGGACAGCCGAACGAAACAAACGCTGGAATGATGCAACTTATGAGCTGACTTGGGAAGAGCTGAAGGCCATCATGATGGACGAATTCTGCCCTCCCCACGAACACCAAAAGCTGGAGGACGAGTTTTGGTGTATCAAGCAGAAGGACGGAGACAACGCTGCTTTAACTGCTCGCTTCAAGCAGCTTAGTATCATCTGTCACGATCAAGTCAAGACGCCAGACATGGCCATCATGTAACACCTCGAAATTTTGTGTCCAATAATGTGTTAACACGTGTCATGAGTTTACACGTGGCATTTAATATTAAATAAAGGACTAAAGTTGACAAACCTTGAAAGTATGTAAATTCGAGGGTTATAAATGTCAACAAAGGGTAAATATACTGTATAGTAACCCTAAACGATGCTCGTACCTTCAAACGAATAAATCATGGATCGTACGGAGCGAAACGCGAAAGAAAGTGAGAGATTACAAGCTACAGGGGTTAACTGTGTCAACATGTTTAATTATACCTCTGAGTGACCCTTTGATGAACCCGAGGCTTTGTAACAGTTAAATACGCTCACTAGAATATACTATATAAATTTCGCGAAGTTCCGTTTTAAAACGAGAAAGTTATGATCAAATTCGTATGCGAGGGGTTAAAAGCGTCAACAATAAAAGTTAAGGCTTTTCGGATAGTAAAAACTAACCGGGGACTTAATAATGCGGGTAAAAGTCACGAGGCCCTTAATCGTAAATAATCGAGGGCCAAATCGCAAAGTTACCCCTTCGAAACCGAAAGGTCAGGTTAATCATTACAAAAGATTTGAAAATCTTGATAATTAACCCTCAGGCGGGCCGCGTTGAAGATATGCATGAGCCAATGCGGGCCGCGCGCCAGTTGAAGATCTGTTTTCTGACATTAGGATCCATGCGGCCCGCGTGTGAGTTGCTTGATCCTAATGCGGGCCGCGTACAAGTCCCAGATGCAGAATTCTTGGACAGACTTGCTGTTTGAAGTTGTGAACGATCATATGAGCAATAAATGAAGCATGGGCGCCCTCTACATGCCCCCTAGCACCCAGGGCCACCTGCTGAACATCCATGATGCCTTGTAGGTTGATGTGTAATGATCCTAAGCCTCATTTTTCACTATAAAAGGCAAGACATTGTGCATAAGTGAAACACACCTCAAACCTGCTCTCTTAGCCATCTCTGGAGCTCTCAAGCACTCTTCTAACATTCTAAGTCGTGCACCAAGCTTCTGTAAGTATGCCAACCCTTTTATGGCTTAGTTTTTGCTTAGTTTAGCTTAAAAGTCAATCCGTCGTAATTAACGATTGACTTTGCGATAAATCACGAATGGTCCAGTGGTTTGTCGAATCAAAGATAGTTATATGATGGTAATCATGTGGGCATTAAACCCCTAAAAGGGCACCCTCTGATTCCCACTCTAACTAGTTCAATTATCGAGTCAAACGTGCTTAGAAAAAGTCAACAGAAATGTCATTTTGCGATTTCTTGCATAATCTGTAATGTAGATGATATGTAACCTGTTTGAACACTCATAAAACATGATAATAAGTATATAAACTAGTCTAAGCTTGTTTGATCCGACCATTTTCCGTTTAGACCCGGTTCGGAGCCGAAAGTCGCAAAAGTTTGACTTTGGCATTGACTTCAGTTCTGACCCGTTAAAGTTTGATTTAGATATGCCTTAGGACTCTCTTAGGACCAGGTTACATGATGGTATAACCCTCTGTGACCGGTTCGTTGTTTGTCCGAGTCTTTTACACATTTCCGTTAAATGCTTAAAAGTTGACCGTAACGCCCTTTTTAATTTAAAACGAGAATTTCGGACATGTGAAAGAATCATAACCTTAGTTACTGATTTCTAAGCATGTCCCTAAAAATTCATGTCAATCCGAGGTCCAGAATAGGAGTTATGCTAAATAGCGCAAATTGCGAAACTTTAGTAATTAAATAGCGCAATTAGCATAAAGCCTATCTAAACCCGGATTTTGACACCAAACCTTTTACTCACTGATGTAAAATAATATTTTGGGATTTTTAAAGATTTTTAATTATTTTTAACCTGCTCATAACCTGCGGTTATGGCAACGGTTCGGTAAATACCGAATATACCCTTTTCGGCCATAACTTGAGTTCTACAAGGTCTTTTGACCCGATTCCAGTTGCCACTGATTTTAATTAATAAATAAAGTATTTTAGACTTTATAAACTGTTCGAGAAACTCAGATTTCCTGTAGAACTCATAAACCTCTTTCATAATCTTTAAAAAGACCGAAATACCCCTACGGGGCATAATATGAACTTAAACTCGTTACGGGCATTATGGAAGGTATCCTACTGATACCACAACCTCTTTAAAGCATGTTGACTTAGGAAAACAGTGTAGGACTCTTACGGTCACCCCTTGCGCCTTATGCGCGCACGGTTCGGCTTATGTAACTAGTTTACATAAATTTGCCGAAACGGGTCAACCCATATTGTTTTGACCCCAAAATCCAGAGTATGATTATTATGCCCATATAAAACAAGTCTTCAAACTTGTTGGGTCAAAATCACACTCCATTCACGGTTTTCGCCTTTCACGCGATTAAACCATAACTATCCATTGAAACCGACCGGTCTAAGCTACGGCTAAATTAAAGACCCGTTAGGATTCTAATAGGTTAATTTAAACCTTCGTTCCAGAATAGGGGACCAGTAAAAGCTATCTGCAATTTATTTCAATTAAGGAATTATACTTGCAAAGGTAAATACTTTTAACTTATTTTCCGTTATACGGGCTTGGGTTACGGTATTTAAAATACCGCTTGGTCGGGCAATTGACCCCAACTCATTAGTAGTTGGGTATTATCAATGTGACCCGTTTAAAAACTTGTTTTGTTGGCTTGACGCCTTTGGGGGCTTAATGACCATGTCCCGGATATCCTTGGCAGCATTTACGAATGGCCACGACCTTGACATCCGGGTGTAGGCGTACACCCGGCATTATGTCCATGACTATAAAAGTGTAGCCGTTGGTTTACCCGCCATGGTTTTATGCTATGTGGCGTGTCTATTAAACTTTAACCCGGCACGACCCGGGCGACCGAACGCATAGTAACATGTAATTCTTTACAAGATTTGATTATAAATTATCCCAAGTTATAAAGAGTTTGTGCCTTAAGCATTTAAACCAATTTTATTAAACATTTTACAAAAGTGTCGGTTGAATGTATTTACCAGTGTAAACTGACGTATTTTCCCCAAAAAGACTAAATGCAGGTACTATGCGTAATTGGCTGGGATTTCTCCTTAGCATCATTAGAAGTCTCGCAAGCTTAAGATGCCTGAAGTCTATTGAACAATACTTTTAATATTATTATTTGACCCCCTGTGGATTTTGTTTCAACAATGGTGATACTTTGATATTACACTTAACGTTGAAATATATTATCTTTATGCTTCCGCTGTGCATTCATTTATGTTGTGTGGTTTGACTATAATGTTGCCAACTACGTCACGGTAATCCCCCACCGGGCCCACCGGTGAGACACGTGGAAATCGGGGTGTGACAGGTTGGTATCAGAGCCAACACTGAGTGAATTAAAAACTAACCTTTGTGTTTAATCTCAGTTACACAATTGCACATACTTGAGTCTAGAAAAGAACATAGGACAAATTCGAATTGTTATTCCAGTTTGTCTTTTTGTTGTTTATTGTTATTTAAAGTTTTGAAAGCAGGAATATGCCACTTGCAATCAGACGAGGAAGAGGAGGAAGAGGCAAAGGGACGATCATTACTCACAATGATCATGAGGCTGGACCTTCGAACATGCGAGCTCCTTCCAGTACAAGAAGTGAGGAACCACAGAGACGAAGAAGAAACCTTTTTGAACCTGCGAGACATTCTACCTCGCATAGCTCAACACCCTCATACCGCCATTCATTTGGACCAGATTCGGAAAATAATCCTAATAACCCTCAACCATCCTTTATACCTCTACAGCGATCTGCTTCGCACCGATCTTATGGCGATCCTTCACCTTTCTTCATAGGACAGTTTAACCCGGCGGATTATGTCCAAGAGCCGATAGGGTATAACCCTTTAGGGCCAGAGGATCACTTTTCTGAAGATAATGCAGTGGATATGGACGAGGATACAGATCCCGTCAAGCCTGCATGGGTACTCCCAATCATCCAATCGAGATCTCGGATGGGTCATCCTTTCATGGAATGCCCTATCAAGGTCCCGATAGTTACCAGGCGAGGTTCGACCAATGTAATTTGTACTTTACACCTTCACATCATTTCTCGCCTCACGATCAACAGCAACAACAGGATCCTTCTGAGGATTCGCGGTTTGTGGCAGTTACGCCACCACCACCGCCACCGGTTCAACCAGTAATTCCAGATCCGCCAAGGCGAAGAAGATCAAGCGCACGGATGTCCACCCGAGGAGGGGAATTTCATTTCAGCACCCCTCGCCACTCGAGTGCTAGTCACTTTCCGTCAGTACCTAAAGAAGAACCACAATTAGGGGAACCTTCTTGTCACCCTGCAGAGGTGAATTCTGCACCAGTTGCACCACCTCCGCCACCATTCGGATATGACAATCCGATACCAGCGTACGGCGCTTCCCCGGCGTACAATCCGTTTGAGCAGCCGACTCACACGCACTACAACTATAACTATGATGCCGATCCATATGTGGTAGCGGCTAATTATAATGCGCTTCATGGAACCTCTTGGAGACAAGATTACTCAGCTCATGGGTATCCAATACCTCCTAGACCTCCGGTTCAGCAACCGTCGCAACAGCCACGTTTTTCTCCACCGGAGCAAGAAGAAATACTCCACCGCTTAAACCGTGTGGAACGAGACTTCGAACAAGAACGTAAGAGTAATCGTGGATTTCTCAAAGGCTTAGCAAACCTACTGAAGGGAAGGAAGAAACGAGACCATTAGTCTCCTTATGTAATGTTGTATTTGCAATTTAGTCCCTGCGTGGACATTTATCGTATTTCAGTCCCTACGTGGACTTATCTCTTAGTCCCTACGAGGACATCCATCTTGTATTTGGTCCCTGCGTGGATGTGTTTTTCTATGAGCCTCTGCGTAGGTATTTATTTATTTAAAAGTCCCGATTAGGGCAGCGTGTAATCATATTTGAAATTTATGGAATGTTATGTTATAATTTTCATTTTTTTTTGTTATTATTATATATGAAATAAATAAAAAATCATTCCTTTTAAAATTTAAATCTGCCTAAAATAAAGAATCTTAAGAGTGAAACCTAGCCAGGTGTCTTTATAAGATCCGGCCAAGATGGTAAGACCTGATTAAAAGATTCAGATTTCCTGTTAACCTGTGTAATCATGTTAACGTTCATGGCAGATGTGATTCGTTAAAATCGCACGCGTCATTCTTGTATAAGAATCCTTCTAAGGATTCCAAAGCCCAAATTAATGATTTATCAATCATGGGTTAAATCGTCAATGAAGACGATAACTTATTAAACATCCATTAGCGATGTAGTGCCTATGGGCCAAACTTATTAAACATCCATTAGTGATGTAGTGCCTACGGGCCATAATTATTGTCATATAAAGACAAAAGGCAGTGGTAGTCTATGACTCCCTATCAAAAAAGGTAAAAGGACTACGGTTCAAACCTTCATGCCTTGATTCTCTGTAATCCCGGCTAATATTATAAAAACGTCCTCGTGACTAGGCTTTTATGCCAATAGCAATATTGTTTGTAATTAGGATAAGTTATATTCGAATCCTAAATAAAAGTGAGTAACAAATTAACCAGATATGGTCTCTGTTTAACATGGTTAATGAATTGCCATAAAAGACAATTCCATAATAAACTCCAAAATAAAAATTTTTCGTTATCTTCTGTAGCAGATTCAAGTTACCATGGCTGATCCTAGTGGGGAAAATAGCCACTCGAAAGAAGACGAATATGATAACGCCCAGGTTCATTTGACGGGCGCAGAACTGAAAGCTCTTGTCGACAATGCTGTTAAGGCAGCTCTGGATCGACAATACGAGGAATATACTGAATCTCGGAGCAGAACCATATCCAAACCACACTCAAAGCCGAAAACCCACTCAAAATCTCACAGCAAACCGCTGTCTAAACCTAAAAGGGACGATGATAATCACTCGTCCAATGAAAACAGTGTCCGTCAAGAAAGAGTGTATACCGATGCATCTCGCGCCAGAGGCTGCACCTGCAAGTACTTTGTACCATGCAAACCCCGGGACTTCACTGGGGAGAAAGGAGCGGTCGATTGTATGACGTGGCTTGACGAGATGGACACCGTAGTGGACATCAGCGGCTGTGCAGAAAGAGATGTGGTAAAGTATGTGTCACAATCATTCAAGGGCGAGGCCCTGGCTTGGTGGAGGGCTCTGGTTCAGGCCTCGGGAAAGGCTGTTCTATACAACATAACATGGGAGGAATTCATTTCTCTCATCAAGGAGAATTACTGCCCTCAACATGAGGTTGAAAAGATAGAGACTGACTTCCTGTCCTTGGTGATGACAAACCTTGACTGTCAAGCTTACCTAACGAGCTTCAACACGATGTCCCGGTTGGTTCCATATCTGGTAACCCCGGAGCCAAAGAAGATCGCTCGTTTTATCGGTGGGTTAGCCCCCGAAATAAAGGCAAGCGTGAAGGCCTCTCGGCCAGCGACCTTTCGATCTGTAGCCGACATATCTTTGTCCCTTACTCTGGATGCGGTCCGACAAAGATCGCTAAGGAACAAAGAAGCTGAAAAGAGAAAGCGTGAAGATGATACTTCACGAAGGTCGAGCAAGAAACACCGTGGAAACGGTGATAACAAGAGAGGGTCGGAGTCAAGGAAGGATGGGCAACAGTCTGGTGAGAATCACTTTGGAAAGTGTAGGCTCGAATCAAACTCGTAGACTCAGTCGAAGTCGTATGCTTGCGGGTTGTGCAAGTCCAAGGACCACAAGACCGTGGACTGCAAGAAGATAAAAGATGCAACCTGCTATAACTGCAACGAGAAGGGGCACATTAAATGCAACTGCCCTAAATATGCCAAGAAGCCTGAAGAGGCCAAGAAGACCAATGCAAGAGTCTTCAGGATGGAGGCGAAAGAAGCAGTGCTGGATGATAACGTGATCACTGGTACTTTTCTCGTAAATGATATCTTTGCAAGAGTACTTTTTGATTCGGGCGCTGATAAGTCTTTCGTAGATCATAAATTTTGCAAATTGCTGAATATACCTGTCAAAACCTTAAATGTGAAATACGAGGTAGAGCTAGCAGATGGCACCATAGAAACCGTCTCCACTGTGTTAGATGGATGTCTGATATCCATTAAGAATCACTCTTTTCCTCTATCTCTACTTCCCTTTAAATTGGCCGGTTTTGACCTGGTATTGGGAATGGACTGGTTATCTCACAACCAGGCCCAAATCGTCTGCAATAGAAAGCAGGTGGTGATAAAGACTCCGTCTGGTGAATCGCTTACCATTCGGGGAGATACCCAGTACGGATTGCCTGAGCAAGTGACTATGCTCAAGGCTTCAAAATGTCTAAAGAAGGGTTGTGTCATCTACATGGCACAGGTGATTATTGAAGAGCCTAAACCGAAGATAGAAGACATTCCCGTCATTTCGGAATATCCAGAAATTTTCCCTGAAGATCTACCCGTCTGCCACCGGATAGGCAAGTGGAATTCAGGATTGATATCATCCCTGGAGCAGCACCTATTGCTAGAGCACCTTACAGGCTAGCACCAACCGAAATGAAGGAGTTGAGGACCCAGCTGGATGAACTGCTAGCTAAAGGTTTCATCAAACCTAGTTCGTCTCCCTGGGGAGCACCTGTCCTGTTTGTGAAAAAGAAGGACGGATCAATGCGTCTGTGCATCGATTATCGCGAGCTTAATAAGGTCACGATAAAGAATAGATATCCCTTGCCGAGGATCGACGATTTGTTCGATCAGTTACAAAGGGCAAGTTATTTTTCGAAGATTGACTTGAGGTCAGGCTACCATCAACTGAAAGTCAGAGATGAAGACGTACATAAAACCGCATTTAGGACTCGTTACGGTCACTACGAGTTCCTAGTGATGCCTTTTGGGCTCACAAATGCACCGGCTGCGTTCATGGATCTCATGAATCGCGTCTGCAAGCCGTACTTGGACAAATTCGTCATCGTTTTCATCGACGACATTCTTATCTACTCGAAGAACCGAGCTGACCATGAGAAACACCTTCGCTGTATTCTCAAACTTCTACATCATGAGAAACTCTATGCCAAATTCTCTAAGTGCGAATTTTGGCTTCGAGAAGTCCAATTTCTAGGACACGTTGTCAGCAAGCGTGGTATCCAGGTGGATCCCGCTAAAGTAGAAGCCGTAATGAATTGGCAAGAGCCAAAGACGCCTACGGAGATTCGTAGTTTCCTGGGCTTAGCAGCATATTACAGGCAATTCATTGAAAACTTTTCAAGGATTGCTGCGCCCTTAACTTCCCTGACCAAGAAGAAGATAAAATTTGTTTGGGGCCCTAAGCAGCAAGAGTCCTTTGATATTCTAAAGCAAAAGCTGAGCAACGCTCCTGTGCTCACATTACCTGAAGGTACCGAAGAGTTCGTAGTTTATTGCGACGCATCACACACTGGCATGGAGTGTGTGCTCATGCAGAAAGGCAAAGTCATTGCCTATGCTTCGAGACAGTTAAAGGTGCACGAGAAGAATTACACCACCCATGACTTGGAGCTGGGTGCCGTTGTGTTCGCACTAAAACTGTGGAGGCATTACCTGTATGGTATCAAGTTTGTGATCTATTCGGATCACAAGAGCCTTCAACATCTGTTTAATCAGAAGGAGCTAAACATGAGGCAACGCCGTTGGATGGAGACTTTAAATGATTATGATTGTGAAATCAGATATCATCCCGGCAAGGCGAATGTAGTCGCTGATGCCTTAAGTAGAAAGGAAAGGGTGAAACCCATTCGAATCAATGCCAAGAGCATTGAAGTCAAGAATAATTTGATGGAAAGGTTGTTAGCTGCACAACGAGAAGCTGTGTTGGAAGCCAACTATCCTAAAGAGAAGTTAGGAGTAACTGAGGAGCAGTTAACTCTTAGCAAGGACGGAATTTTACGATTGAATGGACGAATATGGGTTCCGATTTATGGAGGACTACGAGATGTTATCCTCCAGGAAGCCCATTGATGTGCGTGAAGTGTGTTATAATTTTAGATATATTTTTAAGCCCTTTTTACACTTTTAGCCAAGTTTTAAATTTATAAAACACGATATTTACTAACACTAAACACACATATGGGCAAGTGCACCCATCGTGGACGTAGTATAGTGTTGGTAAGATACCGAGGTCGTCCAAGGACACAAGAGCTTTTAATACCGGTTTATCCTCAACGTCTAACCAAATCAAAAAGTTAGAAAAATGTTTTAAACTAAGAAAAATAAAAACTAACTAAATGCTGAAAAATAAAATAAAATAAAAAACAGATAGACAAGATGAATCACTTGGATCCGACACGTGTATTAGTATAACCTTTGATTATTTTCGCACTTTTGCACTTGTTTAAGAGATTATCTTAGTTATTGTAGTAGGCCCCTTTTTCGGAGGTGACGTTACCCTCAACCCAGTAGTTTGAGTCAGCAAGGATACAATCCTAAAGGGTTGGATTATTGAAAGATAATGAATTAAGTTATTAATGCAAATTATGGTAGGCCCCGCTTTTGGCGGTGACGTTACCCTCGGCTAAGTAGTCTGAGTCAGCAGGGATACAGTCCTAAATAGCCGGGTTATAGTATTAATAGTAGTTAGCTTATGAGGGGGTCAAAGAGTTTGGATCCCCGCCATCCAATACCTATGGGCATTGAAGGAGATCCTACTAAATTTGACCCAGGTCCCAAGCAGGACCTCTAAACGCTGAACAAGGGCAAGACCCTTACCAAACCGTTCCCTTAACCCCCGACCAGGTAGCCAACATACCTCCATATAGACCGTGGAGATATGAATGGTGAAAATCTTTTATTTTATATAGACAGTAAAATAATGCCAAGACACCACGGACAAACGATAAGGAAAGATCACCTTCAACATAAGTAACTAGTTATTAAAGTCATTAATACAAAACCAAATAAAAAGTGCAAAAGATTAAAAATAAAAAGTATTATACTAAACACTTGTCTTCACCAAGTGATGTAAGAGACTTAGGCAAACATGGCCTTGATTGTCAAGAACCCTTACGATCAATCTTGGATCCCGAGACGACTCACACACTCTATGATGGACAATGGATGATGGTGGTGGATGATGGTGTTATGGTGGTGGTGGGTGGTGGATGAAGTGTGAGAGAGGTGGTGTGCCAAGGGATGAGAGAGAATGAAGCCAAGCTCCTCTATTTATAGGCTGAACAGAACGCTGGACACGGCCCCGTGTTCGCTGAACACGGCCCCGTGCCCGTCTGACATTCTCTCTCTTCATTAATTGTAATTGCGAATTACAATTAATGCACCTGCTGTACTTTCAACACGCCCCCGTGTCCGCTGGGCACGGCCCCGTGGTGAGCAATGGAAGCTTCTACTGGTTTGTCTTTTCTGCTGCTTCCTGGGCACGCCCCCGTGTTCGCTGGACACGGGGCGTGTTCAGGCTCTGTTTCTCTTCTCTTTGTCTTGGGAGGTGCCGTTGAGGGTCCGGGCAGTTTGCTTTTGTTCCTTTTCTTGTAATTATGATAGAATTAGGGGTCTTTTTGCTTCTTTTGTGATTTTGAGCTCATTTCATCCTGAAAATACAAAAGGAAGACAAAAACACTCTTTTTCCAACATTAGTACTTAAAAAGGGTTAGTTTTATGCCTTAATTGATGTGTTTTATATGTTGCATTTTACACACATCAAATACCCCCACACTTGAACTTTTGCTTGTCCTCAAGCAAAACTCTTTTTAATGTGGCTTACACTCCCAAATGGAATAGGTAGAAGAGAAGTTTTTTAACTTGTCCTAGAGTGTCGGGAATCCAAGGTTTAGATAGGTTCTATTTTTATTTTATTTACAATCTTATTCGTCATGGTTTATTTTGAACTTTACATAAGATAAACTACTTAATTTGGCATAGCATGCCTTATTAAAATTCCATTTATATACAAGTTCACATACCTCACGGGAGATCACTCAATCACTCGGCCGAAGGTGTATATTTAAGTGAATCGCTCGAGAGCGGCACGGATTTACATTTTCCATATGCTTGCCAAGCGATCAATCCTCCTCCTTTTTAACTTTTACCTTTGTAAATATCAAGAGGTCTTTTGGGTGAAGGCTTGGGTTTAAAGGTGGGTGGTTGGTTAGTGGTTAGTAAAAAGGGCGAAAATCGTAACAAGTGTCGGTTTTCGTAAAATACCTTATTTTTGGTGATAGTTATTTTTGAAGTATTTCTCCAAACAAGCTTTTTGTAGCTTTTGTTTGTTTTTGACTTCATCATTTTTTTTTTTTTTTTTTTTTTTGATCACGTAAAGGTATGTTTATGAAAACCGAGTTTGTCACTAAAATAAAGGTGAAAAAAATGAAAAAGGTTTTTGGTGGGTAGAAAATTGTTTTGGGGGTAATGAAATGAAAGGTTTAGGCTCAAAGGGGTTTTCTAGGGGGATTTTGGGTAGGTAAAAAAAATGAAAAATAATGGTTTTGAAAGAAAAATAGTTAGTCCTAATGCCTCCATCATTTACTTACTTGGGTTTAAGTTGGTAAGGACTGGGAATGTATCGTCGTGGCAAGTTCTAGATTTGTAAAAACCGAGCGGCTATTCACACAAGAAACGAAAAATGAGCATTTAGTCTAAATATGTGTATTTTTATGCTCCATAAAGGCTCAAAACTCACTTTTTGTGGGAATGGGTTTTTAATGTGACCAAGCATATATAATCGAATTTTAGCTAGACTTGTTATACCGTTTCATAATTTTTCTTATGTTAGTTCTTTTTATCACGACGCTATCGGTTGTAAGTTTGTAAAAATATAACCCTTTTATAACTTGTTATTCCCAACTTAAACTAAGACAAGTAAATAATAAAAAAAAATGAAAAAGTTTTTGAAAAAATTTGGGGTGTTTAGCGGTTCCAATAGAGTTTTGTGTAAGGCTTGTTTTAGGATTTCAAAAATTTCAAGGTTTAAGCATCCCCCCCACACTTAAATTACACATTGTCCTCAATGTGTCCAAAAATAGAGTTTTTGGTTGATTAGAATATGTAAAAGTGTGTTTAAAAACAAAGATTTGTGTTACTGGCACTCTGGACACGGCCCCGTGTTGACCGGGCACGGCCCCGTGGTCAAGTGCCAGTAACAAAAATTATAGAATTGAAACAGAAGCCTGGACACGGGGGCGTGTTCGCTGAACACGGCCCGTGTCCAGTTACCTGAACTGGGTGATTTCCTGCAGGGGGCTCAGCACGGGGCCGTGTTGGTTGGGCACGGCCCGTGTGGAGCCTTCTGTTATGGAGATTTTTGTCGGTTTGTTCTGTTCTTCTGCATGGTTCATTTTTTCTCGTTCCCTTTTTCATCCATTACCACCATGAGTGTGTTTTATTCTGCAAAAACTAAAAGATTAAACTTAAACTAAGGATAGGTCCGCGGAATGCCTCCGTGGTGCGCCACGTTTATAAGGGTCCTTGGCTAGACCCAATTCCCGGTCACACGTCATTTGATTGGGGTGCCTTGCCTCCCAAGTTACACCGTCGGAGAGCGGCATCCAGGCTTGAGTCGATAACCTTCATGTAGTGGACCGGGTCGTCATCCTCTATTCTTTTCCCAACTCCGAACTTTACCTCATCGTCCCCGTACCTCAACGTTAGTGTCCCTTCATTCATGTCCACTACTGCTTGTGCGGTGGCAAGGAAAGGCCTCCCTAGAATAAGAGGGACCTCGTTGTCTTCCTCCATGTCGAGTATGACAAAGTCAACAGGATAAACAAACCTACTTACCCTTACCAAGACATTCTCGATGACACCTTGCGGGAACTTGACCGATCGATCCGCGAGTTGTATGCTTATTTTTGTGGGGCTTGTGGTTCCCAAGCCAAGCCTTTTAAACATTGAAGAGGGCATGAGGTTAATGCTTGCCCCTAAGTCGGCCAAGGCATTGCGAACGGGAGATTCCCCTATTGAGCACGGAATCGTGAAGCTTCCGGGATCGATCTTCTTTTGGGGTAGTTTATTGAGTACGAGGGCAGAGCATTCTTCGCCTAAATTAACTAATTGCAAATTCTCAATTTTCTTTTTATGTGTAAGGAAGTCCCTCATAAATTTAGAGTATTTGGGCATTTGGGTTAGGACTTCGATAAAAGGAATATTGACATGCAATTGTTTTAGCAAACTTTCGAACTTTGCGAATTGCTCGTTGGTTTTTTGACGAATTAACCTACCGGGGTACGGAACTCGAGGAGCCTTGGTAGGCTCTGTTGATGGGGGAGGTTCCTTCTCCTGCAGATGTGTTGGCGTTGATTCTTCCGCGGTTGGAGGTACTTCTGCAGGCCCTACGGTTCGGTTTCGTAGCGTGATGAGGTGAACTTGTGCCTTCGGGTTGGTTTCGGTATTGCTGGGTAACGCGCCTTGTGGTCTTTCGGAAAAATTTTGAGCTAGTTGATTTATTTGTTTTTCTATGTTTTGAATGCTAGCTTGTTGATTCCTAAAGTTTGATTCTAATTGTAGGAATCTTTCCGAATTTTTCTTGTCAGTGTCAGAGACGAGGCGAGATATAGTATCTTCGAGCCTTTCTCTCCCACTTTGTTGTTGAGTGAAATTTTGTGACTCATTTCTTGGTTGCTGAAAGTTTGTTCGTTGTGGTTGTTGGTTACTACTATTGCCGGGCTCCCTCCAACCAAGGTTTGGGTGGTTTCGCCATCCTTGGTTGTAGGTCCCCGTTGGAGGACCCGACGACCTAGGTCTATTATCAATGTAGTTTACCATTTCTTGTTGATCGTCCGTTTCTTTCATGCAACTCCAATTTTCATGTGACCCACCACACCCCTCACAAGCCATGACCGAGACTGTTTTTGTCATTTCTAATTTTTTTATTTTTGAAGAAAGGGCCTCGATTTGGGCTTGTAAAGAGGTGTTTTCGTCTACCTTATGGGCGCCCGGGGCAATAGTTTTATTTCCCCGGGGGGTGTGCCACTGAAAATTGGTTTGAGCAATTTCCTCAATCTGATTATATATTTCGTGTGGGCGTCGATTACCTAAAAGTCCCCCGGAGCTAGAATCAAGTGTCTGTCTAGTATGTGGTAACAATCCATTGTAGAAAGTGGATACTTGTTGCCATATCGCGAGACCGTGATGGGGACACTTGCGTAGTAGCTCCTTGAACCTTTCCCAAGTTTCATATAAGGATTCCCCGTCTTCTTGTGAGTATGTGTTAATTTCAGCCATTAATTTAGCAGTTTTAGAAGGAGGGAAATACTTATATAGAAATTTTTGGGCTAGTTCATCCCAGGTGTTTACCGATCCAGCTGGGAGGGTGTTGAGCCAAGCTTTCGCTCGGTCTTTTAGTGAGAATGGAAACATACGAAGGCGGATGGCATCGTTTGATGCTCCATTGATCCGAAATGTATCACATATTTCTAAGAAATTAGTTATATGTAGATGGGGATCCTCGTCCGCGAGCCCGTGAAAGGTTGCGGAGTTTTGGAGCATTTGTATCAAGTGCGGTCGAAGTTCGAAGTTATTAGCTTCGACATTCGGGGCATTGATAGCGGCGCCGAGATTACCTACGGTGGGCCGTAAGTAATCCATGAGGGTACGTTGGTCCGCCATTGGGGGTGGGTCACCCGAAACCTTCTCTTGATTTTTGGCTTTTAACCTTTTTCTGAGAAAGCGTTCGGGTTCTTCTAATGGTTCCTTTATGTCTTTATTGGAACTGGAGCTCATACACTACGTGAGGTTGGCGTCGGGTTCCAAGTCCTGCAATAAAAACAGAAAAGAACGTTGGTCAGAAGGTTCACCACGGCCCCGTGTCCAGCGAACACGGCCCCGTGGTCGGAGTTACAGTGGTTGTTTTTCAGATCCCAGTTACTGGAAGTTGGACACGGCCCCGTGTTGCACCGACACGGCCCCGTGGTCAGCCTTCTGTTAACTTGAAAAACAAAAACTGCCAGTAATGTTGCTGAGCACGGCCCGTGTCCGACCAGGCACGGCCCCGTGCTGAGCTCTGCAGAAGCTGAAAAATCTAAAAAAATCCTAAAAAATTAAAGAAAAATAAAAAGATGATTAGGCCGTTGATTCCTAACTTTCTTAAAATCCTTGTGTCCCCGGCAACGGCGCCAAAAACTTGATGTGCGTGAAGTGTGTTATAATTTTAGATATATTTTTAAGCCCTTTTTACACTTTTAGCCAAGTTTTAAATTTATAAAACACGATATTTACTAACACTAAACACACATATGGGCAAGTGCACCCATCGTGGACGTAGTATAGTGTTGGTAAGATACCGAGGTCGTCCAAGGACACAAGAGCTTTTAATACCGGTTTATCCTCAACGTCTAACCAAATCAAAAAGTTAGAAAAATGTTTTAAACTAAGAAAAATAAAAACTAACTAAATGCTGAAAAATAAAATAAAATAAAAAACAGATAGACAAGATGAATCACTTGGATCCGACACGTGTATTAGTATAACCTTTGATTATTTTCGCACTTTTGCACTTGTTTAAGAGATTATCTTAGTTATTGTAGTAGGCCCCTTTTTCGGAGGTGACGTTACCCTCAACCCAGTAGTTTGAGTCAGCAAGGATACAATCCTAAAGGGTTGGATTATTGAAAGATAATGAATTAAGTTATTAATGCAAATTATGGTAGGCCCCGCTTTTGGCGGTGACGTTACCCTCGGCTAAGTAGTCTGAGTCAGCAGGGATACAGTCCTAAATAGCCGGGTTATAGTATTAATAGTAGTTAGCTTATGAGGGGGTCAAAGAGTTTGGATCCCCGCCATCCAATACCTATGGGCATTGAAGGAGATCCTACTAAATTTGACCCAGGTCCCAAGCAGGACCTCTAAACGCTGAACAAGGGCAAGACCCTTACCAAACCGTTCCCTTAACCCCCGACCAGGTAGCCAACATACCTCCATATAGACCGTGGAGATATGAATGGTGAAAATCTTTTATTTTATATAGACAGTAAAATAATGCCAAGACACCACGGACAAACGATAAGGAAAGATCACCTTCAACATAAGTAACTAGTTATTAAAGTCATTAATACAAAACCAAATAAAAAGTGCAAAAGATTAAAAATAAAAAGTATTATACTAAACACTTGTCTTCACCAAGTGATGTAAGAGACTTAGGCAAACATGGCCTTGATTGTCAAGAACCCTTACGATCAATCTTGGATCCCGAGACGACTCACACACTCTATGATGGACAATGGATGATGGTGGTGGATGATGGTGTTATGGTGGTGGTGGGTGGTGGATGAAGTGTGAGAGAGGTGGTGTGCCAAGGGATGAGAGAGAATGAAGCCAAGCTCCTCTATTTATAGGCTGAACAGAACGCTGGACACGGCCCCGTGTTCGCTGAACACGGCCCCGTGCCCGTCTGACATTCTCTCTCTTCATTAATTGTAATTGCGAATTACAATTAATGCACCTGCTGTACTTTCAACACGCCCCCGTGTCCGCTGGGCACGGCCCCGTGGTGAGCAATGGAAGCTTCTACTGGTTTGTCTTTTCTGCTGCTTCCTGGGCACGCCCCCGTGTTCGCTGGACACGGGGCGTGTTCAGGCTCTGTTTCTCTTCTCTTTGTCTTGGGAGGTGCCGTTGAGGGTCCGGGCAGTTTGCTTTTGTTCCTTTTCTTGTAATTATGATAGAATTAGGGGTCTTTTTGCTTCTTTTGTGATTTTGAGCTCATTTCATCCTGAAAATACAAAAGGAAGACAAAAACACTCTTTTTCCAACATTAGTACTTAAAAAGGGTTAGTTTTATGCCTTAATTGATGTGTTTTATATGTTGCATTTTACACACATCACCCATAGTTCCAAATATTCTGTTCACCCGGGAGCTGATAAGATGTATCAGGATCTAAAGGCAAATTATTGGTGGATAGGCTTGAAAAAGTCTGTAGCCGCTTATGTAGCCAAATGCTTGACTTGTGCGCAAGTCAAGGCTGAGCATCAAAAGCCGTCTGGCTTGCTACAACAGCCTGAACTTCCCGAATGGAAGTGGGAATGTGTAACTATGGATTTTATTACCAAGTTACCCAAGACGAGGAAAGGAAATGACACAATATGGGTTATCGTTGATAGACTGACTAAGTCATCGCATTTCTTACCCATCAAGGAGACTTATAGCTCCGATATGTTAGCCCAGTTATACGTTGATAAGATTGTAGCCTTACATGGCATACCTGTGTCTATTATCTCTGACCGGGATACTAGATACACGTCGCATTTCTGGAAGAGTTTCCAACAATCTTTGGGCACACGTTTGAATTTTAGTACGGCTTACCATCCTCAGACAGACGGTCAGAGTGAGCGTACTATTCAGACGTTGGAAGACATGCTACGTGCATGTGCTATCGATTTGGGTGGTAGTTGGGATAAGAACCTACCACTAATCGAATTCTCCTACAACAATAGCTACCATACCAGCATTAAGGCTGCGCCTTTCGAGGCATTATACGGTAGAAAGTGTAGATCGCCTGTTTGTTGGGCGGAAGTTGGAGATGTCCAATTGTCAGGACCAGAGATAGTCTTCGAGACGACGGACAAGATTGTCCAGATTCGAGACCGTCTCAAAGCTGCCCGAGATAGGCAGAAGAGTTACGCGGATCCAAAGCGTAAAGATTTTCGCTTCGAAGTAGGTGAAAAAGTGTTACTTAAAGTATCACCCTGGAAGGGGGTGATGCGTTTCGGTAAGAAAGGCAAACTAAGCCCAAGATACATAGGACCTTTCGAGGTTATCGAACGGGTCGGGTCAGTTGCCTATAAGTTAAACTTGCCAGAAGAGCTCAATGGAATTCACAATGTGTTCCATATCTGCAATCTAAAGAAGTGCTTCGCTGATGAATCACTGGTGATACCACACACAGATGTGCATATAGATGAGAGCTTGAAATTTGTGGAGAAACCTTTGTCGATTGAAGATCAACAGGTAAAGAAGCTTCGAAGGAAGCATGTACCTATAGTAAAGGTCAAGTGGGATGCCCGTTGATGCGTGTGAAGTGTAGTATATTATTGATGTATATTTTAAGCCCTTTTTACACTTTTAGCCAAGTTTTAAATTTATAAAACACGATATTTACTAACACTAAACACACATATGGGCAAGTGCACCCATCGTGGACGTAGTATAGTGTTGGTAAGATACCGAGGTCGTCCAAGGACACAAGAGCTTTTAGTACCGGTTTATCCTCAACGTCTAATCAAATCAAAATGTTAAAAAAATGTTTTTTAAACTAAGAAAATAAAAACTAACTAAATGCTGAAAAATAAAAATAAAATAAAAACAGATAGACAAGATGAATCACTTGGATCCGACTAGTGTGTTAGTATAACCTTTGATTATTTTTGCACTTTTGCACTTGTTTAAGAGATTATCTTAGTTATTGTAGTAGGCCCCTCTTTTGAAGGCGACGTTACCCTCAACCCAGTAGTTTGAGTCAGCAAGGATATAATCCTAAAGGGTTGGATTATTGGAAGATAATGAATTAAGTTATTAATGCAAATTATGGTAGGCCCCGCTTTTGGCGGTGACGTTACCCTCGGCTAAGTAGTCTGAGTCAGCAGGGATACAGTCCTAAATAGCCGGGTTATAGTATTAATAGTAGTTAACTTATGAGGGGGTCAAAGAGTTTGGATCCCCGCCATCCAATACCTATGGGCATTGAAGGAGATCCTACTAAATTTGACCCAGGTCCCTTGCAGGACCTCTAAACGCTGAACAAGGGCAAGACCCTTACCAAACCGTTCCCTTAACCCCCGACCAGGTAGCCAACATACCTCCATATAGACCATGGAGATATGAATGGTGAAAATCTTTTATTTTAAATAGACAGTAAAATAATGCCAAGACACCACGGACAAACGATAAGGAAAGATCACCTTCAACATAAGTAACTAGTCATTAAAGTCATTAATACAAAACCAAATAAAAAGTGCAAAAGATTAAAAATAAAAAGTATTATACTAAACACTTGTCTTCACCAAGTGATGTAAGAGACTTAGGCAAACATGGCCTTGATTGTCAAGAACTCTTACGATCAATCTTGGATCCCGAGACGACTCACACACTCTACGATGGACAATGGATGATGGTGGTGGATGATGGTGTTATGGTGGTGGTGGGTGGTGGATGAAGTGTGAGAGAGGTGGTGTGCCAAGGGATGAGTTGGAATGAAACCAAGCACCCCATTTTATAGGCTGAACAGAAGGCTGGGCACGTCCCCGTGTCCGCTGGACACGCCCCCGTGCCCGTCTGACACTCTCTCTCTTCATTAATTGTAATTCGCAATTACAATTAATGCGCCTGCTGTACTTTCGCCACGCCCCCGTGCTCACTGGACATGGCCCCGTGGTGGGCAATAGAAGCTTCTAAAGGTTTGTCTTTTCTGCAGCTTCTTGGGCATGGCCCCGTGCTGGCTGAGCACGGGGCGTGTTCAGTCTTCTGATTTCTCTTTTTTTGCTTGGGAGGATGCCGTTGAGGGGTCGGGCAGTCTACTTTTGTTCCTTTTCTTGTATTTATGTTAGAATTAGCTGTCTTTTTGCTTCTTTTGTGAATTTGAGCTCATTTCATCCTGAAAATACAAAAGGATGACAAAAACACTCTTTTTCCAACATTAGACTCAAAAAGGGTTAGTTTTATGCCTTATTTGATGTAATTTATATGTTGCATTTTACACACATCAAATACCCCCACACTTGAACTTTTGCTTGTCCTCAAGCAAAACTCTTTAAATATGTGGCTTACACTCCCAAATGGAATGGGTAGAAAAGAAGGTTTTTGGCTTGTCATAGAGTGTCGGGAATCCAAGGTCTTTTGGGGTTTTATTTTTATTTATTTACAATCCTATTCGTTATGATTTATTTAGAACGTTTCATAAGAGAAATTACTTATTTAGGCTTAGCATGCCTTTTTAAAATTTCATTTATATACAAGTTCACATACCTCACGGGAGAAATCACTCAACACTCGGCCGAAGGTGTATTTTTTTTTAGTGAATCACTCGAGAGCGGCATGGAACTTATTCCTACCATAAGCTTGCCAAGCAATCAATCCTCCTCCTTTTTAACTATATACCTTTGTAAATATCAAGAGGACTTTTTGGGTGAAGGGTTAGGCTTGGGCTAAAGGTGGATGGTTGGGTTAGTGGTTAGTAAAAGGGCGAAAAGCGTAAAAAGCGTCGGTTTTCGTAAAACACTTTGTTTTTAGTGACTTTTTATTTTGAAGTATTTCTCCAAACAAGCTTTTGTTTTCATAGCTTTGTTTGTTTTTAACTTCATCATTTTTTTTTGTCACACGAAAAAAAAAACGAGCTTACGAAAAACCGAGCTTGTTACTAAAATAAAGGGTGAAAATAAAAAGGGGTTTTGGTGGGTAAAAAGGGTTTTAGGGTAAAGAAATGAAAGGTTTAGGCTCAAAGGGGTTAACTAGGGGGATTTTGGGTAGGTGGTAAAAAAAAATTGAAAAATAATGGTGTAGAAAGAAAAATGGTTAGTCCTAATGCCTCCATCATTTACTTACTTGGGTTTAAGTTGGTAAGGACCGGGAATGAATCGTCGTGGCAAGTTCTAGAGTTGTAAGAACCAAGCGGCTATTCACACAAGAAACGAAAAATGAGCATTTAGTCTAAAGATGTAAATTTGTATGCTCAATAAAGGCTCAAAACTCACTTTTGTGGGAATGGGTTTTTATGTGATCGAGCATATATAATCAAATTTTAACTAAGCTTGTTATGCCGTTTCATAATTTTCTTATGTTGGTTCTTGTTATCACGACGCTTTCGGTTGTAAAATTATAAAAATATAACCTTATTAATCTTAGGATTCCTAACTTAAACTTTAGACAAGTAAAAAAAATGAAAATTTTTGAAAAAAAAAATTGGGGTGTTTAGCGGTTCCAATAGAGTTTTGTGTAAGGCTTGTTGTTAGAACTTGCAAAATTTCAAGGTTTTAGCTTCCCCCCCACAATTAAATTACACATTGTCCTCAATGTGTCCCAAAAATAAATTTTTAGGTTGATTGGATGTGTAATGTGGTGTTAAAAAGCAAAGATTTATGTTACTGGCAGTCTGGACACGGCCCTGTGTCCGCTGGACACGACCCCGTGGTGAACTGCCAGTAATGAAAACTTACAGAAGGTGAACACGGGGGCGTGTTGGTCAGACATGGCCCCGTGTCTGGCAAATATTTGCAGGACAGTAACCAAACAGCAAGCCTGGGAGGTGAACACGGCGGCGTGTCGGCTGGACACGTCCCCGTGTGGACAGTCTGTAAGCCTGAAAAACAGGTTTCTTCCCCCGGTTTCTCCATTTTGGGCCTATAAGTGCTAGGTTTGCACCTGTTTCATCACTTAATACCACACCAAACAACATAAACATCCTACATTACCATAGTTAATTGTCTCAACATAAAGTAAAAGAAAAATAAGACGGAAAATAAAAGTAGTCAAGGAAAGTAAATTGTTCAACATTTAGCACGCAGGCCATAAATTGTTCGATAGAAAAGGGTACTTAAACTTGTGGGCTCACCATCACCCAGCTCCTTGTTCCTTCAAACCTCCTACTCCATGTCTTCATCGCTATCATCACCTCCATCCCCATGCCCCGCCATATACTCCCGGATGCTACCGATATCGTCTTGTATATCGTTGATGTTGCGTTCAATAGTTCCGACCCGGTGGTATGTGTTGTTGGCGAGATTGTAGGTGTTCCTGGTACACATGAGGTTTTCCTACAAAAGATCATGTAAGCTTTGAAAGTTAGGAAAACCGCCTCCTTGTGAGGAGGATTGACCCGGATCACCGTGGGGTTGGTATTGGTAGTGGGGAGGTGGTGCGTGAAGAACTAGGGCCTCCTGTGGGTTCCATGCATAGCCTTGTGCTCTTTGGAAGCTCACCGTCCCGTCTTCCGCCTCATAAAGTAAGTTCATGGCTCGGCAAATGTGGTAGTCAACTCGTCCCGACCATGGACTTCTTTCAAAGGACCTCGGAATTCTCGTGAAATGCTTGAAAAGACGGTACACCCACCCCCCGAAGAAGATAGGTGTTGGAGCGTGAGCAAGGCGATTGAGGTGCATGTTTCGTAACAAGAGATATGGAACATCGAGAGGCTTCTGGTTGTGGATACAGTGAAGGACAACCAAATCTTTCAACCCTACAACGCCACTACTGTCATGACGTTGGTTAAGAGAGTAGGTGAGGAGCCTGTGAATGTAGCGGTAGAGCGGGTCCCTCAACTTAGTACTCTTGGTGCTGCTAGGGTTGTAGATTCCTTCACCGATTTGAGCCCATGCGGCTTAACGTTCATTTACATCCAAGTCTCGTAATCCCCCGGTATTTTCCTCATTCCCCGATTCCTCTTCCCCATACAGTCCTATTATAGCTCCAAACTGTGCCATGGAGATCGAGTACCTTGTCCCGCCACACCGAAATGCAACCCCTTCATTGTCAAACGGGTCACACCTCGAGGTGAAAGTGAAAGTACTGTAGAACTCCATGGTGTATTGATGCACCGACCGAAGCCGAGTGTTCAATGCAACTGCTAGTGGCCCTGTCACAATGTTGTTGAATCGGTCTAGCTGGTTCACCATGGTTAACAGGTCCGTGCATGCTTGCCTAGGGTACTCCTCGGGTCTTGTTTGAAGTATTTCATATCTTGCCCTAGCATCGAGTTCGCTTGCATTGAACCTTGTGAACTTTTCCATCTGAAAGAATACACCAACAGTTAGTACGAAACAAAGAAATTTTTAAAGAAACTGCAAACAGTAGGCTGGACACGGCCCCGTATTCAGCGGGCACGGCCCCGTGTCCAGGCGTCTGTAACCCAAAAACTTCATTTTTCGGCCCGGTTCCGAAAACCTGAAAATTTTTAGCCAAGTAGTTGCGGTTTCCCCCGAAAATGAAACCCTAAGTGTCGTTTTTCCCAAACCGTTTACCCTTTCAATTTCGTCTTTTTCGGTTCAAAAACAAGGGTTTGAGGTTTTAGTCAGAAATCAGACGAATCTATCAACAATACAAGTGTATTTACTTCCTACTACACTAATCTAAACTACTACTAACAGATTGCATCAAAAATTTGAAGTTCGATCCGGATGAACATGAAGAACCCTAGATTTTTCCCAATTTTTGATGTTTAACTACATGCAAGTAACTAATCTAACTACTAAAGATGATAGAATCATACCTTGATGTTGTTAAACGTGGGAGTGACGTCGAAAATCTGCGGAAAATCGCCTGGAACCAGAGCGTTTTCGGCAAAACGGGGCGTGTGGAATGAGGTAACTGTTATGAAAAAGGGGTTTTATCCCGACAGTTTCCTCGACACGGCCCCGTGTCCAGTGGACACGGCCTCGTGCCGAGCAAAAATTAAAAAAAAAAAGTTTTGTGCTCGTGTGCATGCCCCTTTTTCCGAAAATGGTTAGAAGACTTAAATGTTTTTGATGTACACTCGCCTGTTCGTAACATGTCGGGTATGATGTTGATTTTATTCGTTAACCGTTTGAAGCGAGATCTCCTCTTCCTCATCCTCAATGGATCCTCGGTAGAGTTTTAGCCGTTGGCCATTGACTTTAAATGGTATCCC
Source organism: Helianthus annuus (assembly GCF_002127325.2). NCBI lineage: Eukaryota > Viridiplantae > Streptophyta > Magnoliopsida > Asterales > Asteraceae > Helianthus > Helianthus annuus. The sequence continues at coordinate 104,407,498 of NC_035448.2, forward strand.
ATTTCGAGCTTTAATTTCTACTGCACCGTGAGGAAAAACGTGGGTGACGGAAAAAGGTCCTGACCACCTAGATTTTAGTTTTCCCGGAAATAATCGAAGTCGTGAATTAAACAATAGAACTTGATCCCCTACCTGAAATTCATTAGACTTAATGTATTTATCATGTAAATTTTTCATTCTTTCTTTATAAATTTCGGAGTTAGAATATGCATAGTTCCTTAATTCGTCTAATTCATTCATTTGACAAAATCGATTTTACCGGCAGTTTCTAAGTCTAAGTTTACATTTTTTATTGCCCAGTAGGCTCTGTGAGCTATTTCTACTGGCAAGTGACAGCTTTTTCCATAGACGAGCTTATATGGGGTTGTGCCTACAGTGGTTTTATAAGCAGTTCGAAAGGCCCATAAAGCATCGTCTAATTTGTCGGCCCATTCCTTTTTATTTAGTCCTACGGTTTTTTCAAGTATTCATTTTAAACCTCGGTTAGTCACTTCGGCTTGCCCATTTGTTTGAGGGTAATACGCCGTTGAGACCCGGTGATAGACCCCATACCTTGTTAATATTTTTTCGAGTTGATGATTGCAAAAATGGGTACCTCTATCACTTATCAAAGCTTTTGGTGTTCCGAAACGAGAAAATAATTTTTTCAGAAATTTTACCACTACTCTTCCATCATTTGTTGGAAGAGCTTCGGCCTCCGCCCATTTAGACAAATAATCGACTACCACAAGTATATATTTGTTTCCTTTTGACGGTGGGAAAGGTCCCATGAAATCGAGTCCCCACACATCGAAGATTTCACAAACGAGAATGCCACTTTGAGGCATTTCGTTTTTGGAAGAAATATTACCTGATCTTTGGCAAGCATCACATGTCTTTACAAGGTTTTGCGCATCCTTGTAAATGGTTGGCCAATAAAATCCTGAATCAAATACATTTTGTGCGGTACTCGCGGCACCATGATGTCCTCCGTATGGACCTTCATGACAGTGACGGAGAATTCTTCGTGCTTCATTACCATGGACGCACCTTCGGATGAGCTGGTCGGCACACATTTTGAAAAGATAAGGGTCTTCCCAAAAGTAATGCTTTACATCAGCAAAGAATTTCTTTCTTTGGTGATGCGGCCATCCTTTGGTGACTATACCGCTAGCTAGATAATTAGCATAGTCGGCATACCATGGTTCTTGTCTACTCTCTATCATATCCAAGGACTCTGTGGGAAATTTTTCATTGATTTGCTCGTCCCTGGTCGCTTCCAAAGCTGGGTCTTCTAGGCGTGAAAGATGATCTGCATCAGTGTTTTCTGCTCCTCTTTTGTCCTTGATTTCGATGTCGAACTCTTGGAGGAGTAGAATCCATCTGATCAAACGGGGTTTTGCATCTTGTTTCTTGAAGAGGTACCTGATAGCTGCATGGTCTGTATAGACTACAGTTTTAGAAAGAACAAGGTAAGAACGGAATTTATCAAAAGCAAACACCACGGCTAGTAATTCTTTTTCTGTAGTTGTGTAATTTTCTTGTGCATCGTTAAGCGTTTTACTAGCATAATAAATTGGGTGGAAATGTTTTTCTTTTCTTTGTCCCAAGACTGCTCCAACAGCAAAGTCACTTGCATCACACATGATTTCGAAAGGGAATTTCCAATCAGGCGCTATCATGATAGGTGCATTGACTAGCATTTCCTTGAGGGTTAGAAATGCTTGATTGCATTCCTTGTCAAAGATGAAAGGTGCATCTTTTTCAAGTAATTTTGTTAGAGGTCTTGAAATTTTTGAAAAGTCTTTGATAAACCTTCTATAAAATCCGGCATGCCCTAAGAAACTTCTGATTGCTCTAACGGAGGATGGTGGAGGTAATCGAGAAATAGTTTCTATTTTTGCTCGATCGACTTCCATTCCTTCGCTTGAGATTTTGTGACCGAGTACTATGCCCTCCGTTACCATGAAATGGCATTTTTCCCAGTTAAGGGCGAGGTTAGTTTCCTCACATCGGGATAGCATTCGTTCAAGATTATCGAGGCATTGGTCATATGAGTCTCCAAAGATAGAAAAGTCATCCATGAAGACTTCCATTGTCTTTTCTATCATATCATGGAAAATGGCTACCATACAACGTTGGAATGTTGCAGGTGCATTACATAGACCGAATGGCATGCGTCGATAGGCGAAAGTTCCGTAGGGGCATGTGAAAGTTGTTTTCTCTTGGTCTTCTGGTGCTATCGGTATTTGAAAGTAACCTGAAAAACCATCTAAGAAACAATAAAATTTATGACCGGATAGTCGTTCTAACATTTGATCAATGAAAGGCAAAGGAAAGTGGTCTTTCCTTGTTGCTTCATTTAATCGTCTATAGTCTATACAAACTCTCCATCCTGTGACGGTCCTTGTTGGTATTAGTTCATTTTTCTCATTAGTTATTACCGTCATACCTCCTTCTTTGGGACTACTTGGACGGGACTCACCCATGGACTATCGGAGATAGGATAGATTAGTCCAGCGTCAAGTAGCTTGATGACTTCATTTTTAACCAATTCTTGTACATTTGGATTTACTCTTCGTTGTGGTTGAATTACTGTTTTGTAGTCATCATTCATTAAAATTTTGTGCGTGCACATGGAAGGACTTATTCCTTTAATATCTACAAGCTTCCAAGCGATCGCGTTTTTGTGTTTTTTAAGAAGATTAGCTAATTTCTCTTTTTCTATGTTACTTAATTTAGAAGAAATAATTACAGGTAAACTACCATCTTTGTCTAGAAAAGCATATTCCAAACCTTTAGGAAGTTCTTTGAGCTCAATGGGTGGGTCTTTAGAAGACACCTTATTTTGTGGCTCATCTAAATCAAGAACCTTAAAGGTTTGTTCTATGGCGATTTCTTCTTCAACAAAGTGGTCATCTTCTTCAGTTGTATCGGGTGGTTCAGCTTCATCTTCAATTAGGGGGTCATTATTGCCAAAAGGATATTTCATTGAACGCTCAAGATCTATGCTCCTTTTGAATGCCCCTAACTGAAGAGGTAGATTGTTGAATTTCCGGTTTTTCAAAGCTTTATGAGTTTGTGCAAAAGGTTTTCCCAAGACTAAAGGAGCGTCATCGAGGATGACAAAGTCGGTTGGGATTACCATTTGATTTGTTTGAACCAAAACATCTTCAACTACACCGATTGATTTTATCACTTTCCGATCGGATAGAAAAATGGGTATTTGAAGTGGAGTAAAATCACTAATACTTAATTTTTCAAAAATGTAGTTAGGCATTATGTTAACACAAAGATCTTTATCAATGGTGATATTACTAATAAATGAATTTTGAAAGAAACATGGAACCGGTGTAATGTTAATTTCAAAAGGATCTTCTTTTATTAGCGAGGTTTGATCATTAGTTAACTTAACACTTACTATTTCTTTGATTTTAGCACTAGTGTTTAACTCTTTTAAAAACTTGGCATGAGGGGTTACTAAACAATGATTTTCGAAAGTAGGCGACAAGAGATTAATTTCTTCAAAATCAGACTCTTCTTGAATTTTAACATTATCGGACTCACCTTTTTCGTTGTTTAACTCATGTGTCGGTTTTTCACTTTCTTGTTCTTCCATTTTTACATTTTCAACTATCTCTACGTTATTATTACAATTTAATTCTTCTCTTGCGCAGGACTCCTCTTCCCTTGCGCGAGATTCTTTTATGCAACGTTCGATAGTTTTAATGTGTTCTAATATCCTATTGGTCACTTCGATGAGAGAAAAAGAATTTGGATCCTCGAAGCTTGAATCCGGTTGTTCGATCCTTGACTCCTCATAGTACTCATATGAAGTAGATGGTTCACACCATTGTTCTTCATTGTAAGTATATGGTGGATAAGGGTCGAAACTTTGTTCTTCCTAGTACTCATATGAGGTGGGTTGTTCACGCCATGGTTCCTCATAATAAGAGTATGAAGGTGGTGGCTCATATCTTGAGTCTTCAAAGTATGAATATGAAGGTTCATACCTTGGTTCATCAAAATATGAGTATGAGGGAGGAGGTTCATACCTTTGGTCTTCATAGGATGTATATGAAGTTGATGGCTCGTACCTGGGCTCCTCATAATAGTTGTATGAATTGGATGGTTGATATGAGTTATTATATTGAACCGAGCGTGTGTTACGACAATTAGTGCAATAATTACCCCTATAATCATCCTCATCATAGGTGTAGTTGTAACCTCCTGAGTATTGATCCATAGGAATCACTCAGCAGACCACAACCAAGTCTCGGGACCAGAAAACAAAAATAAAGACGGAAACAGAAGCTGGACACGGCCCCGTGTTCAGTGAACACGGCCCCGTGGTCAGGATCTGTATCTGGGCGTTTTAATTAAAGTTACTGGTCACATTGAGCACGGGGGCGTGTTCAGTGGACACGGCCCCGTGTTCAGACTCTGTATCTGGGTATCTAAAAAAAATGTGCAGCACGGGGGCGTGTTCAGTGAGCACGGCCCCGTGTTCAGGCTACTGTAAATGTAAACTAAACTAAAGTGCAGAAAAAATTGCGCGCGTTTTAAAAAGGTTTTGAAAAACTGATTAGGCCGTCGATTTTAAGCTTTCTTAAAATCCTTGTGTCCCCGGCAGCGGCGCCAAAAACTTGATGCGTGTGAAGTGTAGTATATTATTGATGTATATTTTAAGCCCTTTTTACACTTTTAGCCAAGTTTTAAATTTATAAAACACGATATTTACTAACACTAAACACACATATGGACAAGTGCACCCATCGTGGACGTAGTATAGTATTGGTAAGATACCGAGGTCAAGGACACAAGAGCTTTTAGTACCGGTTTATCCTCAACATCTAATCAAATCAAAATGTTAAAAAAAGGTTTTTTAAACTAAGAAAATAAAAACTAACTAAATGCTGAAAAATAAAAATAAAATAAAAACAGATAGACAAGATGAATCACTTGGATCCGACTAGTGTGTTAGTATAACCTTTGATTATTTTCGCACTTTTGCACTTGTTTAAGAGATTATCTTAGTTATTGTAGTAGGCCCCTCTTTTGAAGGCGACGTTACCCTCAACCCAGTAGTTTGAGTCAGCAAGGATACAATCCTAAAGGGTTGGATTATTGGAAGATAATGAATTAAGTTATTAATGCAAATTATGGTAGGCCCCGCTTTTGGCGGTGACGTTACCCTCGGCTAAGTAGTCTGAGTCAGCAGGGATACAGTCCTAAATAGCCGGGTTATAGTATTAATAGTAGTTAACTTATGAGGGGGTCAAAGAGTTTGGATCCCCGCCATCCAATACCTATGGGCATTAAAGGAGATCCTACTAAATTTGACCCAGGTCCCTTGCAGGACCTCTAAACGCTGAACAAGGGCAAGACCCTTACCAAACCGTTCCCTTAACCCCCGACCAGGTAGCCAACATACCTCCATATAGACCGTGGAGATATGAATGGTGAAAATCTTTTATTTTATATAGACAGTAAAATAATGCCAAGACACCACGGACAAACGATAAGGAAAGATCACCTTCAACATAAGTAACTAGTTATTAAAGTCATTAATACAAAACCAAATAAAAAGTGCAAAAGATTAAAAATAAAAAGTATTATATTAAACACTTGTCTTCACCAAGTGATGTAAGAGACTTAGGCAAACATGGCTTGATTGTCAAGAACTCTTACGATCAATCTTGGATCCCGAGACGACTCACACACTCTACGATGGACAATGGATGATGGTGGTGGATGATGGTGTTATGGTGGTGGTGGGTGGTGGATGAAGTGTAAGAGAGGTGGTGTGCCAAGGGATGAATTGGAATGAAACCAAGCACCCTTATTTATAGGCTGAACAGAAGGCTGGGCACGGCCCCGTGTCCGCTGGACACGCCCCCGTGCCCGTCTGACACTCTCTCTCTTCATTAATTGTAATTCGCAATTACAATTAATGCGCCTGTTATACTTTCGCCATGCCCCCGTGCTCACTGGACATGGCCCCGTGGTGGGCAATAGAAGCTTCTAAAGGTTTGTCTTTTCTGCTGCTTCTTGGGCACGGCCCCGTGCTGGCTGAGCACGGGGCGTGTTCAGTCTTCTGATTTCTCTTTTTTTGCTTGGGAGGATGCCGTTGAGGGGTCGGGCAGTCTACTTTTGTTCCTTTTCTTGTATTTATGTTAGAATTAGCTATCTTTTTGCTTCTTTTGTGAATTTGAGCTCATTTCATCCTGAAAATACAAAAGGAAGACAAAAACACTCTTTTTCCAACATAGTACTCAAAAAGGGTTAGTTTTATGCCTTATTTGATGTAATTTATATGTTGCATTTTACACACATCACCCGTAGAGGTCCCGAATTCACGTGGGAGGTTGAAGCCACGATGAAAGAAAAATACCCTTATTTGTTTGAGTAAATCTCGGGTCGAGATTTATTTTAAGGGGGTGAGGATGTAACACCTCGAAATTTTGTGTCCAATAATGTGTTAACACGTGTCATGAGTTTACACGTGGCATTTAATATTAAATAAAGGACTAAAGTTGACAAACCTTGAAAGTATGTAAATTCGAGGGTTATAAATGTCAACAAAGGGTAAATATACTGTATAGTAACCCTAAACGATGCTCGTACCTTCAAACGAATAAATCATGGATCGTACGGAGCGAAACGCGAAAGAAAGTGAGAGATTACAAGCTACAGGGGTTAACTGTGTCAACATGTTTAATTATACCTCTGAGTGACCCTTTGACGAACCCGAGGCTTTGTAACAGTTAAATACACTCACTAGAATATACTATATAAATTTCGCGAAGTTCCGTTTTAAAACGAGAAAGTTATGATCAAATTCGTATGCGAGGGGTTAAAAGCGTCAACAATAAAAGTTAAGGCTTTTCGGATAGTAATTAAACTAACCGGGGACTTAATAATGCGGGTAAAAGTCACGAGGCCCTTAATCGTAAATAATCGAGGGCCAAATCGCAAAGTTACCCCTTCGAAACCGAAAGGTCAGGTTAATCATTACAAAAGATTTGAAAATCTTGATAATTAACCCTCAGGCGGGCCGCGTTGAAGATATGCATGAGCCAATGCGGGCCGCGCGCCAGTTGAAGATCTGTTTTCTGACATTAGGATCCATGCGGCCTGCGTGTGAGTTGCTTGATCCTAATGCGGGCCGCGTACAAGTCCCAGATGCAGAATTCTTGGACAGACTTGCTGTTTGAAGTTGTGAACGATCATATGAGCAATAAATGAAGCATGGGCGCCCTCTACATGCCCCCTAGCACCCAGGGCCACCTGCTGAACATCCATGATGCCTTGTAGGTTGATGTGTAATGATCCTAAGCCTCATTTTTCACTATAAAAGGCAAGACATTGTGCATAAGTGAAACACACCTCAAACCTGCTCTCTTGGCCATCTCTGGAGCTCTCAAGCACTCTTCTAACATTCTAAGTCGTGCACCAAGCTTCTGTAAGTATGCCAACCCTTTTATGGCTTAGTTTTTGCTTAGTTTAGCTTAAAAGTCAATCCGTCGTAATTAACGATTGACTTTGCGATAAATCACGAATGGTCCAGTGGTTTGTCGAATCAAAGATAGTTATATGATGGTAATCATGTGGGCATTAAACCCCTAAAAGGGCACCCTCTGATTCCCACTCTAACTAGTTCAATTATCGAGTCAAACGTGCTTAGAAAAAGTCAACAGAAATGTCATTTTGCGATTTCTTGCATAATCTGTAATGTAGATGATATGTAACCTGTTTGAACACTCATAAAACATGATAATAAGTATATAAACTAGTCTAAGCTTGTTTGATCCGACCATTTTCCGTTTAGACCCGGTTCAGAGCCGAAAGTCGCAAAAGTTTGACTTTGGCATTGACTTCAGTTCTGACCTGTTAAAGTTTGATTTAGATATGCCTTAGGACTCTCTTAGGACCAGGTTACATGATGGTATAACCCTCTGTGACCGGTTCGTTGTTTGTCCGAGTCTTTTACACATTTCCGTTAAATGCTTAAAAGTTGACCGTAACGCCCTTTTTAATTTAAAACGAGAATTTCGGACATGTGAAAGAATCATAACCTTAGTTACTGATTTCTAAGCATGTCCCTAAAAATTCATGTCAATCCGAGGTCCAGAATAGGAGTTATGCTAAATAGCGCAAATTGCGAAACTTTAGTAATTAAATAGCGCAATTAGCATAACGCCTATCTAAACCCGGATTTCGACACCAAACCTTTTACTCACTGATGTAAAATAATATTTTGGGATTTTTAAAGATTTTTAATTATTTTTAACCTGCTCATAACCTACGGTTATGGCAACGGTTCGGTAAATACCGAATATACCCTTTTCGGCCATAACTTGAGTTCTACAAGGTCTTTTGCCCCGATTCCAGTTGCCACTGATTTTAATTAATAAATAAAGTATTTTAGACTTTATAAACTGTTCGGGAAACTCAGATTTCCTGTAGAACTCATAAACCTCTTTCATAATCTTTAAAAAGACCGAAATACCCCTACGGGGCATAATATGAACTTAAACTCGTTACGGGCATTATGGAAGGTATCTTACTGATACCACAACCTCTTTAAAGCATGTTGACTTAGGAAAACAGTGTAGGACTCTTACGGTCACCCGTTGCGCCTTATACGCGCACGGTTCGGCTTATGTAACTAGTTTACATAAATTAGCCGAAACGGGTCAACCCATATTGTTTTGACCCCAAAATCCAGAGTATGATTATTATGCCCATATAAAACAAGTCTTCAAACTTGTTGGGTCAAAATCACACTCCATTCACGGTTTTCGCCTTTCACGCGATTAAACCGTAACTATCCATTGAAACCGACCGGTCTAAGCTACGGCTAAATTAAAGACCCGTTAGGATTCTAATAGGTTAATTTAAACCTTCGTTCCAGAATAGGGGACCAGTAAAAGCTATCTGCAATTTATTTCAATTAAGGAATTATACTTGCAAAGATAAATACTTTTAACTTATTTTCCGTTATACGGGCTTGGGTTACGGTATTTAAAATACCGCTTGGTCGGGCAATTGACCCCAACTCATTAGTAGTTGGGTATTATCAATGTGACCCGTTTAAAAACTTGTTTTGTTGGCTTGACACCTTTGGGGGCTTAATGACCATGTCCCGGATATCCTTGGCAGCATTTACGAATGGCCACGACCTTGACATCCGGGTGTAGGCGTACACCCGGCATTATGTCCATGACTATAAAAGTGTAGCCGTTGGTTTACCCGCCACGGTTTTATGCTATGTGGCGTGTCTATTAAACTTTAACCCGGCACGACCCGGGCGACCGAAAGCATAGTAACATGTAATTCTTTACAAGATTTGATTATAAATTATCCCAAGTTATAAAGAGTTTGTGCCTTGAGCATTTAAACCAATTTTATTAAACATTTTACAAAAGTGTCGGTTGAATGTATTTACCAGTGTAAACTGACGTATTTTCCCCAAAAAGACTAAATACAGGTACTATGCGTAATTGGCTGGGATTTCTCCTTAGCATCATTAGAAGTCTCGCAAGCTTAAGATGCCTGAAGTCTGTTGAACAATACTTTTAATATTATTATTTGACCCCCTGTGGATTTTGTTTCAACAATGGTGATACTTTGATATTACACTTAACGTTGAAATATATTATCTTTATGCTTCCGCTGTGCATTCATTTATGTTGTGTGGTTTGACTATAATGTTGCCAACTACGTCACGGTAATCCCCCACCGGGCCCACCGGTGAGACACGTGGAAATCGGGGTGTGACACATCAAGAAGTACATTCGAGCCCTACCCGACTGTGTTGCCGATTTTGTTCACACCGCAAAGACCTCAACGATCGAAGAGACTTACTTGTTTGCCGCCGAGATCAATGAAAAGCGAGTAAAAGCTGGTTTCTGGGATAAGCCATCCAAGTCTCTGCATCAAGCTACTACTGCACCAACCACCGACTCCACTGCTCAGCCCTCCAAGTCATCACGCCGAAAGAAGAAGCACAACAACAACAGCTCCAGCAACAAGAACTGTGCTGTCACAATAACTGCTGCCCCTCTGCAAGCCGTACCGGCTCAGCAGTAGTCTCATCATCGACCAACCCCAATGACCAATGCACCGCCAGCAAAGCGTGCTTACACAGGACCCCACCCGGTCTGCCCGACATGCTTATACCATCATCCGGTGGGAACCGCCTGTCGTTTTTGCGCTCACTGCAACCTTTACGGTCATTTAACTGCAAACTATCGCTACGGTCCTCATCAAGCCCCAGTTCAAGCCGCCGCTCATCAAGCTCTACTCCCAGCCCCTCAAGGCCAACACGCAGCTCAAGCACCCGTGGTCAATGCTCGAGTCTGCTTTCCATGTGGTGATCCTAACCATTTTGCAAACATGTGCCCGAACAGGGTAGTGAAACAAGAGCCCCAACAGCAGCAACAGCAGCCTCAGCAGCAACAACAAGCAGGCCGTGCCAGAACCTTCAACATCAACGCCCGTCAAGCTCAGGCTGACAACAATGTGGTTAATGGTACGTTCCTTGTGAATGGTATTTATGCATCGTGTTTGTTTGATACTGGAGCCGATAACTGCTTTGTGTCGTTTGAATTCGAGAAGCTTCTTAGTCGTAAGCGTTCCTATCTCCCCTCGTCATTCGAAGTCTAAGTCGCTACTGGAAGAACTGTCACCGTTAATTCTGTTCTCCGTGATTGTACCCTCGAGCTCAACAATCATATCTTACCTATCGACCTTATTCCGATGCAGCTCAGAAGTTTCGACATCATAGTAGGCATGGACTTTCTACGCGAAAACCATGCTGAAGTTGTGTGCTTTGATAAAATGATCTGATTCTCGCTCGCGAACGGTGATCTGTTATGTGTGTACGGTGAAACAGCTACGAAAGGTCTCAAGCTCATGTCGTGTATCCAACCTAGAAAGTATCTCCGCAGGGAATACAGAGCTTTCTTGGCCAACATTGTAGTAGCGGAGAAGGAAAAGAAAAAGAAGGCCGAAGTCAAGGATGTTCCAGTGGTCCATGAATTTCCTCAGGTGTTCCCTGATGACCTTCCCGGACTACCGCCAAGTCGTGATATCGACTTTCGCATCGACCTTATTCCTGGAGCTAACCCTGTTGCCAAAGCCCCTTATCGACTCGCGCCATCCGAAATGAGGGAACTCTCAAACCAACTCCAGGAGTTACTTGGAAAAGGCTTTATTCGCTCGAGCACCTCTCCTTGGGGCGCATCAGTCCTTTTCGTCAAAAAGAAGGATGGGTCGTTCAGGATGTGCATCGACTATCGGGAGTTGAATAAGTTAACCATCAAGAACCGTTATCCTCTACCCCGAATCGATGACTTGTTTGATCAGCTGCAAGGTGCCAAGTGTTTCTCGAAGATCGATCTACGTTCAGGCTATCATCAATTGTGCATTCAAGAAGAAGACATCCCCAAAACCGCTTTTTGCACTCGATACGACCACTATGAGTTCGTTGTTATGCCTTTTGGTTTAACCAACGCACCCGCGGTTTTCATGGATCTGATGAATCATGTGTGTAAGCCATTTCTAGACCGTTTCGTCATCGTGTTCATCGACGATGTCTTGATCTATTCCAAGTCGAAAGCCGAACACGCGCAACATCTACGTTTGGTTCTCGAGCTACTCCAGGGGAACCAACTCTACGCCAAATTCTCCAAGTGCGAATTCTGGCTGGAGGAGGTTCAATTTCTGGGTCACATCATAAATAGTCAAGGTATTCATGTCGATCCCGCGAAGATTGAAGCAGTTAAGAGCTGGATTACGCCTAAGAACCCGTCCGAAGTTCGTTCTTTTCTCGGGCTAGCGGGTTATTATCGACGATTTATCGAAGGATTCTCCAAGATCGTTGTGCCGCTTACCGCCCTTACTCATAAAGACAAGCCTTTTGTTTGGGGAACTGAACAAGAGTCTGCTTTTCAAACCCTTAAGCATATGCTTTGCAATGCTCCTGTTCTCACATTGCCCCACGGAAACAACGATTTCATTATCTATTGTGATGCTTCCAACCTTGGTCTTGGATGTGTTCTCATGCAACGGGACAAGGTTATAGCTTACATATCTCGTCAGCTCAAAATCCACGAGAAGAACTATACAACCCATGATCTCGAGCTAGGCGCAGTTGTTTTTGCATTGAAGATTTGGCGACACTACCTGTATGGTACCAAGTGTACGATCTTCACCGATCACAGGAGTTTACAACATATCTTTAATCAGAAAGAACTCAACATGGGTCAACGCCGATGGGTAGAACTTCTTAATGATTACGACTGTGAGATTCGTTATCACCCAGGCAAGGCAAATGTTGTTGCCGACGCACTCAGCAGACGGAGTTATTTGCTCAGTATTCGCAATACCCAAGCCCAGCATGATCTCAAAACCCTCATCCGTGAAGCCCAACATGCTTGTTTTAACGAACGCACTTTGAAGAAAGAGAGAATCTATCACGATGGAGCTCAGCTTGTAAGCAAGGCAAATGGGATTTTCTATTATCTGGACCGAATTTGGATTCCCAAGCGGACCGAATTGCGAAAGATTATAATGGACGAAGCCCACAAATCCCGATATTCTATTCATCCTGGTGCCGATAAAATGTACCAGGATCTTCGTTACAAGTACTGGTGGCCGGGAATGAAACGGGATATTGCCCTCTATGTCGGAAGATGCCTGACTTGCGCTAGAGTCAAGGCTGAACATCAACGACCTTCTGGCTTACTCGAACGACCTCCAATCCCCATATGGAAGTGGGAGAGTATAGCTATGGATTTCATAACCAAACTTCCGTCCACGCCATCAGGTCACGACAGCATTTGGGTTATAGTTGATCATCTGACCAAATCAGCCCACTTTTTGCCAATACGGGAAGACTACAAGGTAGAACGACTAGCCCGAATCTACACCGACGAGATCATTTGTAATCATGGTACGCCTCGTGACATCATTTCAGACCGTGACGCTCGGTTTACTTCGCGATTGTGGGAAACGTTTCAAGCAGCTCTTGGTACAACGCTTAACCTAAGTACCGCATTCCATCCTCAAACTGACGGACAGACTAAAAGAACGATCCGTACTCTTGAAGACATGCTCCGCGCGTGTGTCATAGACTTTGGTGGTAGTTGGAACAAATACCTACCGTTAGTCGAATTCTCGTACAACAACAGTTATCATGCCAGCATCCAAATGTCACCATTTGAGGCCTTATATGGAAGAAGATGTCGTTCGCCTATTGTGTGGCACGAGATCGGTCACTTGCAACTAACCGGTCCCGAGCTACTACAAGAAACGACTGACAAAATCCTCCAAATTCGAGAAAATTTGTCGAAAGCCAGGGATAGACAGAAAAGTTACGCCGATAGAAGACGCAAGCCCCTTGAATTTGACGTTGGCGACTACGTACTCCTAAAGGTATCACCTTGGAAGGGTGTAGTCAGATTCGGCAAGAAAGGGAAACTAGCGCCTCGATATGTTGGACCTTTTAAGATTCTGGAAAGGATCGGCAAAGTCACCTACAGACTCGAACTACCGGAGGAACTTAGCAACGTCCACCCGACTTTCCATGTGTCAAACCTCCAAAAATGCCTAGCTGATCATGATCTAATTGTACCTCTCGATGACCTTCAGGTCAACGAAACGCTACACTTCATGGAAAAGCCTGTCGAAATCATGGATCGCCAAACCAAGCAACTCAGACGCTCGCACATCCCTATCGTGAAAGTCCGATGGGAAGGCAAACGAGGCGCAGAGTTTACTTGGGAACTCGAAAGCGACATGAAGGCTAAGTACCCGCAGTTGTTTAAATGAAGATCTGAAGCGTGAAATTGGTAATATCATTCATGGTGCTGTGCAGCTTCGAGCCTAATTTCGGGACGAAATTCCCTAAACAAGGGGAGGCTGTAACACCCCTTGTTACCGAATGTCAAAGTCAAAGTCAAGGTTGACTTCTTTGACTGTAATTAGTCTATTTTATGTTTTATTTGTACTATGTGGAGTAAGTGTTGTTAATTAGAAAGAATCGAAGTAATCGACTGTTTAATCGACGCCAAACGAACTACGACTGTGAATAGTAGGAAGTAACAATGTGATAAAGTTAATCAATCAATAATCAAGCTAATCGAATCATCAATCGAACTCGAAACTCGAACAATGCGAATTTGGTGATATATTACATTACGTGTGTGTGCCTTATGTGTTACCTGTGCGTGTTACTTTATGTTTTGTGTGGTGATCAATCGAATCAATCGAATCGAAACTTGAAACTCAATCGAATGCAATCAAAATCGAATTATGCGAAATATAGATGCTTGTATGTAGATATAGTGGTTGGGATTAAAAGTAATTTGAACAGGAAACTCTATCGTATTCGTATCGTATTCAATCGAAATCGAAATATCAGAAATCGTCCCACCGAACGTTCGAACCAGGATGTTGATCGATCAGGCTGTCAGCCGATCGAACAGCCCAGCCGATCGGACAGACTGTCCGATCGAGCAGGCTGTCAGATCGGGATGCCTGGCCGATCGGCCAGCACTTTCCCCTTTTGGAAGCCTATAAATAGGCCTGTCATTGTCATTCTTTCCACTTTTGGAAACCCTCTGACCGACCTGCCCGTGCTCCTCCTCTTTTCTCAGATTTCTCTTAATTCCGGTAAGTTTTCATCCTAAATCTTGTACTTTCTTGATCAATACACATTCCTACACCTTTCTATCTTTCAAATCTTGATTTCTAACCATGAAATCATCAAGATCTAAGCATTCTAGGATGATGTCATCATGGTGTTCTTCAAGAACATCATGTTTTGGCCTTATTCCACCAAGAATAACTTGGATCTAGCCGATTTCCACATAAAAAAACTAAGATCTACTACAGATCTGAACATTTACATGGTGTGAAGGATTGAAAGAAGGATTTCCAACTTTCTTTCAACTCTTTTACACTCAATGCCTGCAAACCGGTAGAAACAGAGCTTGAGCCAACACTCTAATCATTCTACTAGTTGTATGGTTCAAGATTCGGGTTCTATCTAAGAGCTTCACCGATTTCGGGTTAAATGTTAAACTACCGTTCCGAACTGTTCACCGGCCGGACTTGGGTGATTCCTGTCTGAGCAAAGGAAACAAGTAAGAACAAAAGTGTTATGGTTCAGCTCGTTGTCAAAATACCTCGATATAATGTCAAACAATCAGAAAAGCCAAGTGTTAGACGAACAAGCCGACCAGGTCAGGATGCTGACCGATCAAACAGGCTGTTTGAACGAACAACCCAGCCGATCGGACATGTCAGCCGATCGACCAGGCCAGCCTATCGGCTAGCATATGGCCCCACACTTTGACAATTTCATGAAGTATTGTATTGAACGAAGTAATGTTCGATCGAACGACTGTTTGGTAACATTACTCTTCGGATCATGAGATACTATGCTTCAACACTTAATCGATTTTCAACTCGTTCGACGTATTGGAGTGCCACCCGATCGAACATGCTGTCCGATCAGGTGACATCCTGCTGAGGACTTACTACCGAAGTGTCTAACCGATCGGTTAAGCCGGCCGATTGAACAGACCGTAAGATCGATCGACCTGAAAGGTAAGAACACTTCAGTGTTCTCAAATACTACAACGAAAACTTCGAAAGGACAAGCCATCATACACAAACACATCCTACTCAAAGGAAGAAACAATCCACTCGAACAGACCAACTGATCGATCCTACCGGCCGATCGAATAGGATGACCGAACGGACTATCCAGCCGAATGAACAACCCGTTCGATCGAACCTACAGTTCGATCGACTAGGCTGTTCGATCGACTAGGCTGTTCGACCCATTATCACTTGTTTCCATTTTACGCATTACTCATCGTTATACTACCGAACTATTCAGGCTAACCCTACTCCCAAGCGCTCCCTTCAATCCATCAATCAATCGTTGTGAGTATACTCGAACCCTTTTTGCTTTAGCACTTTTGGGTGTTACATACGTTACTTATCAAAAATCACAATCGAACACACTACTCAATTATTTAAACGCTAACCGATTCACATGTATTATGTGACTAAATGAATGCTTTTTGTTATGTTTACACGTGGAATGTTGTCTACCTGCCTTAACGACGCAGTACTATAGTTTGGACTCAGCACCCGTTCACACGGGGGTTGTTAAGGACAATTACTTGCATGGATTACGGTGGTATTCATGTATTGCGAACTGTCTCGGACAGTCAACCCGCAGTTACTGGTATCGATAGATCCATGTCGATAATTAACATGCTTTGTTTTCCTCTGTGTACGTGCTGGTTATGCGTAAACTATTTCGAACTCTATATGCTATATCAAACTTGTATGCTCACCTTTACATTTTATGTATTGACTTTATTTTAACGTATGTGACAGGCAATTAGGATGCTTATCTGCTAGGAAGGCGAGCTAGGAATAAGCGTCTAGAGCATAGTTGTCGGTAGATCTTGTTGATCGAGTCTCTAGAAGCATTTGAACAATATTTATATTTTTATTTAAATCCGAGTTGTCGGAACAGTATATTTGACTAGATGCTTATCTGTAATAACTTGTTTTATTATTTGGGATATGGTATGGGATGTATTATTTAAACTAAATAGTAATGATAGTTGTTGTGGAAACTTCTGGACAATCTGTTTCGCTTAGTGTCATGCCCTGATGATTCCGCCATCGGTTGGGGTGTGACACCAAGATTTTGATTCGAGAGAATGAATTGTGTTTTGTTTTTGTTAATCACCTAAGGATAGGTGAAGTGTATTGTTTTAAGACTAAACACAAGATAACTTGTTTTAGCGTCCTAGGAAGGTTATAGTCTAGGTCAAAGCATTACTAATAACCTAATTCCCTATAACCATTGGCTCTGATACCAACTTTTCTATCACACCCCGACCACGTAAAACAACAAAACGCGGCGGAAACGTCGCGGAGTGTCGTAACAGAATCATTGTTTCACAACCATGGATTAAATACTTTTGTTTTCTTGAATTATTGAACTCATTGTTTTAGAACAATTCAGATAAATACAAATAATTGTTTCTCAGTTTTAAAGTCGCTAAGGCACAAGTCCATCCTATGTGTGGCATGCATCAACAATCATCACATAGCAGTACCTGAAACATACATGAAAATACGTCAACATAAAAATGCCTGTGAGTAACATAGGATTTTGTGTATTAGATTCATGGCTTTGGATAATGCAAGAAAAGGTTTTATGTTTTCAAAATAGCCATGAATCCAATATAAAAGTTTTGTTTCTGAAACGTGTCATTTTGGTAAAAGGTTTATAGTATAGACAAAAATATACTTTGGTTTTGAAAAGTTTGTATAAATAGTATAACAAAGTATACTTTAGTTTTGAAATAGTTAAATAGATAGTATATCAAAATATACTTTAGTAATTAAAATAATAGATTTGGTAGTATATCTCAAGTATACTTTGGTTTAAGGATAAAAGTATCGGTAGTATATCAAATTATACTTTGGTTAGAAAATAGCATATTAAGCTATGTTTTGGTTTGAAAATAGCATATCAACTATGCTTTGGTTTGAAAATAGCATATCAACTATCCTTTGGTTTGAAAATAACATATCAACTATGCTTTGGTTTGAAAATAGCATATAACTATGCTTTGGTTTGAAAATAGCATATCAATTATGCTTTGGTTTGAAAATAGCATATCAACTATGCTTTGGTAGTATATCAAAATATACTTTAGTTTATGAAATATCAAAGTCGGTAGTATATCAATCTATACTTTGGTAAACAGTAGCATATCAAACTATGCTTTGGTAAATAACAAAGTAGTATGTTAAAACACATGTTGGATTTTGTACATAGTATATCAAAATATACTATGGTAGATCACATTTGAGAGCACATCAAACTGTACTTTTGTAGTATATCAACATATGCAAAGAAAGTGTGATTTAGTATTCAATCAAGCCTTAGTGTATCAAACTTACACTTTGGAGACTATAGAAATACCACAAAGGCAATTTCTATTTGGTTTCTGACATTCCATACAACAGGAATGGGGTGTCTAGTCCTATAGCGCTATATCGTACTACCAATCGGCTGGGTGAATGTATAAAAATAGGTACAATCCAACAATTAGTTTTATAAGTTTTGAAAATCAGTGTTTAAACCATAGGTAATCGTTTAATTTGTCAAAAAAAATAAGTACTAAGCATGTGTAATCATATAGTTTCAAATCATGACAATAACAAATAGGCACATATGTTTCACCCCAAAACATATGAAAATAGTAAAAGAGGGGACTATGTACTCACTTGAGATTTGCAAGTATCCTTGATTGAGTGTCCTAACAAAGCTCGGGAAATCAAGGAATCAAGTGGCACCTAGTATGGAATCACTAATTAAACAATCGGATCCTAAATCGGGAGATAGGATAGAATGAAGTTCTATAAATCAAATGAGTATTGGAACTCATATGGCATGATTTAATAGACCTAACATTCTGATTTGGAAGTCTACCTAAGTGCTTTTGACCCGTTTCGACCCATTATGGTAGTATAAGCCACTATAATGCGTCGTTTGCGTAAAACTATGTTCGGTTGGTTAACTATGTGCTATGTTAAGTCTTACATGCCCAATTATCCCTAAACATGTTACTAAATCAGATTATATGTCAAAAACATGTTCACATATGCAAAATACGGATTTATGCTTCAAAAGGGCATTTTGGTCATTTCTATGGGCATGTAAACTAACTAACAAATGACTAACCAATCCTATGTGATCATAAGGTATAACCTCAGAGGTTATTCCCTATGCAACTATGATCACTAAGTATGCTTGGTCGGATCCTAAAGATCGACCAAACGGGTCGGGTTTGAAAGTCTAAGCGGTTGTTTAGACCGCTTGACTTACGACCCTAAACAAGCACAAAACTAATAGTGACGAGTTAAACATGTCAAAACATGTTTAACCTACTTAGAAAACTGATTTGGTATCAAAACAAAATGTTTTGATACCTAAAAGTAGTTCCGAGGCAAAATGCGTGCTAAAACGCATTTTGACCGAAACTTTGACTCGTCACTACGCCTAGTTAACATGGTAATCAGTAGGTATAATCGCTAAGGATTATAACCATCGTGATTACAATCACGTTGCAAAGTTCAACCGAACTTTGCGTTGACCATTGACTGGTCAAAATGAAAGTCAAACACTGTTTGACTTTTTAAGCTAGAAAGTAATAAAAGAATGAAGGAAGCTTACAAAGGGTCCTTGCTTGAACTTGATCTTATAATTCTCAGGTATGAAGTTGTAGCAACCTCAACTTAGAGAATTTAGATCAAGTGTGAAGAAAAATGAATGAAATGGATTGCTATTAATACTTGTTGATGATGCACAAGATCATCACAAGTGTTTATGTGGCCAACAAGCAAAGAATCATAGCCCAACATGTGTTATGGGACAGCTAATATGCTTGGGGAGGTGTTAACTTGGCTACCACACAAAGAAATTGCAAGAACAGCCCCTGAATTTGCAAACTGTTGCTGAAAACAAGTTTCTGGTCGCTGGCACTCTCACACGGCCCATGTAAGGTATGGGGGAATCCTTACGCGGCCCGCCTGGCCTCCCCAGATCAGCAAAAGTTTCAAATAATTATAGTTCAGGCCCCTGCACTTGTTTTAAGCCCATTTCAGCCCCTTTTGACCCCTGTTAAGCCATTTTCAAGGCTCTACAAGGTCAATAAAGTTTAGCGGACTCAAAATGTGCTCGGAAAACTCTCGGATGTCGGCCCGTTTGGTCGTATGGTCACGTTATTCGTTAAATTACGACGAAACTCAAAAGGATGCGAAAACGAACCAAATTAAGCGACGAATGGTATTTTTGCATGCCGATCACTAAAATAAAAATATTTTAATGTGTACAAAAATTTTGGATGTCCAGATGTGGTCAGAACGTAAGATATGCGCGAAAATGCAAACTTACGTTGTTTTTGACACTTTTAGTCCCTGTAAGATCATATAAGCATTTTTTTCGCACACCGAACCACTCCAAGCTTATTTCTAAGCTATGTTTAGGTTATTTATGGTATGTTTAGCTTATGATCAAGTTCCGGACTGTACGTTACCTTACGAATCGGTATAGTTTCGCAGTTTGACGCAAATAGTCCCTGCGATCGAATAAACTTGTTTTTGCCGTACCAAACCTTCCAAAACTTATTTCTAAGTTATGTAAAGGTTATTTAAGGTACGTTAAGCCTATTTCACTATCCCGGAGTGTTTGTCGCATTAAACTGATTACGTTTACGCACCAGTGCGCGTATAACCTTCTAGAAAGCGATTTAAAGCTCGAAATCGAACAAGAATTGATATGTGCAAAAGATACACATATTTATACAAATCCCATGTATGAAATACAATATTTCATTGATTTGGCATTTGTTTGGTGTTCGTGATGACACAGTGTCACAAGATGGATAACATTCAGAAAGAATCAGTGACGATACACTCTTTATCACCCCTACATGAACAACCCCATCTCTGGGAAAACATACACATCAGTAAAGCTAAAGACCTAAGAAAACAAATGTAGCAGGAAATAACTGAAACTTGTATGACCAAGGCGATGTAGCCTCGAGTTCACTCTTCCCATTACAAACAACAAACTAAGTAGTTAAGCCTATGAAGGCTCAGTAATGATTTCCTCGCTCATACATTGTTGATTACATATACATGTGAAATTGGGTGATTACATAATGGCTTATGGTGCTATGTACCTCATAGACAATTATGGAATGTTGTCTAACCTACTTCATACCATTTTGGCAGAAGAGAATGCCGCCCAGACGTGACACAAACACCAGTACGTTACCAAGGACAGAAGTCGAGCTTCAAGAACGAATCTCACAGGCAATTGCACGACATGAAGCCCTCCGCTCTAAGCACAGCGATGGCACTACTGGAAATAACCCTCCAAGTGGCTGCACCAATAAACAATTCCTGGACTGCAAGCCATTGAATTTTGATGGCACGGGAGGTGCCGTTGCATTTGTTTGTTGGACAGAAAAGACTGACTCCGTTCTAAGAATGAGTAACTGTTCACCCCCAGCAGAGAGTTACCTTTATCTCAGGGTTATTTTTAGATGGCGCACTCTCCTGGTGGAACCTTCAGGTTCAAACCCTTGGTGCAGATGCTGCTTATGCACTGAGCTGGGACGATCTCAAGGAAATGCTGGAAAAGAAATATTGTTCTAGGGCTGAAATCCAGAAGCTTGAGGTGGAGTTCTGGAATTTGAAAATGGACGGACCGAAGATTCCTGAATATGTCCAGCGATTTCACGACTTGTCTAGGGTCGTCCCCTACTTAGTCAAATCGGAATTCAAAAGGGTTGAACGATTCATTTGGGGACTTGCACCTCAGATCAAGAGCATGGTTACTACCTCAAAGCCCCCAACCATTGCAGAGGCTATCAATTTGAGTGTCACTCTTACTGAAGAAGCTCTACGCATGGGAAAATTTTCGGAATCTAAGGATAACAAGAAAGAGACTCATGTGGAGTCATCAGGCAACAAGAAGAGGAAGTCCTCAAACCTAAAGATAAGCACCCAAGTCAGCTATGGAAGCTCTAAAGAAAACAAAAGAAAGAAAGTGAACCCGCCGCATGGCAGGAAAACTGATGGAGCCACCAATAAGGCCGGTGGTAAAGTTTACTCGGGGACTAAGACAAGGTGCAGGGAATGCAATTTTCACCATGAAGGTCGATGTCTGAGGCCTAAATGCGGAAAATGTGGAAAGGAAGGACACAGCAAGGATGCATGTTGGGCGAAGGATCCAGACAAAAGAAATAAAGGTAGAGTACCAGGTTGCTACAAATGTGGTGAAGCAGGGCACTTTAGGAAAGATTACCCTAGGAAGAAACAAGCAAGGAAGGGTTTTCACGATCGAAACTCGTGAAACACGCCAGGATCCAGATGCGGTTACGGGTACGTTCCCTATTAACCAACCTTATGCATCTATTTTTGATTTATACTGGCATCAACTTTGACCTTGCATGCTTAGGACTTAAGAAACTGCTTGGCCTAGTTTCGAGTAAAATAGACGTCCCGTATTCTTTCGGAATGGGCATATAGAAGGCTAGTTTAAGCAGACGAAGCAATTAAGGATTGTATTTAGGGACTCAGAAGGCCAGAACCTTCTATGACCATTGACTTGAGAAGTCATAACATGATAGTCAGCATGGATTGGATATCCAAGTATAGATCCTGAGAACATCCCCGTGAGGGAAGAAGTTTCAGAAGCCTTTTCTGAAGATTTGCCAGGAACGCCCCTCCACAACAACAAGAGGAGTTTAGGATAAACCCCGTGCCAGGAGCAGCACCAGTGTCGAATGACACCTTACCGACTAGCTTTGTCCGCGAAGCATGAGCTTCCGGCATGACTACAAGAGCTGCTAGACAGAAGAAATTAAGGGCGTGACATCCTTAGTTAAGGACATGAGGAGAAAGTTGACAGTTTCCATTTTGCATAAATTCTAGAGAACTGGATATCAAGGATTGGTACCCTTTGCCAAGGACTGATAACATGAAAAGACAAATCGTCAGGTTATAGTTACCACTCAAAGATCAACTTGAGGATAAGATGTCCTCCACTGTGAATACAAGAAGGAAATATCCCTAAAACGACCTTTAGGACTCGCTTCGAGCATTACGAGTTCCTTGTCGTACCATTTGGCTTGACACATGCATCGACAATATTCATGGACCTCATGAATCGAACGTGTAAGCCATACCTGGATAAATCATGATTATACTTATTGACTACATTCTTATATGGCCAACGACCAAGGAAGGTCGTGAGCAACAGCTGCAATTTACCTTGCAACTCTTAGAGAAAAGAACAGTTATGTGCTATGATGACGAAAAGCGGATTTCGAATTCGCGAAGTGAGAACTTTAAGATATATGGTGGATAAGAACGAAAATCATGCCAACCCTGCAACCAAGAGCTAAGGAGCTAGAGTTGCAATTATGTGACGCTTCTCGACAAAGTCTCGATTGTACGTCGATGCAACGAGACCACAACATTGCATACGCGACACATTGATTAAGGAATCATAAGAAGAAACCTTAAGCTAGATATAGTAATTGCACGCAGCAAATTTGATGTCATTACCTGAAAGAAAACGCTGCACGATCTTTACTGTTCACCAAGATTGCAGCACACCGTTGATCGTAAAAACTTGAATATTAACATAGATGGACTAAGCTAATGAATGATGCAGACTGTATGAACACGATACGTGCTTGTCTGATAAACTTTGATAAAAAGTTGGAACACGCACTTGCCCTTAATAGAGTTTTCCTACAACAGTATTTATCACACCACCGTTTAAACCGCTTCGTGTGAAGCTTTAGATGGAACATAATAAGTCGATCCCCGTCGTGTTGATCAGAGACCGGGAATAAACAACCTACTGGCCCGAGTTGGTTCGAGAAAAACTAGAGGCAAACCGTTTAGATATGTGAACACATCAAGGCAGCCCGCAGAATACAGAAAGATTGCGCCGATGAGCGGCGGAAATCGTAGGAATTTGAAACGAGAAGTATGGCTTTAGTGAGAGCCTCGCCTAGAAGAGGCATGGTGTGATTTGGAAAACGAAAAGGTTAAATCCCCAGTGTATGGATCGGAACCATTGTTCACAAGATGAAACTTCCAGAAAAAGATCAGTAGTGATCATGACACATTCCATGTGCCTAGAGGAGTCTGAATCACGGAACAGTCGTTGTTCCCACAAATAAGATACACGTCAATGACAAACGACAAAATTACTATAGAACCTGTTAAGGTTTCAGACCAGAAGTCCACAATACTATAGAACCTGTTAAGGTTGCGGACCAAGAGTCCACAAAATACGGAAAAGACATAATTGACTTACTTGAGTACGATAGAATTCATAATATGACCCAAAGTTACATGGGAACATGAAGAAAAATTTTAAAACATAAGTGACCACATTTGATTCACAACCCCCCTACGACCGATGGCATCGCTTGAATTTCGGGACGAAATTCTTTTAACGGAGGGAGTCTGTGACAACTGTCACTTTTCCGTACATTCCGTACACTAATTGAACAGTAATCTGTGCTTAAATAATTGTGCATGATCTAGTTTACAAGACAAATGAATTTTTGATTACTGTTATATACATACAATGGCATTTCATGTTGCGGGACTTTATTCGTTGCTACATGCAACACGAGATAGTTCTAACGATACACAGAGCAGAATTGGCACCATTACCAGACAAACTAAAAATACTGACGATGTTCAGTACATAGACAGACAATATTTTGAGGTCCAGTATGAGCCAGAGACCAAGTGATACACTAGTATAGTGTGTAGGGAAGTAAGGACCACAAAACTGCATTCCTAAGTGACAGTTTAAGTGCCGGGAAGTGCCTAAAACCCACAAAAAGTGCAGAATTCTGCATAATTCAGCAAAAATCAGCTTTTTAACAAGCTAGTAATGTGCAAAAATATGACAAAATGGTCCTGTGTGCTTTCCTAAGTGTCGGGAATTAAAAGTGTCACAAAAGTTACACAAAGGACACTATACGGTATAACTTAGCACTTTAACGAAACGGTATCTAACCGAACAACCGGACATTACCCGGAACACCAAAATATTGCTAGAAGCATTGTTTTATTATTTCTAAGCTAGTTATGACCCCCGAACATCATATTACATGTTCTAAACACCTAGCATACCTAGCCATGAATTTTTAACACTTTTAACCTATTTAACTTAACTTAACCATGGTTAAGGCTTAACTTCACCCTCCCTTTACCTACGGTTATGGTGGTGACCCCACACCACAATCTTAATTGATTCACCTAGATATTATTTGATATGCTTTGAGATCTTGCTAGATATGGTTAGATCTTGTAAGATTTATAAAGATCTACTAAGATTATATTGTGTACTATAAGTAAACTATCTCCATCATCATCTTTCACACTTCACAACATCTCCTTCCTCCCCCTCTAAAGCTTACGGCCCAACACCCCCATTCTACTTCCACCATTTTCATTCCACTAACAAGCATTCCAAGGTGATTTTGAAGTGTTAGAAGGTGCCTAACGAAGTGTGAAGCTTGCGGTTTATCAAGGACCTCACCCGTTTGCTTTTATCCACTCAAATTTCATCATTGTTTCTTCCCTAGCTTGAAGCTAGTAGTAAGATTCTTTTTAACTCTTGTTACTTCTATTTTGAATGGTTAAAAGATGTAATATGTTGAAATCACTAGAACCATAAAAGACATAAACTTGAATCTTGAAACATATGATGAAATATGAATGAAATGAAGTTATTTAGTATATGAATAATGTTTGCTTGTTGTTTACTAGAGATGATGATGTTAATCATCACATGGAATTTGCTAGATGGTGATTTAGTACATAATCTAGCAAGTGGGAGGATGATCATATAACAAAATATGATGATCATCTTCTAGTAAAGACATGAACTTGATGAATAAATATGGTTTCTTGGAAAATAATAAACAAGTAAGTTAGTAAACTTGTAGATTCAAGATTTACAAACGATTTTCTAACAAAACCAAGTTTAAAAAGATGATTTTCGAAAGATCATGATTTTTATTAAACCTACACTATTTTAGTGACAAAATAAGTGTAGCAATACTTTTGAAACAAGAAGATGTGATAAATGAGCATTTTTGTAAAATATGTTTACAAGTTGTAAACAACTAAAACCTTCAAGAAAAAAGTTTACCAAGAAGTAAATATATTTTGGAGGGTAACAAACGCTACTAAATACTTTACCAAGTTACTACACATTTTTGTGAAAGATTAAGTTCATGTTATTATGTAAAATATATAGTTTTTGCACATGGTAAGTGTAAGATGATTAGTGATTTGTTGTTGATTGTTTGGATGATTTTTTAAAAGAAAATGATATGCTAAATAGCATGGATACCTCCATTTACAAAAGAAACTATGGCGAAATTTTCTAAAAATTCCAACACTTAGAAAATATTTTCTAAACAAGTGTTCACAAGTGTGTTTTAAATTATGATTTATAACATAAATTTTGCCATAAAGTTTTGTAACAAAAATACAAGTATTGGAGTTGGTTTTTGTAAATAAAAATGGGTAAATACATATTTGGAATATATATTTTATAATAAAGACACTTGTGTGGATATGTGTATACCTTGTGTATAGTTACATTATTTTTGGGTTTAAAGTAGTATGACTTAACAAAATATCAATAATTTATAATCCAAAATAATACCAAAAATCACAAGGAATAAAGTATATAAGTTACACACTTAAATATTGGCAAATCGAACAAGAACGTAACTTATAAAATATTCCAGAAAATACCATTACAAATATATTTTTGGCAAATATTGTTTTGGATACAAGAAATGAAAATACGGTTTTTGAAAATATTACAAGAGTAATATTGTATTTTCGACCAAGAGTAAATATATTATTTTTGGAAGGAAAAATATATATTTTCTTGGCAATACATTATTTTTGGACAACACAAGTCTATATATTTTCTAAGTGAAACTTGAAAATATATTATTTTGGAAACTACAAATACAAGAATACGAAAATACATGTATGAAATACTCCCATCCTTGAGAGGTATTATAACTTCGGATAATGTTAAGGACATAAAGGAAACGTAACTCAAAACATGAATACTAAGGCAAGGCACGACCCGCTCGTCTAATAGACCCTAGCACATTGTAGGTAGCCGTATTTGCTGACAAGATTTGAGTTACGAGTACGGAAGACGCAAAACAGTGAGTTCATGCTCCCCCTTTTCTCTTAACTGTTTTCGGTTTTATAACTCTTGGGGGTGGAATACATGTTACGAATACTTAAAACAGTATGAATTGCCTATGAAATACTAGATCATGTGAGCACAGACTTAATACAGAAATGCCATAAATACATAATTAGGGACGAGGGTTAGATCTAACGGGTACGGCCGAACCCCACTCATGGTCACAACTAGTACCTAGTAGTGCTTCGGAGTCCCAGTCGAGGTTAATCGACACAGTCGAGGGTAATCGACACAGTCAAGGTAAATTGACACAGTCGAGGTTAATCGACACAGTCGAGGAAACTCGACAAGGGTATAAGCCATTATGAGTGCTTCCTATGTCCTCACATGCCTTAAAGTCCTTGTAAAACATTCATGTTCATACACGCTTTTCATACCTGTTTACAAAGGAGTCTCTCAAAGATTTATAAGAATTACAGTACACAAACAAGACGCATGAACTCGCTCAACTTTTATTGACGTTTTTCCAAAATTACATGTATTTCAGGTGACAGGATGGATCTTGGGCGCGGGTGTCGTAACTAGAAGTAGACTTCAAATTTAGATGTCATCCACTTTTGTTGGTCTGTAACCTAGTCGAAGGATGTGTTTTAAAAACTTGAATAACCAGTGTTTGTAATACTCAAATTTTATGAATGGATGAACATCATTTTGATCATGTCGTTGTTTATTACGATTGAATGCAATGATATTAAACCAGTCACACATCATACGCTTCCGCAAAAGTCAGGGTGTGATAGTTTGGTATCAGAGCTTCGATTGTAGTGAACTAGGATTCCTTCTCGAGTCTAGACTACAATCACTAGAGTTCTCTCACGAAAAAATTTTACAAAAAGGTTTTCATTGCATTCACGTAAGCGTCAAGATCCACGAGTCAAACACTTTTCAAGAAGAGACAAGGCAAGGACATTAATAGGGAATACCCTCAAGATAAGGTGCCAATTAAGGCATAGTCTACACGAGTTAGACTTGCCAAAGATAAAATACACTCTTGGTGATAACTAGTACCAAGTAATGTTTTTGTGTCTCAGTCGTGAATCGACAACTAGAAAAATGACCCCTCCAAACGAGAGTTATATGTGATATGATGCATCGAAATGCCTGTTATGCTAAGTAACATATTTGTTTATCGATACATATATACGAATAAGTGTACGGAGTGATTATTGACGTGAATAAGATGCTTTCGACTCCGACTCCTATTACGGTACGTAACTCGCACGATGAAGCTATCGACCTCATGTTCATTGCAAAGCTCATAACTAGAGTGATTACCAGACAAGATTCTGAGCTTGCTTCCGTAGGAGATGGCTGCTCTTCCCTCTCGATCGTGAAGGTGCCTGACTACAGTGATGATGTCGAGGCAGAGGCGGCAACCTTGAACGAATTCTTAATCAACGGGACGAGATCCCTGCGGCTTATGTGAAGCAAGATTAACGACATACTTGACCAGAAAAGGAAGATGAAGTATTCATCTTGAAGGTGCCCCTCCAACTACTAGGAATTCTCTTTATTCCTATTTCATTTAATCATCGTGCCTATACGCGCGCACCGATAACGAGTGTTAGCGCGTGGACCACCACAATGGTCTTTTCCATGACAGAGGTATAAGGACAGTAGTGTCCCCTCCTAGATTGGTCATCTGCTTGGACGAGAGAAAATTGGGGTAACTGTGCAAGACAATTTATTATTACGGGGGCCCACGTAATAACGACTTGTAGTGCATAGAAATCTCGGTGGACTCTGTAGGTCGAGCTAATGATAACCACACAAAAATAATCTACAGGTGTTCACACCTTCATCTGGTAGAACAATACATAGACCATTGTTTTAGCACTTTATAAAGTAGGAAACCTGTCTTTGCCTACTTCGTGGCTGACACTTCTACCCGTGTACGAGACGTTTGAGAACCGATATTTAAACAAGTGAAGATGGATAACATTCAGAAAGAATCAGTGACGATACACTCTCTATCACCCCTACATGAACAACCCCATCTCTGGGAAAACATACACATCTTTTTTACCTTTGTCTTTACCACTTATTGACTCCTCCTTTCCTTCACCATCCCCTTTATCTTCATCGCCAGGCTTTCGAGAATCTAACTGATCTTTATCATGATAATCAGATGATATTGAACTAGATGTGCTAGAAGGACTAACACCATCACGTCTATCTGAATCTCTTCTATTTATCTGCTTCACCCGTCCCACATATCCCTTTTGCATCTTCATTTTCTTCTTCTTTCTGTAACTTAATTAGATAATTAGATAACAAAACAATAGAAAATGAAAAAAATTTAAAAATGGTAATCTAATTTCTCATCCAAATCTTCACGGTCATCAGCCTCTTCTTCTTGAATTTGTTCTGACGTTTTGAACCTTTGAATACCTTAGCTAGATGCCAACTTTCCTACATAACGCATGTCTTTTAAGACGAAGCTTTGTTAGTGGCATCCTGTTTTTTGGTGTGATATTCTTGTTTGGTGATATGTCATTGAAGATCAACTCCTGCTTGAATGTTATTTATAATAATGGAGTCCCAAATAGCATTTTACACTAGTATTGATCCCTTCATGCCATGCATATAGTCATCAAGAACAAAGCTCACATGATGACATATCACTGTCATCAGTCTCTTTTTCTCGAATATTTGTTCATCTCATTCAGCAAAAGCTTATAGAGATACCCACCTCAGAGAAGAATCTATTCAGTAAAAGCTTTGCCATCTGTGGTTTTTTTAACTATTTTTTGGCGTTTAAAGTGAGTGGTTTCTAGGAAAAATGTCGTTCATTTTCTGGGTTGTGATCAATTCATTGTGTAGAGACCTCTCTCTTATAGGAGTGTTTTGGCGTATAGTTTAGGCGAGAATTTTATTATAATAAATGATTGTAATAAAGTAACCGTCTTTCCAGTTACTGTGTGTATTTACTGTTTTTCAGCTTTATCTGTTTTTAGGGTGATAGACGTCCCATCTTCCAAGTTTGGCGTTTTTTAATGGCGGTATGTAGACCAAGATGACAAAATACAATAACAGAGAAAATATTAAACAGGAAAAATATTTTTTATTATTTTTGGCGTTTTGTAAGCAATAACTTTTTTGTAGTATTTTTTTGGCGTTTTGAAACTAAATGGAGAAACATAGCACTTAATTATCTTAAAAAAAGATTACACAGAAGAAAACCAAAAAAAAATTAAAACTACTCGTCAGAAGGTACTTTATCAGAGAAGTATCCATCACTTCCGCCGTCTTCTTCCTCCGAATCTTCATCTAGACTTTCATCCATGTCATCACTTTCACTTTCATCGGCTTCTTGTTGTTGAAGATTCTGAAGCCTCCATTTGAACATGTCCTGCATTAACGTCATTTTTAAGTCCATGTCTCTGTTCAAACAAGTGGCGTTGTGCAATTCTTCTATGAACCCAATCCCCTGCTTTGTCATGATGTCTTCAAGCAGGTAGTCTTCCTGCTCTCTGCTGTCATATATAATGGTCACCATGTCTTTTTCCTCATCAAAACGCCATGATGTTATGATTGGGTCCGATTTTCCATCTGCTTTGCTTGGTACAAATTTCTTTGTTAATGTTTTCATAAGCTTATCAGTTTCATGACATTCGTTATCCAGAGCGATGCCAAGCGATAGGATACCCCTCTATACCTCTTCTTCCATCTTCAAAATTGCTTTGATTGTCCTAACATACACCCTCCTTCTGTTGTCAAAACGTATGACGAATCGTCTGATTCCCAGAGTGTATCTCCACCAAACGATGGTTGCCATTTTTGGCGTTTTGGTTAAACTTGGTGTTTTTGGTTAAAGATGTTTTGTAGAATGATAGATTGAAGTGATTATGAAAGCGATGTTTAACGTTGTTTATATAATGATGTTTTTGGCGTGTAATTTAGGAGAGAATTTCTTCTAATAAATGTTAATAATTGAATTTCAGTTACTGTGTTGTTTCCTCTCCCTGTAATCTCCAACGCGTTTTATCACTAAATTTTGGTGTTTTGTATTTAATGGCGTTTTATTTGTTTTGAATGGCGTGTTATCATTTTTGTTGGTGTTTTGAATTTGAGCGGTAAAAGACCCTTTTACCCTTAGTGAAGCGCGCCCACTTAATAGAATTGGTGTTATTTACGATAACGCTACCGCGCCAATCTAATCCATAGATTGTTTTGACCTGACGGTTCAAAAGCGTTCTCACTGTTCTCACACTTTCCCCCGTTTTCTCTAAATCCTGACCCTCTATATATATATGGTTAGGTTCATTAGTGAACAACCCCGTTGATTATGAACACTAGTGAACTAATCCTAGCTCTTGATTATCAATACACAAGTTTAAATCAATGACCAGGATTTGATGATAAAAATACACTAGTGTATTTTAGGATTTGATGATGTAATTCAATGGTCAAGATTTGTTCACTCAGTTCACAAATACATTAGTGTTCACTCTAGAACCCCACCCTACTATATATAATTGTAGGATTCGGTTCAATTAAGAACCACCACAAGTTGTGAGAACCATGAGAACTCCTACTTCTTGCGCGAGTTGGGCCACATTTTTTGCACAAACGTAGATGAAAATGCTATAAACACATCTGTAAAAACAAAAAAAAAAATTGTTGAGTCGGTAGTTATGTCCGATGTAAATTTTATTTATGTCCGATGTAAATTTAACTTACGCCTAATGTAAATTTTCTTTATTCCAATGTAAATTTTTGCATACGACATTTTTTTATTTTTTTTTTCGCTGGAGCAAGTGATTTTTAAAGATTTTTAAAAAAATTGAAAAAAACTTTTAAAGGACCTAATTCTTATAATTCTCATAACTCAAGATGGTTCTCATTTTACCTTTTCCCTATAAATGTATACAACAAAGATAAACATATACTATGTGATATTATTAAATCCTCTATTGAAATGTTGAATGTGAAATATTGTCATCTTCTGTTTACCCACATATATTTTTTTGATATATATTAAATCCTCTATTGAAATGTTGAATGTGAAATATTGTCATCTTCTGTTTACCCACATATATCTTTTTGATATATATTAAATCCTCTATTGAAATGTTGAATGTGAAATATTGTCATCTTCTGTTTACCCACGTATATCTTTTTGATAAGAGTTAAATGTTATTTTAGTTCTGTGGTTTGGGTTATTTTGACAGTTTAGTTTAAAGGTTTTATTTTTCGTCTATGGGTCCAAAATGGTTTCATCATTGTCATTTTCATCCACTGGGTTAAGTTTATCCATTTTTTCTGTTAACGAAAAGAACAATTTGGTCATTTTATATGTAATTCTGTTAACTAGAAGGACAATTCGGCCATATAAATGACCGAATTGCCTTCTCATTAACAAAAAAAAAATGGATAAAGTTAACCCAGTAGATTAAAATAGTAATGGAGAAACTTTTTTGACCCCACAGAAAGAAAAATGAATCTTTTAAACTAATTGACAAAATGGTCAAATCACATCGACTAAAATACTAAAATGGCATTTTAACTCTTTTGATAAAGTAGTAGGCTAAAATATTGGTCAGCTATTTAGAACCACATATATCTTTGTGGTTCTGATTTCCACTTCTTGTTTTTATACTAATCTCAAGCATATTTGACAGATCAATGGCGTCTTCGTCGTCCTCTTCTCACTTGATTCCCACATCATGGAAATATGACGTTTTTATGAGTTTTAGAGGAGAAGATACCCGCAAGAACTTTGTGGATCATCTCTACTCGGCTCTTGATCAACAAGGAATCTACACATACAAGGACGACGAAACACTTGCTCGGGGTGAGTCAATCGGTCAATCGCTCGTGAAGGCTATCCAAGAATCACGGATTGCCATTATTGTATTCTCCAAAAACTATGCAGGGTCATCTTGGTGCTTGGACGAGCTTGCATATATTATAGAATGCATGGACAAGAGAGGGCAAATCGTTATGCCCATATTTTATGACATAGATCCCTCAGATGTCAGAAAACTAAAGGGAAAATTTGAAGAATCATTTGCCAAACATGAGTTGGAGCATAAGAACAAAGTTGAATCATGGAGAAGTGCTCTTGTAAAAGCAGGCAACCTTTCTGGATGGGTCCCCAAGGACTTTGCAAACGGATAATTTTCTCTACTTTTTCGAAAAACCTTTTTTGCTTAAGATGTCTGCATTTTGTAACTCAATTATACTTGTAACTAAAGCTGGAGTTTCAACTTAATTGTGTCTAATAGCTCAGTTTGGCTTATGCTTTTATCTCTAAAATCGAGTTTCGTAGGTTAAATTTAAAAAGTTATTATAAAAATACTAGGTCAAATGAATTGAAAGTTTGTTTGATTTACCAAAAACGTTTGTCTACAAGTATTATATGAAAATCTAGTAAGGAAACTGCTCTTGATCTGACATATTCAAAATTTTGGATATTATTATATGTTTTGTGTTACTCTGTATTTTGATTTCACTTTTATTTTCTTTTTGTTTTAATTGAAGTTAAATAAATCTGATTCTTCAGGTTTAGGATTAATAATCCAATTTCAGTTGTGACAAACGGTAATTTTAAAATTATGTCTACAAATAAAAAGAAAAAAAAAACTTACATTTGACTGAGAGTTGTTTCCCAAAACTTTTGTTTCTAGAAAAAAAAAATTATCACTAAAGTAGAGGTTACTATATACTAGCACTTCTAAATCAGCAACAACTTTTTCCTGAAACATATGATCGAATATTGAAATCCAAAAGCGGATAGTAGTTACTTTACATTCTGATTAGTGATGGTATTCGACTATTCATCCATCACATTAACCTTCACCTCACTAAGCAAGTGAGTGCGAGTGTATTCTAATTATCTTAATGTACTCAATGTGTAGACATGAAGCAAAATGCATCAAAGACATTGTTGGTAGAATTTCTGGTAGGCTGATAACAAATGTTAATAAACACTTGATTGGAATAGAGACTCGCTTGCAAGATTTGAAATCAAAGTTGGAAATTGGGCCTGGTGGTGTGCGCATGGTTGGAATATGGGGAGTTGGGGGTGGCGGAAAGACTACTCTTGCATCTACAGCTTATACGGAAATCTCTCACCAATTTGAAGCTCATTGTCTTCTTGAAAATATCCGTGATGAATCAAGCAAGTATGGTTTAAAAAGGTTGCAAGAAATCTTTTTATCACGTTTACTGAAAACAAATGTGGTGGTAGAGAGTGAGATAGAAGGAAGAAGCATAATAGAAAGAAGGTTATGTCGTAAAAGAGTTTTAGTTGTTCTTGATGATGTTGATGACGTTATGCAACTAGATGCATTAGCCGGATCGCACGATTGGTTTGGTGAGGGCAGCCGGATAATAATCACCACAAGGGACGAGCATTTGCTAACCCGCCACACAGACGCGATATATGAAGTGAGTTTGCTGTCACATGATGAGGCTATCAAGCTCTTCAGCAGACATGCATATCGGAAAGAAAAACCTGTAGAAGATTATGAGAAGCTTTCACAAGATGTAGTTTCTTATGCTGGCGGGCTCCCATTAGCACTTGAAATCCTAGGTTCTTTTCTATATGACAAAGATAAAGATGAGTGGTTGAGTGCCTTGGTCAAGTTAAAAAGCATACCAGATGTTAAGGTCATGGAGAGACTTAAAATAAGTTATGACGGACTTGAACTTCACGAGAAAGAGTTATTCTTAGATATTGCATGTTTCTTGAGGAGAAGACATGTAAATGAGGTGATGATGGTGCTTGATGCTTGTAGTTTTCACCCAGGTATAGGGGTAAAGGTATTGGTACAAAAGTCTCTCATAAATGTTTCAAATGGAATATTTGATATGCATGACTTGATAGAAGAAATGGCTCACTACATTGTTAGAGGGGCATACCCTAATCATCCTGAAAAACATAGTAGAATTTGGAAAAGAGAAGATATTATCGAGTGTTGTGCTATGGAGGCTGGAACGTTAATGGTAAAGCTCGCTTTGCACAAATTATATTATATGTGTATCTGGTGATGTTTGGTTATGGATACTCACACAATTTTGGTTCTTTTGACTAAATCACACAGGAAAATGAAGTATTAGTTTTGCCAAGTTATGTCGAGCATCCACGTCTTCCTCACGTTGTTGCAAACATGAAGAAACTTCGATGGATTGATTGGGATAGGTATCCAGCATCTTCATTCCCATCAAATTTTCAGCCAAGTAAGCTTGGTTGTCTAGTGTTGATAAGGGGCCAGCAAAAACAACTCTGGAAAGGGTGTAAGGTAATTCTTCTTGTTTCCCAATTTTGATCAATTAATTTAAAAAAAAAAAAAAACGGGTGGCCAACTTTCGAGAGGTAGACTGTAAACTAATGAACATTGTAATAAAACTCGGATCGCTTGCAAGGTTTCGAAGCTAACACTTACATCCATACAGTATAAAGTAACATTGTTAAATATTTTGGGCTGAATTTGAAAACACTTACTTGTCTTATGACAGCATCTACCGAATTTGAAAATTCTTGATCTCCGGTATTCAAAGTACCTAATGAAGACACCAGATTTTAACGGCCTTCCATGTCTTGAAAGATTGAATTTACGGGGTTGTGAAAAATTGAAAGAGATTCATCCCTCAATTGGATATCATGAAAGGCTTGTTTTGGTAGACATGACTAGATGTTTAAACCTTAAAAAGTTTCCACCCATCATACGTATGAAAAAACTGGAGATTCTTAAGCTATCTTCATGTTATCAACTCCAAAAGTTTCCAGACATCCATTCGAACATGGATAGCTTGGTAAGCCTTCAATTGGATCATACTGTCATAGAAGTAGTCCCAACGTCAGTTGGAAAATTTTGTACCAACCTTGTTTCTCTTGACTTACATCGGTGTTACAAGCTAAAAAGAATAGCGTGCAACTTCCATCTCTTAAAACGTTTGGAAGATATTAATTTCTTCGGTTGTAGTCAACTTCAGAGTCAAGATTCAACATCTGTCATGAGTCGCATAAGGTTACAATCTTTTCAACAAGACAGTTCGGCGAACCTGAAGTTTGCTCAATTTCCACATTTGTTAAGAAGGTTGAATCTTAGTTACTGCAACTTAGGAGACGGAGACATCCCATCTGGTATTTGTGAGTTAGTAAGCCTACAAATACTAGACCTAAGTGGAAACACATTTTCACGATTACATTCCAGCCTCTTGCGAATCCCATGTCTCAAGTTCCTCAGTTTGTCACAGTGCACAAACCTTGTAGAATTTCCAAGTCTCCCATCAAGCATAGCTATACTCAACGCATATAATTGTGACTCACTTGAAAGCATAGGAGATTTATCAAAATATAAATGGTTGTGGAAAGTCTCACTTTGGAATAGTAATAAGTTGACCGAAGGGGGGCGGGTACTACATTCCATGCTTCAGGTTTAGCTCTCTCTTATTCTTAAAAATATTCAATCTTTGTATGGATTACAATAATTTTTTGTTCCTCATAATTTGAATGAACCTGTCGCAGAGAAACGCTATTCAAGATCGCTTTATGAGTGTCACACTTCCGGGTAGACAACATGATATAGTTTCTCGTACAACGACAATCATCACACTGCAACTTCCACCCAATTGGCAGAGTGAATTTATCGGATTTTTAGTAAGTTGTTATAATCATCGGTGGAATGATGAATGTGTAGTAGTTATTAAGCAAGTGATGCCCATGGATTCCGAACCAGATCATGATCACTGGGAGGAGTTTGATAAAAATCCAGAATCTTTTGAACATGCACAGGTGGGTTATGTACCCTTTAGCTCATGTAAAAAAAGATGCAATCAAAAGTGTTGTTTGGTTTATAGAGTTAACAACTTAACATGACTAGTATCCTAACATATTGCAGTGCATATATGGATCTTTAGTTTGTTTTATGTATTCTATGTAATACATAGGAGACATATGTAATATTTTTGATAATGAATAAGTGGCAAGCTTTACAATTCTTTCAGTATATTTTTAATTGTAAATTAAAGAATTCAAGTGCATATATATGGGTCATTGCACCTACTTTCAGTAGTATTTCAATTTTTTTATTGCACATATAGACTAGAGAATTAATTTAGGGTGGCGTATCAATATCGATTTTAATTAGTGGGATTATGGTATGGGGTTGGGTTCAACTGGCAAAATCGTTGGAGTTAAGGTGTTGCTCCATTTGAGGTCAAGGGTTCGAGCCCTACTAAAGACGGACTTAATGTAATTTAAGCCATTCAAAAGAAAAGGTAGTGGGGTCTACTTTAATATTTATTACCAATGCGGGTCAAAAATATTTTGAACGATTTGTAGCATGCGGAAAATCATGCAATTTTGTAAAATCCAATCTTACATTTGTTCCTAATAATTGAAACTCTTTTCATCGCTCAACATGATCAATTTTAAATACCCTATTTTAAACTACATTGGTCGTTTAACACGAACTTGATTTTAATTGATAAATTCTTTTTTTTTAAATTACGGATTTAAAAATAAACTCTTTAATTTTAAAAACTGTTGGCCTTTTTATTAGTATATACATTTTCGAGTTAACTTAAAAAACACCTTTTTATTAGTATATACATTTCCATATCATGTAGCTCTCACTTAGTATGAGATCTTCATCTCTAATCTAGTTGCACCATCTTAGATCTCCAATATTTTTCTTTTTCAGTTTTACAATTTTACAATAAGAAACTTTACATAAAACAAATAAAATTTATCTATTACAATGAGTGTCACACCCCAACTGATAGCGAAAACATCAAAGTGAGACGAAAACAAGATTGCTCGAGATTTCATAACGTGCTAATGTGACAATATTTAAATAAATCATGTTTCACTTTATACTAAAAGAGGATTACATTGTCTTAAAATGGAAAAGTACAACAATTGCAACTTAAAAAATACAACATTAGAATTACAATAAAGAATTTAAGTGTGTTTCTAAATCCATCCTAAATAGATTTCTTCAAGCGTCAACATACGTCTTCCTGCATTAAAATAAAATCAACACAAAGTTGGCGAGTATACAAGTTTGATTACATAGCATACGTATAAAATTTTCTCAAATCCAACATGGCAATTCATATACTATGTTGAAGCTAGCACGCATAATTATAGGCCAGATCGTAAAGTATAATGTGTGTAACGCTTCGCATTTCTGTACTTTTCTTATTTAGAAAGTTGTATTCTCATTTCTATTTTAGAGACATGTAATCGTATCGTATTCATATTTCATTTTCCTATCTTGTAATCTGAGACTTTGATCATAATGGAAATTCATTTTACACTCGTACATGTTATACTTGTGTTATACACAAACAAATATCAAATGCACATTTACATGCAAACCTAGACTTATTATGCACTTGAATCATTGTTTTTACGTACACAATACTTGTCACATATTCACAAACACGTTCCATACTCGAAAACAAGTTAAAACACAACTTTGGGTGTAAAATAACGAACTTATGGAAGTTTAGGGGCCAAAATGCTAAAAAACAAACTTGGGAAAGAGCCCGTCGCGGGGGGGGGGGGGGGGGGACTAACCCCTTGCTCGCCGCGGGTGGCGAGGGGGCTTAATCCGCAGCGAGTTGTTTAGAGCATACGGGTTGCTCACCTTTTTCTACCTCTCTTCTTCCCCAATCTCCTTCTAACTCCATTTAAACACAAACCCTACTTCACCACTATATAACCAAGCTTCCTACACCTCCATTTCACTTTTTCAAACCCTCAAACACTCTCAAAACACTCTCACGTCAGTTGAAATCACAAGTTTGGGCAGATTCTACTTGAGCTCAAAAGTGAGCTTCTACCGCACTTTTCATCATGTTTCTTCATCTTTTCTTCTTCTCGAAAGCTTGGAACACCTCTAGGAATGTTTTCCACAAGTTTACCATAGTAAACTAAGGTGGAACATCACCATTTTGAGGTCCAACTTTCTGTTTTGGTGTTATCTTTCACCAACTTTTCATAAACTCATTCATCCTGTGAGAAACTTGCACCTACCATGCTTCTAACCAAACTTATGGTTATGGGGCTTGAGTATGGTTGATTCTCACAAGTTTAGAGGTCTAAACACCTCCCGAAATTTCTGTTTCCACAAGGTTTTAAACAACCTACAAGTGTTGAGACCATCCTAGTTCATCATCTTCATTATGGTGAAACTTGTGTTTTGGTGCAAGTGTGAACCATAGAAGTCTTGGCTTTCCAACTATGTTCCACTACCTCACTTGTTGATTTACTATGTTCATGCCATAAAACTCAAATAATTTCCATTAAAGAGACAAGGCAACAACACATCCCCAAACACTTTCTGTAACGCCCCGCTTTTTGGGACTTTCCTCAATTAGAAAGATTACTTGTAATTCTACCTTTGGAAACTTGTATTCGTATCATATTCATAATCCACTCCCAATTTCGCAATTTGGAACCTTGATAGTAACGAAATTCATATTTTATACATACTTACTACTCATTCAATCGACCGTTTAAATACATTTTTACGCAACCTCCTACTTATTATACATACAAATTCATTCATTTATTCATATATTTCACTAGTACATAGTACTTACACGTTTAAAACGCTTAAAACCTACAAAACACGTTTAAACGACAAACTTGAATTTCGAACAGAAGGGGAAATCCCCTCTCATGCGAAAGGCCCTCTCACACGAGAGGCCCCTCTCGTCCCAATCGTCTCTCGTCCCAAACTCGTCTCCAGCTTATAAATACCAACCCACTTCTTCATTTTTCCACTTCCACAACTCCGAAATTCTCTCCAGGTTCCTGACTTCGCACACTTGAGCTCAGCCACTTCCAGCAACCTTTTAAGTGAGTTTCCAACTCACAAACACCTTGATTTCTACTCTAATCTTCTACTTTTCTACCTTTTGCAAGAACTCTATATCAAATCAGCTGGTACATCAGATTTCCTTGGCAATCTGATAATAATTGTCAATATGTTGAGGACCAAGCTAAGATTGGAGTTTAAACTTTCAAACCTTTTTACAAAACAACTTTTTGATATTAAACTTTGCCGA
Source organism: Helianthus annuus (assembly GCF_002127325.2). NCBI lineage: Eukaryota > Viridiplantae > Streptophyta > Magnoliopsida > Asterales > Asteraceae > Helianthus > Helianthus annuus. The sequence continues at coordinate 104,447,411 of NC_035448.2, forward strand.
ATCAGAGACTCTCTGAGCTTACAGGCTAAGTTCATAGTTGTGGATTCATGTTAGAGTCAATTCCAGCCGAGAAGATGAACAGTTCAACCAACACCGAACTGATTTCATCTCGAAATACCGCCTGTCGCCCAAGGAACAAACCCTCTCGCACGAAAGGTTAACTCTCTCGCGCGAGAGGAGTTTCCCTCTCGCAAGAAAGGTACTGATTTCATTAGTTCTGACAATTTCTAAGTGTTGAATGTTCACTTGAAATTGTAACATGAACACCCAAACGATCTCCTAGATCTAGAACAAGTTAACCTCGTCCAGCCTCCAACACTTAGTTTATTCTTTCTATGTTGAGTTGGCACACCTGGGTTGTCCTTGTTCGGTTGTTTGGCTACTTAAATTCTGTTATTTCCATTTCTGTTATTCATGACCAACCGGTTAGCTTACTTTGTTAACGAACTTGTGCTTTGGTGATCTATAACGAGGTAAATACCTCCATGCATGACTTCTATGAACTATTTGACAATCTGGACTGTTATTATAATATATCTATAACATAACTGGACTCACAACATAACTGATTAATAGTTAAAACATTCTGAGATGAAGTTCGGTTCAAACAGTCCCTGTCGCACGAAAGGGTGATCCCTTTCGCGCGAAAGGCCCCTGGCGTCCGAACTGCTCATTCATCCGAACAGTTTGTGTTTCGGTTTCCGTTTATCCTTTTTCCGCGTTCCTTGCTACTGGTTCTATCGGGCAAACCAGGACCTGAAAACTCACAGGAAACTCAGTGTCGTGACAAGTGTCTAGACATGATATATATTTTTTTGTTTTGAACATACTTTCATACTATATACTTACATACTTTAAAATTCCAAATCCAACCACTCCATAAGCCCCGAGCGACCATACACCTTCGTTTCCCCAATCTCAACAAATCGTCAACCTACAGATAATCAGAAAGCTTTTGCAAAATTATGAGTATACATGACCCTTTTTACCTTTCATACTTTTGGGTGCAATACGTTATACTATTTAAACACACGAAATGATATTTATGCTTAAATCACAAACACAAACAATCCAATCATACATGCTTAATATACGTGATACTTGATTTGTATACTTGGATGACTTTTGTGTGCGATTTACTTGTCATTAACTTCGTACGAGCCTCCCCTTAACATGAATAGCGCTATAGGAGTAACGCACCGCCCGTAGTTTTGTGGTCATGTTAAGTCTTTAATACTTGCGGTAATCAGAGGATTGCCTTGTATAATTGCATGCCATGTTTACATTAATCTCGTTAACTATTTTTGTCATGTGGATTGTTCAAACTCTTAAACATACATGCTAGTACTCAAAACTTGTATACTCGCCAATACTTTTGTATTGAAGTATACTTTAAAATGTATTGCAGGATTTTTTATGCTGAGGATGATGCACAGAATCTAGTAGGATGCCTAGAAACACACCAAACTTTAATTCGTGTTTATCAGCTTAGTCATTCGATAATTGTTGTAATTCATTTTGTTTCAAACTCGATGTATTCTATTTCAAACAATGTACTTGATGTTAGCAATGAAATGAAAATGTTTACTAAATATTTGCCATCTTTAGTGTTATGAAGCCTCGAGCAATCTCGTTCGTCTCACTCCGATGTTTTCGCCATCGGTTGGGGTATGACACTTTCCATCTTTGGGATGCGCGCATCTAGCTTGCTCACTTAGTTGTTTGTAGATTTAGTAGGTTTAAGTTCTTATTATTTTCACATTCATGACCAACCGAAATCATCAACAAACTTGATGATTTTGTGCTTTGGTGAATCATATAATGAGGTTAATGGATGCTAATCATCCTACCTTATTGCATGACCATTTTCATGGTATCTTATTTTACGTTTTACTATGACTTATAAATCGCCATCTAATTTCCGAGTCCGATCAAATTAATCAATCCGCAACTCACACACCTCCGTTTCCCATCTTAGGGTAACTTCGGTGTTCTCAACTCAAGACTCGCCAACTCACGTTCGTGGAATTTACTATGCAAACCGTGAGTATACTCGATCCCATTTACCGTTTTACACACTTTTGGTGCACCATGTACACAAATATATACAAATCACATACTCATGATTAAACTTGTTTATGCCAATACTCTATCTGTTACAAACATGATACTTGTTACATTCTCGTTATCCATATTTTAATGAGGCTTCACACTCGGAAGGGTATAAAACCACATTCTAACCGGTCAACGCTTAATCTAGCGAAACCGAATAATATTCTAAGTAGCGAGTCAAATAAAATAATTTACAAAAAGACTTGTGAATATTCTAACGGATATTTATATCTGTTTCATTCTGGACTATAGAGCATTCCAGATAATCATGCCTAGGATATACAACCTGAAATACGACTTTGCTTCATAGAACTTATTAAAACAGAAAATTGGTTAAGTAAAGGTAAATATTCTTGGCCTAGTTTTATTTGAAAACTTGGGATACGACATTAGCCGTTTGGAATGGGCATTATATAAATGGGCAAATGCTTTCATAAACATAAGAATCCGGTTTAACCCATATTGGTTGAATAACATTAAACACTAGGGTAATGGTACCGTGTCCGGGCGTCCCGACTCATCAAATAGGAATGGCCATATAAAATATGCGCAGGGTAGTAGGCATACTCCCAGAAGACGTGTATTAAAGGTGGTGTGTACCATCATCACATACCTGCATAGATTTCTGGTACCCAACTATATTGACAAACATGTAAAACTGGTTATAAGAAATCTATCCTAAAAGAATACTAAATTATTAACCCACGGGTTATCATAATATGTATCAAAATGATTTATGAAAATGATTTTTAAACGAGTCAGTTGATTGTATTTACCAGTAAAAAGTGACGTATTATCAAAAGATTAAACCGAAGGTAACGAGCCCTGAATATAGGGTGGAATAGCTCGGTCAAAGGAAAAGCGTAGGAATTTGCGACTCATGTACTTTAAGGCTTATAATGTCCTTAAATTCACTTTTACTTCGGATCCTTCTTGTGGGTCATTGTATCGAACACTTATAAAATTTTATTTAATATATTTTGAACTTCTATAATATTAATTTATCATCCTATCTTCCGCTGCTTATTGTGAAACTATTATCAATCGCCACGCATAAACCCACCAACTAGGCCCACCGGAAATCGGGGTGTGACATACTTAACCTACTATTTTACTAATACAAGGTATAATTGTAAAACTGCAATTTTTCTCTGTTCTGCCTTTACTTTCTTTTCAACTCGGGAACATAAAATTTAGTTGTGTCTTTTCTTTAATTTTCTCTCCTTTATTTCTTTTCTTTCGTTTATAAAACCCGGTAACATTTAATGTTGATATAACCATGCTTTAAGATTTAGACTTGGGGGTGTTTGTTTTTTGTGAAAAGCACTTCATGACCTTTTATGTCTGCCCCACACAGACCACGCGCAGACGTTTGAGTCTACAGTGTGTTTGTTTTCTCGAAGTGATTTCATTAAAAAAAGGTCTTCTAGACCTCTTCTTGGGGCAGATGTGGGCTCCCCTCTTCAAGTCTCTTCTCATCTCCTCTGCACTTTCAAAACACAAGTTCTCAAGCCCTAGCATCTTCCTCCACCCAGCCGACACTTCCACATCTCAGCCACCACCACATCTCTGTCACCTCCCCCACCTCCGGTTGACCCGAAGAACTAATCTAAAAGTTTAAAAGCCCTAATATAACATAATCAAGTGAGAATCGAATAACTAACATCTGTATTGATAATATATATATATATATATATATATATATATATATAGAGAGAGAGAGAGAGAGAGAGAGTGTACGGTGGCGCTTTGTCACACCCCCAAAATCCACCTGTGGAGTATCACCGCTTGGGAGCGTGACTGACCAGGATCAAGCCACCAATCATATTGAACATGTAAATATATAGTAAAAGTTATCCATCAATACGAAAGGTGTTTATCAAAACCAACATAGTTAAGTATAGCGGAAGCATTAATGTAAAAACCCAATCATAAGTATTAATGTATGAAATGACATAAGTAATCACGATCCATTTGCCCACAACGACCTGCTCCTCCTTGTGCAAGCTCCATAATGTACCTAAGGTCCTGCAAGGCATGCAGCAGATAATCAACAACTAGTTGAGCGAGTTCACAGAAAGTAAGTTCATAACAGCAATGCGTAAGTTCATCTAGTGGGGGCTTCCCATGCAAGTATATACTACTGGTGAGGGATTCTCACATTTATCCTTTATAATGGGGGCTTCCCATTATGATACTTACTAGAATATTTGCAACCATGTGTTCTTCTTAATCCGAGAACAGGAATACGTACAAGGTCACGCAGGATTTACGTGAGTGCCCTTCCCCGAGGACAGTGGTACGCGTGGGGTTTACGTAGGATTTATGTAAGTGTCCTTCCGACCCGGAAGACAGTAGTGGGTGTTAGGTTACGCAGGATTTACGTAAGTGTCCTCCCGACCCGGGAGACAATGGTAGATACTAGTTTACGTAAGTTTTACGTAAGTGTCCTGACTATCCTGAGGACGATGGTCTATAGTCTAGTGATTGCGTAAGTACGAGTAATCATTCCATATCAAACATTCCAACCCAATTCCCAACCCGGGAATCCCATGCCTTGGCTGTGTGAACTCACCTTGGTTTGCTCGGCAGATACACAAAGAAAAGGGTTCTTGAACTAAGGTTGGTCAACACGTCCTAACAGGGTTATCATACAAGTCAGGTTCTGACTTAAATAATGCACGTATAAATCATAGCAGACACGTATATAGATCATAGCAACACGTAATCAGTCCAAGTATAACATTTTTCCACTTGTGCGGTTCGGATGGTTGGGCCGTTGAACTTGTGCGAGCCCAACCATCTTGTGCAATGTACATGTATAAGCCCAAACCATACCCGGCCCAACATATCATAACAGATCAAAACACGTCGGCCCAAATAACATAAACAATCCAAATAACTTCTCGGCCCTATAAGCTTAAATGACTTGTGCGATTGTACCGGCCTTGTGCGAGTGGGCCTTGGGCTTACTCGGTCCAATAACACAACAATAATTACTTAACATAGCTACGGCCCAAGATCTACACTTGTGCGATCCGTCAAGGCTTGTACGATCGGCCCAGTTGTGCGATCCAGACATTCTTGTGCGACCCGATTAGCCTTGTGCGGCTGAGTTGGGTTGTGCGATCGGAAGTGGGCTTGTGCGGTTCTATCTGGGCTGGTCGGCCCAACTGCTCAACAACATAACAACAGTTTGATCCAAAGGATCTTGTGCGATTGGGCCACCTTGTGCGGTCAGGAAACTTGTGTGATCGAGCCATGATTTGCGACCGACTGGCTTGTGTTGTGCGATCAGTCTAACTAACTTTCATAATACAAGCAATCGGTTACACTAATTCAAAGTTTCCAAGTTTACCAAATCAATTAACAGTTTCTTGTTTTATGCTTTTTCGATTAAACAAGGAAATCAAGCATCAATTTTTACATGAACCCTAATTCAAGCATGAACACTAATCTATCAAGAACATAAACAATATATTCATCATCTTATCAAATCGTGTGGTACAGTCCGATTACTAGCATGCATATTAACTCAACGATTTGCACATCATCCGTATCTAAACACACACATCAGACGACTAGCAAACATCCAATCTCAAATCATCATAACAATCAATCCGAGGACCAAGCATAACAACATAATCGAATCGGCCCTAGTTTATTATCATGCAACTCTAATCGGTTTAATCTAAGCATGTAATCATAACATCACTTAACACGAAAGCATAAACAAAACACTAACCGATTACGAGTAGAGAAGTGTGATCCGAACAAGAGGATGATCTTGTGCCGTCGGGTTCCAAGCAAAACGAGAGAGAGAGAGAAAGTCGTCTAGGGTTTTGTGTGTTTTGATGTTTGGCAAAATAATGAGAAGTTTACTAACTTATAAGTGTTAATAGTTCATGAGGGGTTGGGCCGAACCCACACTTGGGCCGCCCTTTACGTCCGAATGCAAGTGATATAGTCCAAAGGACTTGTGCGATCGGTGAGTCTTGTACGTTTCGTTCATGTTGTGCGGTTTGGGTTCATGTAACATATATACATACACATAACATATCATGTATACATTCATTAAAGCACATATCACATAACATTCAATAAGCATTCGCTTAGTCAATCAAGTTCATATAGTCGTGTCATGTTCATAAACGTTACACAAAAATAGGTTCAGAATTTCGAGTTGTCACACGCTTGAAGGCGGCTTGCACATTACGGAGGAAGTCCGGCGGAGAAGAATTGAAGGAAGAAGAAGACGATGTGGCAGCGTTGAAGGAAGGGTAGAGGTTGTGATCTGACGGAAGGTTAGCCTTCCTGCTGTCCATGGAAGGATCTTACAGAAATGCATAGGATCGGCCGGAAAACTGAGAAGATCAGAGATTACCATCAAAGCTCTGTAATTTGATCAATAGCAGAGCAGGACCTCCATGTGTGGGGTTGGCGATGAGGGCTTCCAATTTCAATTCTGATTTTTAAGCATTGTTTTTTTTTTTTGTTTATGTTAAATTCTTATTATAATTGTTGTTTCAATTCTGATTTTCGTTTAATGTTAGTTCATAATTCATAATTCATAAATGTTATTTTTGTTAATGTTAGTTCATAAGTTAATTATTGGTGTTTATATTCTGATTTCGTTTATGATTATGTTAATTTTTTGTGTTTGTTATGGAATATAGATGTTCATCTTGATAAAATCAGTTTATTTATATTTCAGTTTATTTCAGCAGCTTGCAGAAGTTAAAAAAACAAATAGTGTTTGGTACACCTCTTCAGCTACAGATGTCTGGAGATGTGATTTGCAGACTGTTGACGTTTTACCTCAGAAAAAACAAATAGCACCTTGTGTTTCTTCACGCCTCTTCACAAGCCTTACGCATTTTCTTCACCTTGTTGTTTGTCTCTCATCTAAGTCGGGTCGGTTATCTTCGGCCGGATAACACCAAATTTGGTTTCTTCGCACGCGTTTACGGATTTTTAAACCATACACATGGACTTTTTCTTCATGCCTATTCAGGGGGTGTTTGGCCTAGCTTTTTCACCTTATAGCTTTTTTAGCTTATTTTTACAAAATAAGCATTAATGGGTGTTTGGTTTAGCTTTTTAAGCTTATGCTTATTAGCTTATATAAGCTAATTCCAAAAAGCCTATGGGAACATGGTTTTTAGCTTATTTGAATAAGCTTATTTGAAGAAGATGGTTTTTTACTCATTTGCCCTCAAATGGTGGATTAACTCATTACACACAATGATATTATAACCCTTCACATAATACAAAATAACTTAACAAACAACTAAAAATTAATTATTAATTATCTTACCCACCGATTAAACTACAACTACCTGCATCTCTTTTGACCATTCCATTAATTATTAACTACCTGCATCTCTTTTGTATAACTAAAAATATATGCAACTAATAAAAGACAAAAAGAAAAGATGCATGCTTTAAATGAATATCAGTGAATTTAATAGTGAATTTAATATTGCATTTAATATTGCACCACTTCTTTCACACCATTTCCACGGATTAGTTTGTCACCACCACTTGTTTGCATTTAGTATTGCACCTACCTCATATGCATTTGTATTAAACATATAGTATAACTTCATTCCATTCAAAATTGCAGCAAACTTCTTTCGTGAAAACTGCAGCCACATTGAAGTTTTATTAAAAGAAGCCAGTTTCATTCTTATTAAAATTGTAGAAAGTTAAGCAAATATGGAGAAAAGATCAATTCTTTTAATCCATCTACCATCTCTCAAACCATTAACTCTTGCCTTAAAAAATCCGATTTATCAAACACCCATCTACCATTTATCAAGCATTCAAAAAATTTGCTTGAAGTGGAGTAATACCAACCTGTTTTCATATACTGAGGTAATTTGTTCTCTTCGTTGTTTACTTATTGAATTGTTTTCTCTTTGTTTTAAATTTTCAAGTCATGGACTTGAACCATGATAATGACGTTGTCATGAAAACTAAGAAAAAGAAAATAAGATCATTGTGGACAGATGATACTCATATGATATTTCTTGAGTTATGCTTGAATGAGGTTAGAGTTGGGAACAAGCCAACTGGTTACTTTAATAAATTTGGGTATGAGAATTTGGAAAAGTACATGAAAAAGCGTACTGGGAAAACTTTCGACCACAAGCAAATTAAAAATCATTGGGAAACTATGAAGAAAGAATGGAAGTTGTATGATCGTTTAATGAGACTTGAATCTGGAATTGGGTGGGATCCCGTGAGAAAGACGATTGATGCATCGGATGAATGGTGGGATGAAAAAATAAAGGTAATATTTTGTTTTTTTAGTTTTTTTTCTATAGTTCATTAAGTTGACGATTTTAAGAGATATTTAAACATATTATAGTCATATCATAATCATTGGTATTATTATGTTGAAAAAATGAAAGTTTGGTTATATCATATTATAGTGTTATGCAGGCACTATCATCGAGAAGCTCAATAACTTCTGCATTTGAGGACAAATTTGATAATGTTATGCAGGCACTATCATCGAGAAGCTCACAATCGTTTCCACCACAAAACCCGTCACCTTCCACAAAAGAGTGCATGGATATTGTGTTAACCTTTCCTGGTTTTGAAGAAGGTTCAAGGAATTATTGTCACGCACTAGACATTTTCTTGAAAAAGCAAGCTCGTGAAAATTTCATGGTTCCAACAAGTGATTCGGGAGAAACTATTCATAGGCATTTTCATCTTGTTTTAAACGCGGTACTTAAGTTAATTAAAGACATTATTTCCTAGTGCAAATTACAACGAAGAAGTACCATCAGAAATTATAAATTCTCGTTATTACCCGATGTTCAAGGTAGTCCATATCATATGTTACATATTTAAAGTATACCTTGAAATAATGAACCATCTATGTTTCTCTATGTAGGATTGCATTGGAGCTATCGATGGGACACATGTAAGGGCATTTGTTCGAGAACACGAGCAACCAAAATATATTGGTAGAAAAGGATACGCGACGCAAAACAGAATGGCGGCATGTGATTTTAACATGTGCTTTACGTTTGCATGGGCTGGATGGGAGGGGACAACATATGATACTAGAATTGAAAATGAAGCATTGCGTAGGCCCGAAGTTAATTTTCCACATCCAATAGGTGGTTAGTACCATTCCACGTTTGCTTAAACCTTATGTTTTGCTTAACTTTTTATATAAGTAATACTATTTATTTTATTCATTATAGATAAATCAGAGCCAGCTCTGGGCCCGGCAAACCCGTGCCGACGCCCGAGGCCCAAAATTTCAAAGGGCCCGAAAAGTCTTTATAAGCTTGTATATATTTATTAAATTATATATTTAGTATATTTATCCGTTTATTATGCAAAAAAGTATTGGTGGTGTAGTGGCAAAAACCATCTCAAAATAATGCAAAGGTCTCAATTTCAAGTCTTTCCTCTATCACTAAGTTTTACCAGATTTTCTTCGTGGAAAAACAATTGCTAGTCGTGCTCCTAGAGGACCTAAAGAGATATTTAACTACCATCATTCATCATTGAGAAATGTCATTGAACGAACTTTTGGAGTATGGAAGGCTAGATGGGAGATATTACAACATATGCACGTCAATTACACCTACAAGACACAAGTGAAGATCGTGCTAGCATCTATAGCAATTCATAATTATATTAGAAAAAAAGATACATGTGATGAAGGATTTACCAGGGCGCAACAAGAATCTTACACTCCAAATAATGGTCGAGGATCTAATGACATTAATGAAGTAAATGAAGACACAAGTACACAACGTAGAATAGATGATATGATTGCAGAGATCTAACCAAACCATGATGAATGTTTATTGAATACTAATGTATTTTTGTAGAAGTTTTACGTTATCCTCGACATAAATTTATCCAAAAATGATGGTATAACTCATAAAAACAAAGTAGATACATATAAAATATAAGTTATGTGATAATATGTAACCATGCCCTTTTTGGTCATTTTACTAATATAAGCTAAATAAAAAAAACTAACACAAACACTTAAAAAGAGTTTATCAACTTGTAGAATATAAGCTAATCCAAACACTTAAAAGTAGCTTATCAAATGGAAAAAAATAAGCATAAGCAACTTTAAAATATAGGCAAAAGATCAAATACAAATAATCTTAACATACTACACATACAAATCGAAGGAAAACTAAAAAAGACAAGGTGACATTTTTGTAATTAGCACCAACTATCAAAGTTACTATACAAATGTGAACTCAACCAAAAATACCTAAAAAACATAATTTTTTTTAATATTTTTTATAAAAAAATCGCTACGTTTTGTAGAAAAAAAAAGATTTTTTTTTGCTGCTACTAAAAGTAGCGATTTTTTAATAAAAATGCTAAAAAAATAAAATAAAATAATTTGTGTGTTTTTTTTATTTTTTTAGATTTTTTAGGTTTTTTGGGGGTTTAGTTTTTAGCATTTTAGCTTGGGTGGGTGGGGGGTGTGGGGGGGAGGGGGGGTTAGGTTTTTTTTAGGTTTTTGGGGGTGGGGGGTTAGGTTTTTTTTAGGTTTTTTGGGGGGGGGGGGGGAGGGGTGGGTTTAGATAATGTCACCTTGTGTTTTTGAATTTTTCTTCGATTTATATGTTTAGTATATTAAGATTATTTGTATAAGAACTTTTCCCTTATAAGCATAACTTAAGTCAAAAAAATAAAAAGCTAGGCCAAACACCCCCTCAGTTCACACGCCTTTATGGATTTTCTTCACCTGTCAGTCGTCTCTCATCTACGTCGGGTCGGTTATATTCGGCCCGATAACACCAAATTTGGTCTCTTCACAGGATTTTTAAACCAAACCATAAACATAAACGAAACGAGGTCGTTAAACGTTTAATACCTCAAGTGGCACTCCATTGTTGTGTTGCGTAGTGTGTCTGGGTTTCTGAAACTCCATTGTTGTGTTGCGTTCAACCTAAACCCTTCTTCCACCGGTAGAGACGATGTCTGCCCTAGAAATCGAAGCTCGAGAGTAAGTTCAAATACATTATTACTTCATCAATATTATGTTCACCAGTTTTACCTAATTGATTCCGAACAAAAACAATTCAATTACCAAATTTTAGAACAATTACGAACGACTGAATTACTGCTAATTGTTTACCAAAACCTAATTTCGTTTCGATTTTCTCATAATTAAGGCTCAGATTAGGGTATTTTCCAGATATTATTAACTACTGTAAGTATAATCAGAAGCTGATTATATGATCAAGTGTCAATAAGCTTTATTAAAGAGATGGATATTACTATGATCTGGAATCATATTATGTGATTTATATATATGATTTTGGTTGCAGTGTGATTAAAATAGTTCTTCAATTCTGCAAAGAGAACTCTCTGCATCAAACATTTCAAACACTCCAAAGTGAATGTCAAGTATCTTTAAATACAGTAGACAGCCTTGAAACATTTGTAGCCGATATCAACAGTGGCAGATGGGATACGATAATACCTCAAGTCGCACAACTTAAGCTTCCAAGAAAGAAACTTGAAGACCTATACGAGCAGGTAGGTACATTTTCTATCATCGTATACGTTTCCTACTTTGAGCTATGTATGTGCTAATGTATATTAATCTGTTCTAGATTGTTCTAGAAATGATTGAACTTCGTGAAATGGATACTGCTCGTGCGATATTGAGGCAAACACAAGCAATGAGTGTCATGAAACAGGAACAACCAGAAAGATACTTGAGACTTGAGCATCTTTTAGTTCGAACTTACTTTGATCCCAATGAGGTTAAATTTAGAAATTCCAAATTTATTGTTTCATGTCTTCTAACTTCCGGGAGTGTGCTATTTGTGATATTTGTTTCACTGACTTTGTTATTTAGGCTTATCAAGAATCAACGAAGGAGAAACGACGTGCACAAGTTGCTCAAGGTTTATACTTTATACATCTTTTATCCTTTCTAGATGTCGTACTTATGGAATTGTGGGGTCTATAATAATAGAATAAAGAGTAAAGTACACGGATGGTCCTTGTGGTTTACCAAAATTTTGGATTTGGTCCCTAGTTTTTCAAAAGTACACGGTGGTTTACACTTTGTAATGCATTTAGTCCCCAACTTTTCCAAAAGTTACATGGATGGTCCCTGACTCCATGTGGTTTGCACTTTGTAACGCATCTAGTCCTTAACTTGGATCTCCTAAAACCTTTAGATTTGTTGGTTGGGGACTAAATGCGTTACAAAGTGCAAACCACAAGGACCAATTATGTACTTTTGGAAAGCTAGGGACCAAATCCAAAATTTTGGTAAACCATAGAGACCATCCGTGTACTTTACTCCAAAAGGGATAATTATTCGGAGAACACTCAAGTATTTATTTACTATTTCTTTATGACCATCCATATATTGAAGCTAGGGTTTGGTTGATGTATAAATAGGCGACACAAGTATTCAAAGAATTCACTATGCCCAAAACAACTCACCCAAGTATCATATTGGTTTCGTTGATGCTGATTCCGATGAAAAAAAATTGCTTGAAACTTGTAGATAGTCATAAAATTGAAGCTTTAGTCCCATCTAAAGTTACAAAGTGACAAAATTGCACATCAGTCGACTCAGAACCCACTATAGATGAATTTATATATATATATATATATATATTTGCGTGTATTCATCGACACTTTTGGCATTTTACAAACTCTAGATGTGACAAAAGCTTTAAATTTATGGGCTTTTGGTCAGTTTTCTAGCTAAAAAATGTTTAGTTTGCATAACTGAAACCACAATGTTATTTGGGTAGCCTCTGAAGTTGTTTCAGTTAAGGTTGGCCTAAGTGAATACTTTAAATACTTGGGTGGCATGTGCATACATCATCCCCCAATACCACGTTATAGGTCACCCAAGTATGTAACTATGTGTCTTGTTTCTTTTATACCAATTCCGACCAAAAATATGCCACATGACGAAAATGCCTATAATTGTTTTGGAAAAACAACAATTTTGAACCTATAACAAGGGCTGCAAACGAACCCAATGAATGTGAACAAGACCTTGTTCGTGTTCGTCTGTTCATGAACACTTAGCGATGAGATTTCGTTTTCGTGTTAGTTTGTTAAGGAAATGAACGTGTTCGTGTTTGTTTGTTAATTTTAGGTAACGAACACAAATGTCGTTCATGAATACAAATGAAAACGGACAAAAACACAAACAACTGTTCTTGAACAGAATATATAATACACTAATACTTATTAAATATTCCATTTGTCGAAATTTTGAAGTATTTAAATAAAATATAAAAATTAAAAACACCAATGAACTATCGAATACAAACGAACACGTTACTGAACGTTCACAAACATAAATGAACGGACACGCCATCTACTCATGTTCGTTTATTTAACTATAGGAACGGAATTTCTTGTTCGTGTTTGTTCATTTATTAAACAAACGAACACAAACGAACTTCCCACCGATCGTTTCATGAACTATTTGCTGAACGTTCGGTTCGTTTGCAGCCCTACTTATAACATATTGCCACCTCATCAAGGTATATTTCTAAAATTCTTAGGCGCCTTTTCGTCACGACACGAGATGTATTATTGGTTGCAGCCCTACTTATAACATATTGCCACCTCATCAAGGTATATTTCTAAAATTCTTAGGCGCCTTTTCGTCACGACACGAGATGTATTTTTGGCCACAAGTGGTTTAAATGACACATGTAGATACATGCTTTAGTGGCCTATAAAGTAGTTACAATATATGAGTGGCATATGGTCTTATTGAAAAGGTTGAATACTTGGACCTTTCTATGTTAATTTTTACAATAATTAATAACTCATAGTAAGCCTAATGATATCACTATATCAGAATATAATCTAATATATGATTTTTAATTTCTTTTTCAGCTATTGCTGCAGAAGTCTCTGTGGTTCCACCATCACGTTTAATGGCTCTAATTGGTCAAGCTTTAAAATGGCAACAACACCAAGGTTGACACTATATATTTTTGCTCGATGCGATGTGAACTATTATATTTTTAAATGTTAATTTTGTTTACTGATATAAACTCTCAGGTTTACTTCCACCTGGAACACAGTTTGATTTGTTTCGAGGAACAGCTGCTATGAAGCAAGATGTAGATGATACGTACCCAACAACTCTTGGTCATACTATTAAGGTGATTTATAAATATTATCTAGTAAATATTTTTCATGATTCCATCTTTGTTTTTCTTAATAGCTAGTAAATTTCTCCCGCGCGTTGCGGTGGGAATCCAGTTGGTGTCAGATCCGTTCGTTACGTTACGGTAACGATATAGCAACCGAAAGGAAAAACTTTAAAAGTACAATACCGACAATCGGTATAATTAACGAACACATGTTATTTAAAGTATACGGGTGTGATTGAAAGTTAAAAAAACACACAAAGACAAAAACCACAAAACACGGGTATTGATACGGTACCGACACTTAGTATAGCAACCGAAAGGAAAAACCCCAAAAGTACAATACTGGCAATCAGAAGAATTAATGGACACGTGTTATTTAAAGTATACAAGTGCGATTGAAAGTTAAAAAAAACACAAAAAGACAAAAACCATAAAAGCGGCTCATTTTAGTGTAGATGGAGCGGCTTATTTTAGCAAAGGGAGTTGGTGCACTTTAGCACCACTTCACTATTCACAAGCATGAACTTTGTTATATATACTATAATATAATATAATGCCATATTATCATAAATTTTTACAAAGGATTGGTCATCGTTGTCTTAAAATTTTTCTGAAGGTTGCTATTATCTTAAATCTTAAAAAGATCAACAGACGTTACATCATAATGGATAGTATATACTATATACCATAGTTATAAAATGCGCTAGGCGCACTCAAGGCGCATAGGCCTCGCCTGGGGCCTAGGCGCAAAGCGCAAAAAAAGCGAGGGCCCGAGAAAAAAAAAGCGCACATTAATGAAAAAAAAATGTATTACGTATTGAAAAAGATGATAAATATATCTTGTAGGTGTATTAAATAAAACACTGTTAAGGTTATAGTTTTTAAGCAAAAATCTGCTCTCCTCTTCAAAACACATACTCCTCTTTTCTGTAAATCACGTTGTCTTTCGTTATTTTTCTTCTCATCTTCATCAAATTTCTGCTCTCCGATGATCCATTCACAACCACTGTCCAGACGGAAAATGGCACTGGTTTTGCAAAAGTTCGCCGGAAACTGGTTAGGAATCCGGCCGGAATAGTCACCGGAAAGTCGTTTTTTGGCCGGAAGCTTACCAGAAGCGCGCCTTTAATGGCACAAGGCGGTATGGTTGCGCCTCGCCTGAAAATTGCGCCTAGGCGCACCAGGCGAACGCTTTTGATAACCATGCTATATACCGGTAGTAATTTCTCATCTTCGCACACTGAAGGAATTTTTTTTTTTTTTTTTTTTGGTAATTTTTGCAGTCAGACAAAAAAGTTCATGTAATTTGCGACAAAAATATATATTTTTTTGATGTTATGTAATACTTGTGTTGCAGTTTGGAAAGAAAAGTCACCCCGAAAACGCTCGGTTTTCACCGGATGGGCAGTTTCTTGTTTCGTGCTCTGTTGACGGGTTTATCGAGGTTCGTCTGATTAAAAACTTTTTTATTTTATTTTTAAATTGTTGATAATATCAAATTAGCCGAATTACTTTTAATATCAGGTTTGGGACCATATAAGTGGGAAACTTAAAAAGGATCTTCAGTACCAAGCAGAAGTGAGTTCTAGTTAGTTTTAATGTTGTTTATTTTATTTTAAATACATTTTAATTTTAAATGCAAGTTTACACTCATGCCTTTGATATGCATTCTCAAAGTAGTTTAACATATTAAGTTTTATTTGTGCAGGAATCTTTTATGATGCACGATGATGCTGTTTTATGCATTGATTTTAGTAGAGATTCAGAGATGCTTGCTTCTGGATCCCAGGATGGAAAGATTAAAGTAAGCATCTTTTTTTGTGATTTTCTTTTACATACAACTAATTCATAAGAAAATGGACATCTTCATATATATATAGGGCTGCAAACGAACCGAACGATCACATATTTTCATTCTTTAGCTTAAAAGAAAAAAAAACTATTTTATCACGTGGCTATATTTATCACGTATTTTCATTCTTTAGCTTAAAATTCACGTTTTGATTTCATTTTTTTCTGAAACGAGTCGTGTCAACTCAAACGCGTTTTCATGCTTTTTATTATGTACGTGTTCAGTTGGTCTATGTTTTGACGTAAATTAAAAAAAAAATATTTTCCCACGTGCTTGTTTTAATGTACGTGTTGGTATAAATTCACATTTCAACATAATTTTTTTTTTCGAAACGAGTCTGGTCAAATATAATATAATATAATATAATATAATATATTATGTTTTCATACTTATTTTTGCGTAAATTTTCGGTTGGTCTACGTTTTGATGTAAACTGTGTTTGGAAACGAGTCGGGTCAAATATAATACGTTGTCATTCAATGATAAAAATTCGAGTTACTGTATGTTTTGACGTCGCTAAGCCTTGATGCAATGGTAAGGCTGGTGTGGTGGTTAGGTGGAATCCTCACTAAACGAACCAACCCGGGTTCGAGTTCGTTTCTTTTGTAACCACAATGCTTATATGTGTTATATATACTGAGTTATATCGGATACATCGAAACACAAGTTTTCATAGTGCATCACATAACATGCCACCGGCTATAAACAACTAAGGCGTCGCCATGGTTTAAAAAAACGGCCGGCGGAACTAATTTGGCGAGGCTAGAGTTGTTGCGTATAAAAATAAAAAACTGCCTCACGCGGGCCCGGTTTTTTCGGAGCTGCATTCGTGTCCGCAGGTGCGGGCACGCATGAGTTCAACCAAATGGCATATATAATATTTTTTTTAATTTTATATGTGGAATCTTATTTATTTTCAAAGCATAACATATTTTTTATATTTTTTTCTCTATGTGCGCTTTTCTTAAATAGCTTTTTTATGTCAAGTATTTGATGAAATTTGAATCTTTTTTATGTTTTTAACTACTGAAGAAAACTCTTTTTTTGATGTTTAGTATTTATTATTTTATGATATATATAATTTTAATATTTATTTATTAATACCGCCTCAGCCTTACGCCTCGTTCCGCCTCGATACTTATGCCTCATGAGGCGAAGGGAAAACGCCTCGAAACTCGTTTCCGTTTTTTTAAACCTTGGGCGTCGCTGCCGCAATGCACGGCCTATGGCAACAATCTAGTGATATTATGAAATATTAGAAGTATTTTTGGAAATTAGTAATGAATATTTTTTTTAAACATGATTTAAGGTTTGGAGAATAAGAAACGGTCAATGCCTGCGCCGTCTTGAAAACGCTCATTCTCGGGGTGTCACAAGTGTTGCATTTTCCCGGGATGGAAGTCAGATATTAAGCACATCGTTTGATGGAACTGCAAGGTATCTTTTCTATTTTCACAATAATGCCCTTGTTGGTCATTTTATCTTTCAATTCCTTAAATACACATTCACCAAACAATTGGACATTGATTATTCACATACGAGGAACTGATATTATCGTTGCTAAATTTATATCAGAATTCACGGGATCAAAGGTGGAAAGTTGTTGAAGGAATTTCGTGGCCACTCTTCATATGTAAATGATGCCATTTTCACAAGTGATGGACTTCGAATCATCACAGCATCAAGTGATTGTACAGTGAAGGTTAGACATATTCTTACTTTTTGGTAGGGGTGAGCAGAAAACCGAAAAACCCAACCGAAATCAAAATAACCAATTTAACCTAACCGAAATTTACGGTTCAATTACGGTTTTACATTTTTTGAAAACCGAATAAAACCGAACTGAATCGAATAACCTAAAAAACATTTTTTGATGTTTGTTATATATTGATTTAGGAATTATTAATTTATTCTTGAATGTTATGTTTTTATAATAAAAACATATAAATTATAAAAGAAAATCATCATCATCATCATACTCGGTAAATCCCACCAATAGCAAAGCTAAGGTAGGGTTTGAGGAGGGTAAGATGTAGACAGCCTTACCTCTACCCCGTAGGAATAGAGAGGCTGCTTCTAGTGAGACCCCCGGCTCGATAGTAGTTTTGCATCAAGCCTTGGACATAAGGCATATAACACTCAGCAATTGAGACACCTGCCGATTAGTGCATGTGCCCCCTTGTCTTTCGGCTATCAGCGCCACCACATGATGCATAATTAACCATCCCCCTCTTTTAACGTTATTTTCTCGAAATTAGTAAAATAACGTTAAATTTAGTGCACTTTCACTTTTGCCCCCCTAGCGCCCACACATATATACATTATATGCGCATGCGCATACCATACCGCAAGCGGGGCGTTAAATTATAAAAGAAAATGTCTTAATATAAACTTTGGAGAAACATAAAAATAGATTAGAATGTTAGGTTTATGTGAACATGATACAAACCTTCCTATTAGAACAATATTAATTAAAAAGGTTAAAAATAATAACTTAAATGTAAACATCTAATAAAGGTTCTTGAATCATGGATTATACTTTTTTATTTTTGAATCTTACGTAAATTTGTTCCAAAAACCCAAACATTGCTAAAACTGAAAAAACTGAAACTGAAAGAACCGAAACCGAACGGTTTTCATTAACCAAAAACCTAGCATTTCGGCTACGGTTTCAGTTTTACCATAAAACCGAACCGAACCGAACCGTGTACACCCCTACTTTTTGGACCCCTGCCTGCAAGTGTATATTCTTCTTATTTATTTCTTATTTTTTATACAGGTTTGGGATTTAAAGACTACCGATTGTCTTCAAACATTCAAGCCACCGCCTCCTTTGAGGGTATTGCTATTTACTTCATTTTCTTCCTGCTTTGTGTAATTTTGCATTATACTACAGGCGTACAGGGTTTGATTATAGTGTCGTTTATTTTGATCTACAGGGTGGTGACGCGTCTGTAAATTCCGTCCACCTGTCACCCAAAAATCCGGACCATGTTATAGTTTGTAACAAGACATCATCTATATACCTTATGACTCTTCAAGGACAGGTAGATCTATTATTATCATATTTTTTTTCTCAGTATGTTGTGTAGAATGGGTGGTGTTCGCGGGTGGGCGGGTCCAACCCGACCCGAACCCGAAAAATTTACACGAATCTGAACACCGAACCCGGAAATTGTGTAAGACATGAACCCTAACACAACACGAATATTCTACCTGAATTCTTTTATTTCTATGTTTTTTCACACATTAATATTTTCAAAATAAAAATTTAAGACAAAAATACAAATGTATATAACAAAAATTACTCTTTTAATATTATTATCGCTTAAAATACCCAACCAATTTAACTTATGACATAAACACATTATGAAAAGACTTAAATATAACATAAATGGGTTAAACACGAACCCAACCTGTTTAGCTTAACGTGTTGGCAGGTTCAACCTGAAACAACTAAATTTAAACCTGTGAATTTCGTGTTAGGTTCGTGTCGTGTTTTGTGTTTTCAGGTCGTGTCAGAACTTCACATCCATAGTGTAGATGCATCACAATAGAGGCGGCAATTTTTATATATCTACTTACTAACGGGTCAATTTGGGATCTGTTTAATCTCAAACGAGTCAAATGATAATAGCACAGAAATTAGTTATAAAAGATAATGTTCTTGAATATGTTTATGTCAAAAATGAAGATGATTGTTTGTTGGCTTAATGCAGGTTGTGAGAAGTTTTTCGTCTGGTAAAAGGGAGGGTGGAGATTTTGTTGCGGCTTGTATATCACCTAAAGGCGAATGGATATATTGTATTGGTGAAGACAGGTATGGTTTTACCCATTTTGCTTTTTTATACTTAATGGTTATGGTGTATGCAGTATGCACTTACCATTAGGTAAACCAAATCATATGGGTTGAATTTTGGTTTATTTCTCTCTTAAATCAAAGTTATTGTTAATTACGTTTTGAATTTATTTGCAGGAACTTGTACTGTTTCAGCCATCAATCTGGCAAACTTGAGCACTTGATGAAGGTACATTCTTCATCTTCTTTACAATGATTATCGTGAATTAGAGATGGCAAAGTGGCGGGTCGGGTGATGGGTCAAAAGACTACGGTTTGGGTCGACCCGCCAACACCGTTGTACTTATTTTCTCTAAATTTGTATATAACTTATGCATTAGATATGAGGGTGGAGATACAATAGGAAGTTTATATGGCTAAGAAGGCTAGGAAGTGACCTTGACCATCCATTTAGTTAATCAAGGGCTAAGATTAAATGATGGAAATTGAAGGGAAGAAAAGAGGCGCGTGAGTTTGTTTAGGGGTATTCTAGTCAATGCAAGGCAATAGTTTCTCTCTCCTCCAATTCCCCCCCATTTTTTAAACGTTAATAACTCTTTCATACGACATTATTTTTTTATAAAAATTGCACCAAAAAAACGAGCGTTTTTTTTATCTTTAAAACAAGTATACTATTGCTATATTTTCAAAAAAAAAAATTTAAAACCCAAGTTGCGTAAAACGCAATAGAAATACCCCCAGTTACGTAAAACGCAATGAAAAAAAAACCTAAAAAATGACATTTTTCTAAAACGCAATGCACCAAAAACACAAAGAAATGTCTTATTTGTAAAACGCAATGGCCAGAAAACACAAAGAAATGTCTTATTTCTAAAACGCAATAGCCTAAAAACTCAAAAGAAAATGTACTTTCTAAAACGCAATGGACTAAAAACACATAAAAATGTGTTTTATCTAAAACGCAATGCACCAAAAACACATACAAATGTCTTATTTCTAAAACGCAATGGCCAGAAAACACTTAAAATGTCTGTTTTCTAAAACGCAATGGACTGAAAACACATAAAAAAGTGTTTTACCTAAAACGCCATGCACCAAAAACACAAAAAAATGTCTTATTTGTAAAACGCAATGGCCAGAAAACACTTATAAATGACTCATTCTAAAACGCAATTGCCTAAAAAACAAAAGAAAGTGTTTTATGTAAAACGCAATGGACTGAAAACACCTAAAAAAGTGTTTTACCTAAAACGCAATGGCCAGAAAACACATAAAAATGTTTTAGTTCTAAAACGCAATTGCATAAAAACACCAAAGTGTTGTCTCTAAAACGCATTGAACCATGACAATAGTTTTGTCTGTGCTGTGAACTGTCTGAACCAATGCAGTTTACGAATGCAGTTTCTAGAGGCAATTTACAGAAAATTAATTTTTCTGATGCAATTTTATTACAGCAGTTTACGAATGCAGTTTCCAGAGTTCAACCCCAGCCAGGGGCTCTGCCCCTTGGACCCCGCTAGGGGCTGCCGCCCCTGGGACCACGTTACCAGGGGCGCTGCCCCTGGACCCCCGTCGAGATCGTAAAACGCAATGACTAAATCAAAAACCCAGATCGTAAAAATGAAATTAAAGAATTTCTTACACGGATCGAAGTGATTTCTTCAACAATTGACGAATTGAATGATTGAAACACTTATCAGCCCTCGAATCGAACGGATCAAGTGATTATCTTCAAAATCACCGGAAAAAAACAAGATTTTGTATGAAATTAAACTGGGTTTTCTTCAAAAAAGCTGAAGAACACGTTGATCGGGTGTTTGAATCATTGATTGGTGATGAAAATCGCACTATAATGTAGTGATTATTGAGATAGAAAGTGAAGAAATGGTTGAAGATGGTGGGTTTTGAAGTTACTGGGTTTTGAAAAGGAAGAAGAAAGGGTTGGATTGACTAAAATACCCTTTTTCTTTATTTTAAATGTTGCCACATGTCCTAATCCTATTGCTTCCTACACTTCCTAGCTAAAATAAACTTTCTATTTGATCTTTTCCCTTAGATATGATTCCACAGTGACTAAACTATATGATAAAAAATAATCATCTGGTTATGTTTTATCTCTAATAATGGGTCAAAATTTTCAAACAGGTTTTTAGGTTTTATATTTAAAAAAATTACATTTTTGTGGACAGTTGACACAAAATTGGCAAAACATATTTTGGGTCAACGCGGCCCGACCCACACAATTGACCCATTTTGACTTATCACTCACCCACCCGCCCATTTTTCAATCTAAGTACACCTCAATAATGTGAAAATCCGGGTCACTATCTTCACCGGAATCTTGTATTTATCACTTGCAGGTGCATGAAAAGGACGTTATCGGTATTTGTCATCATCCTCATAGGAATCTTATAGCCACATATAGTGAAGACTGCACCATGAAACTATGGAAGCCATAAAGCCTTTCTTTTTCAACTACCTTTTTACGTTTTTACCCTTTCTTGCATGAGCCTTGTTTCATTTGCCATTAGTGTAACATTGTTTTGATGCATTTTGATTTATTAGTCTGCTTTTTTTTTTTTTTTTTTTTATCTCAACTACATGATGAATTGCTTTTCCAGTCTTTTTTTTATATAGATGATCATAGAATGCGTCATCGTCTATAGGTTCGTGAAGTAAAAGCCTCAAGTTAAAGCATTGAAATGATACAACGGTTATTGTTTTAGTTGTCATACATAAGAGCATTTACGGCAGAATCTTTATCTTTATGATTTAACTAGATGTCATATTTCTCTATATTTATCTTTAAAGTTTGTAAACCTATCACATCTTATTCATATCTATCTCACTTGAAAACATTTGTTTATTGTTTTTTTTTTCTTTCTTAGATACAAACTACAAACAAAATACAAAAATTCACCAATGTAACAAAACATCAAACAAAATATAAAATATCACATAATTCGAACTATCTGTCTTTATGTAAAACCCATTAATATGGGCCTACAAAATCTTTGAAAACTCAAATAAGCACATATGAATCAGAGATACAAACCAAGAAAACCCATTTTGATTTGAGGTGCACAGACTGGGTTTTGGGCCAAAGTGGATATATTTTAAAACCTGTTTGAATTTAGTCAGTCAAAGTCAAAAACGGATCGGCCCAGACTATTGTATGGAAAACCATACTGGATTGGATCGGCTTGAAAACTGATTTCAGCCTATTATTTAACTAGCGGTTATTGCAACCGGATTCAAAGTATATACAATCAAAACCGATTTCCGAATTGGATTCAAATCGGCTAAGAAACCTATTCTGGAACCAATCTGGTTTAGTTGTGCACCTTGAAAGTTGATGGCTGACAAAATTCAAAATTTGTAATGCCAAAAAAGTTCTTAGCAAGAAGCGAGCGAAGTTCAACCTACAAAATCTTGAATACAAGAAAATCCAAAAACCCATAAATAAGAGAAATGTTCCGATCAATGAATATGATCGGAGATTATCTAAAGATTAGTCTACAAAATCTTGAAATGCCCGAAAACCCACATGACCCGAAATGGTCCAATCAAGAAATACTATTCAAGATTAACCTACAAAATCTTTAAAAAAAAAGTGAATATCCATGATTCAAAATAATAATCCAATCAAGAAATACCGTTCAAGATTAGCATACACGATCTTAAAAACTCCGGAAACCCACATGGTCTATGGTCCAATCAAGAAATACCATTCATGATTAGCCCACAAAGACTTGCAAAGTACCGAAACCATGGGTGTGGTTTGGGTAGTCCCTTTGGGAACTATCCGCCAC
Source organism: Helianthus annuus (assembly GCF_002127325.2). Taxonomy (NCBI): domain Eukaryota; kingdom Viridiplantae; phylum Streptophyta; class Magnoliopsida; order Asterales; family Asteraceae; genus Helianthus; species Helianthus annuus. Next base: position 104,471,141 of record NC_035448.2, read on the forward strand.
GTAGGCGTCACGTCAGCATGGATGGAGGACCATCCCCTTGGGGACTACCTAAGGGTGTGGAGGATAGTCCTCCCTCCCTTTATTATTATTATTACTTTTATTTAGTTAAATAATTAAAACAAAAACAATTTCAACTCTCTCTCTCTCTCTCTCTCTATATGGGGTGGCCACATTCAAGCTCGTCCCAAACGTCCAAACTTTGCCGGTTGCGCCGCGACGAGGAGGAGGGGCGGTGTGGGACGAGGGCGACGACCCAAAGCCGGGGGGGGGGGGGGGGGGGGCGATCCCCACACCCCTTGGTCTCATAAGACCCGAAGTGATCTAGTCAAGAAACACTGTTCAAGATTCTCCTATACAAAACCTTGAAAGAAATGATCCAATCAAGAAATGGCATTCAAGATTGAAGAACCAAAGAATCGAGCTTAGGCCGGAGCCTGTAATCGAGGGTTTGGATCTTGTAGGAGAGCTAGGGAAAAGTTCCTGCAAAACAGAAAACCGTTAGGCTCGCCGCAGAGATGGGAGGGCCCCTTTGCGACCACCCTCCGGTGTGAGGATAAGTATTGGAAGAGACAGAAAGTAGAGAGAGAAAATAGGGATGAAGGTTCAGAAAATCGTACTTGGCGTTGTACTTTGATGAGGTATTTATAGTGGTCAACTGAGATGACGTCATTCGTCCATACGCACTTGAACGGCGGTTCATCTTCGGAACTATGCAGAGGACGGACGTTCCTTGTGATGTTCGTTCAGGTAAGGGGGCGGACATCCTGAGACGTTCGTCCCTGATGGGTCATGTCCGGCCTCGGATATGTATCTTCAAGTCCCCCAGTTTGTTAAGTTTCGTAAGGGACTTAGCAAAATGTTGGCATGAGCTGTTTTGTTCGTGTGACGTGTCTTTGCCTGAGTGGTCCGAGTTAAATGACGTGGTACGATCTGAATGGTGCTGATGTGGTGTGGTGTGGGTGATCTTAGGGATTTGACCGTCAGTCACCTACATGTGACTGTTGCGGAACCCCACGTTGGGAACCGCAAGCATTTCAGTTTGAAATGACGGCTTGATTTGATTGCGCTTTAACCGACTCAAAACCCCTATAAAATCATCCTTTACCGTCTCTTTTTTACCCTTTTCTCTTCTTATCTTCTTCTTCTTCATTGTTATCCTCTATAGTTTCTTCTTCCTTAAGGTGCGTCCTTTTTCATTTTATGTAATATGGCCCCTGGTAAGGATAATATGTCGGAGAGTGTAAGCGTGCTTACTCAACGACAGTTGAATAAGTTTGTTCGTGATTATAATATTCCTTTGGACTTGAACCCGGTTCTGCCCTCTAAGGACGAAACTATTTACCCTTTTCGTCAAGGGAAGTTTCCCCTTTATACCCGTGTTTGCAATTTTGCAAATTATCGGGTTCCGTTTTCGAGATTTCTGATAAGGGTACTCTAATTCTTTCGAGTTCACATTAGTCAAGTGAATCCGTTCGGCCTAAGCCGTGTGAACCATTTCGAAATCTCATGTAGGGCCTTGGATCGGAGACCAGACTTAAACGTCTTCCGGTATTTTTACGAGTTTATTACCGCAGGGGATTGGTACACGTTTGCCCACCGGAAAGGCATTCCTCCCCCTTCGTCCGACGAAAGGTCCAGTCTAAAGAATTGGAAAGACAATTTTCTTTGGCTGGATGATCGTTGCCTTCCAGAGGACATGAGATGGCGGTTCAAGGACCAGACAATGTCTTTCGATCTTGGTGAAGACTTCGTCTTCGACCAAGAACTCGCCCGTTCCTTGATAGAGCATAAGTCCCCAATCCGTCCCCTTCATGAGCATTTTCTTTTATTAGGCCGAGTTTGTTTTCAGTGGAGCCAAGGGGATAGGGTGTCACAACCCCCGATCCCTTATACAAACACGGGAACGGGCGGCCGTGAGCCAGTTTCAGTGGTATCGCGTATTGTCTAATTTGGCAGCAGAATTTTTCATCAGGACCGTAGTTAGGAAATATTTTATCAGAGTAAAACCACCATATTTTCATAATATTAAACACATGGGATAAAACCCAAGTTTTACAGTACACACGTTTTCATAGGAATAAATCCTATTTTATTTAATAAAAACATCTATTTTATCTTAGGTAACTTTATAGCCACTTTTTCAAACCTTCAGTGCTCTCCAGCTGGCTCTTATTGGCTTCACACTAAGTTACCTGAAACACGTGTTTAAAAACATTTTATCAGCAGGAAATACTGGTGAGTAAATCCCAGTTTAATCAAGTTTAAATAAAAAGTCACAGTGAACAGTATTGAGGGCGCATCCGCAATTACATTTGTTTCCAAGTTATATCAATTACCACCACGCGGTAATGTCGTTCCGACTTATGGTCATGTTACTCCTTTACCAGGTGGTAACAAATTTTGTATACAAAACCCCAAATTTACCGACTGTAATTGTATTCTTACAAATACTCAATAACTGTCATTCGCATAGAAAGATATTTAAGGTTTTGTAAAAACAGTTAACAAAAAGATTTACAAAAAGTGGATCAACTCACATTGCTTTTATAGGGCTTTCCTTTGTGACTTCCTGGTTATAATCTAATTAAATAAACAATGCACACGTGTTAGTATAATAACCCATTTTAACATTAGTAATACCCTCCCGAGACGGTATTCCAACGACTACGTCGGGCAGAACCACGACAGCCGTTACGGAACCCTCGATCAATCGGGCAGAGTATCTAATACGTATCCAGGGGTTATGATATTTACAACGAGGCAGAGCTTCGCTAATTAGGGGTATAATACCCGAGTATAATAACTCTAATTCAGAATTTTGAGAGCGAGAATGAATTGTGAACGAATTGAAATGGACAGCCGATGCCTCCTTTATATAGTGCCTGATCCTGGGTCTCTTGCGGCCCACGTAACATAAGCACAAAGCTTATGCGGCCCGCGTCAAAGCTGGGTCAACGCGTAGCTGTGCTGAGTCGACAACTAGCTTAGCCGGGTGTTGGGACACGTGGCCGCACCGGGCTGTGCCACCTTTTTAGTCCCTCGCGGCCCGCGTTAACTTAACGGGTAGCTTACGCGGCCCGCTTGAACTTAAGAAAATCAAAGGAATCCGGTATCAATCTTAATACCGCCCGCGTAAAGGTTGGGGTGGGTCTACGCGGCCCGCCTCAACTTGCTATTTCTTGTTTTTCATTTATTTTTATTGTTATATTGTATTTTGGGCTCGGTTTTTACATACGGGGTGTATTTAAAAACATATAGGGGTATTCTAAATATATTAGGGGTGTCAGAAATATTTTGGAGGGTTGATATATTTTGGGTACAACTCCTGGATTATTTAATAAAATATCTAGTGCACTCACATTAAGTATAGTGACACAATTCTACTTTATCTCTACGTCACGAGACAGAACCCCAACGCATTTAGGCAGAGCCTTGACATACGTTACGGGGCCCTACGTCAGTCGGACAGGACATCAGTGATCAAGGGTTAAAACACTTAAAACGAGGCAAGGCTTTTAAAATATTATGGTGTGGAATACTAAATAAAATTTGAATATATGTGAGAGAGATGGTAAATAAAATCATAGAAACAAAGTACATAGAGAACGAAAGAGGAGACCGAAAAATGAAGGAGAATGCATTCTATTTATAGTGAATGGTAGCTTGGAGTCTACGCCAATCCAAACACGTAACAATTGAAATTCAATCTTAGTTGTGGTGTCCACGTACACCTTTGTATATTCAATATACTGTACACAAAAACTAAGGTAGCGTTTGGTACGAAGGAATAGAAAGCGGAATGGAATGGATCATTCTATTGGAATGAAAAGAAACATGTTTGGTTGTCAAGTGGTAATAGAATGGAGCATTCCACAAGGAATGTAAACCTTCCAAATATAATAATTTTCATTCCTTAGTAAGGTGGTGTTTTTTTTTCATTCCTTCAAGGAATGAAAATATATTATTATTATTATTATTATTATTATTATTATTATTATTATTATTATTATTATTATTGGTTTTAATAACTTACTCACGGGCGACACCACTACTACCATAGCTGCCGCCGTGACTACCGTCGCCGCCGTCACCCACTTTCGCCGCCACCACCACCACCCACCTCCACCCCAGCTGTTTACCGCCACCACCCACCTTAACCCCAGTCGTCACCCACCTCCGCCGCTACCAACCGTCACCCACCATCCACACCTCCGCCCCCGCCGTCACTCGCCACCACCCACCACCGCCACCTACTGCCACCACCTCCGACCATCGCTACCATTGCCACCTATCACCACCGACTACCGTCGCTCATCACCGATTTTATTACTTCGTCTATTCTTTTCTATCAAACAACACAAAGTAATGATTCATTTCATTCTCACATGGTAACCAAACAAGACATGGAATGGTAATGATCCATTCCATTACATCGTCCATTCCATTACCTCATACATTCCATTCCCCCGTCTATTCCATTACGCCATACCAAACATACCCTAACTATTTCAATTTGTTAGTTTTGATTACATTATTTTATTTTTTTATAATTAATTCAATTGCTTCACTTATTTGGCGCGTATAACTTCTAAAATATGACGTTTTATAAAATAATAAATATGCCATTAGGACGAGCATATTTTTATCTACATTTTGAACCAAGTTTCATTAAAAACAGAGTAGGTTCAAATATAATGTATTTTTATAATTTAATTATTAAATGGTTCATACGTTTGCCCAATATACCTCCTATTTCTGTAACACCCCGAAAATATAAAACTTTATGTTAAAATTATAAATTATTAATAAACGGGAGTTTACTAACTAGAAACTTTTAACCTAGTTAGTTGATAGACTAGAAATAACTCATGAAAGGTTAAAGCCTACTAAATAATGTGTAGAACAAAGTTGAGGGGCTGGAATTGTCAAAAGTTAAAACTAAATCACAATTAGTAACCAAACACTCCAAAATTTGGAGTGTTGGTCGATCAGAAAGCAGAAGGGGGCGACACCCCGATTCCAAAACCCTAAACTCACAAAAACATCAAATTGAAAGCTCAAATCTGATCAAAAACGAAATCTAAACATAGATTAGTGATCCCATCACGAGAGGATTCCAAGGTATGTAAAAACTTGTGTTAATTCTTTGCTTGAATTTCCCATGATGTTGTGAAATCTGGAAAATTGATGTTGCATGAGTGTTATTTGGTTAGTTTAGAATCTATTTGGTGTTTAGAGGTTAGACTCAACCAATTACATGTGAAATCATGACCAAATTCAGAAAACTCCATGAACACCTTGAAGGTGGGTTGTGGGTTTTACAAGATGATGATGAATTCTAGGGTTCTTAGTGGTTATACTAGTAAAATTCGACCTTAGAAGATAGTTCCAGAAAAGATGTGATGTTTACATGATATATGATGGCTTAATTGAAGTTAAATTAACTACTAAGCAATCCATAAACATGAATATGAATAATATAGAAATTCTGCCCTCTTGATGTTTGTAGAAATGCCTCAAAGAAGGCTGACAAATAGAAATTTGAAGCTTTAACGCTTAATTAAGATGTTTCGGTATATTATGCGAAATGATGTCTAAGAGGGTTCTAAACATGTTTTGTAAATGAACTCTATAGGACAAGATACAAGGACGTCGAGCGGACAAGCCGGTGGTGATTCTCGTTTGAAGGGCGTGCGCCAAGGTATGTAACATGACTCGTTACACTATGTGAAATTAGATCATTGTAGTTGATTATCAAAGTTACTAGTTATTTTGAATTGAAGCGAAGGCATTGTTGTATTGAATACTTGTTTGAATAACGAATTAAACTCGTTGGTAGTTGTCATAAAGGAAGGAATTCCGTAGACAAGCCAAACGGGTCAAATAATCAAGTAAAACATGATGTACATTCCAAACATGATAAATTGATGTATGTAGTGGTTATATTGTGACGTACTAGAAATATCAGATTTTTACTACATTGATGATGCAGAATGTTGAAACCCGAGAGTTGGGATTTTGGTTGAATCGCTCAAACAAACAAAAACATGGATTCCCAGGTGCTACCGTAATTTACGGTGTCACCGTAAATTACGGTAGAGACCAATGATTTACGGTGGTTTTCTACTGTGTTACGGTGGATCCAAGAATTTCCAGCACTCACCGTAATTTACGGTGGCACCGTAAATTACGGTGGAGCCTGGAAAACTTTTATACTTTTGTTGTTTCAAAGTGAAGTTAAACCTTGAAATCTTATCATTCATAAACGTCATAGCTAATGACTTATTTGTTGATTCATAGGTAATTAGGTGGTCACAGGGATGGCGATCAAGCGACTTGATGATGAACCGAACACTCCACTTCGAAGCTTCCGCTATGTTTGAACTTGTTAAATTGTTGTTCTTGGGTTGTAAACAATTTCTTAAACACACTTAGTACTTTCTATCTTAGTCCTTAGTAGACTAAGAAGTGTAACATTTTTGAAACTTATGTTGAATTGTTATCTTTTGGTATAAATTAGCTATTAATTCTAGTATAAATATAAGGGTGTAACAATTTCCCTTGGTCAACTTACCCATGATGCATCCTTTTAATAACATAAGTTTTTCTATAAAAATTTTGGGAATGTTACATCCTCCCCACCTTGTTTTAAATCTCGTCCTCGAGATTTCCTGAAATATGGATGAATATTTAGTTAGTTTAGTTTCCAGGTAGATTCGGGTCCTGGTTTTGAATTTTACTTTACTTCCACCAGAACTATTCTCTATACTTTTAGATTCTTATCTTTAATTTGTATGATCTTTTAATGGATTTAAATTGTTCATTTACTTCTATAACTTTAAAGAGGTACAACTACAGATTTATCAGTTAGGTATGTATTCCTGTCATTTTAAATAAATTTAAGGGTTCCGAATGGTAAATCTTAGTAGAATCATAGGGGAAGAGAGTTCTAGTCGTGGTTACTCTTATCTTCTCATGAGCTCTTAATAAAGGTAAAACGACTCTCTATAAGTTTTTAGATGTTTTGTGACTTAGCACAACCTTTGGTTACAAGCTTCCTAATGCATTAATAATCGCAAAGGGAATCTTATACTTTCCATGGCGTCCCAACTTATAGGGTTCTCGTCGTTCATCTTGTCGTACGAGTTTCGAGACTGATGATCAAATGAAATAGTGTTTGATATTGGAATTATAGACGTATGCGGGAGATTCTTAATAAACCAAATTATCATTGACACACTTATTCGTGATTTATCCCTAATTGTCAATCAATATGGTCTTTGAATTTCCACATAGATATACATATCTATATAATCATATATTTCACATACTGTAATATACACACCATTTATCAGGTCAATGTTTTTAACAGATTCATATTTCCAAAAACAGGTCAGACATCAAGTCATGGTACTATTTAGGGAATTTCATTATCATAACATATACCTCATCTCACCCGGTCTCGCCGGAGAGGTACCCCATCTCACCCGGACAAGCTGGAGTGTATACCACATCATACCCAGGCTTGCCGGAGAGGTAGTTATCATTGTATTTCCCATAAACATAATTTTCTCACATCATGATTTGCATCATTTATTTTTACTTATATCACGAAACAAGGAAATTAGTATTCTCATGATGGATCATATTCTAGAACCGAGTAGTATTAATAAACAAGAAATAACAGTGGCCAGTTGTTATCGCTTATTTATCATACTTGCACTGTTCTAGTCATCATCTTCACGGGATACCAATAACCATCACACTTTATCTATGCAAGTAATTGGCTTATCTCAAAGCTTTATACTAAGGCATTCTCCTTAGGTTCAAGTCTAAATACTGTCTTGGTTGTTACTAGTGAATATCAATATCGTAACTCTTTCATTAAAGCATAGATATTATTATGGTTGTGGTTTTCTTTTGGTTGGAGAATAGAGTTTCAAATATATCATTGTCTCCATTGATACTATAGCTAGGTTTAATGTAATAAGTATGCTTATAGCTAATGCTTATATATTATGAGATTCCGATGCACGGAATATTTTATTGAGACAGATGGTATTTTAAAACATAATACGTTTCAGGATTTATTCTTATATGACTTCATGTTTTCATAAGGATCACCAATGATGTTTTCTCTTATGTTTATCTTACAGAAGATATTATGTTGGGTATATCATCAAGAAATCTATTGGGTATATGCATATATGTGTATAAAATTTCAAATCTTTAGTTACTATTAAACTTACGAAATATATACACACATATATAAAATAATAACTATACATCCGATGGTACCAATCATCAAGCTTACTTCCATGACTTTATTTTATCATTTTATAAAAGTAGTATATTGAAATAAATTTCTTGTCAAATATAATATTTTGGAATTAAAAGTTTACGGAAAATAAATTACTCCAAATATAAATTTTCTGGACTCATAAGAACAATTTCATTTTTAACTAATGGGTTAAACTATACCAGACTCACTATTTATATTACCTTAATAATTTCTCCTCAAGTAACCATCTATATATCTATTCTAATTATCACATTCCTTCCTTTTCCTTTATAAGAATCCATTATAATATACATTTAAGATTGAGAGACATTATTTAGAAGACTATGTGCATATGTGACTCCTGACATTGTATTTATGGGTTACCAAGAGATATATACTATACATAAATTACTTTCTGTAATTGAAAACTTTAGTTATAATAATATAGCAGATATATATAGGATATAGTACATAACATTAATTTACGATTTTGCCCTCTGTTCAAAAATGTGATTTTTTTTCAAACCTTATGTAGCATACTTCATCCTATACTATCAAAGTATGTCTATTTTATATTCAAATTATATTAAGATTAATACTTTACTTCGTATATATACGGGATCTATTTTTCAAGTATTTAATTAAATAGATCTTTTATAGATTCACGTAACCGACTTTACTTGTGTCACGGTTACATCACTGATATTTTATTACTACAATTATTTTACGAGAGTTTTCATCTCCATATCACAATTCAATCTCATCTCTTTTATCTTTACTATAATCTTTTTAAAGTATGAGAACTTCAAAACTTCCTAAGGTAAGTTTAACATCAACTCAACTCATTTACTAATATTGTATTATTTAACTATTATACATTAGTCAGCTGACTTGAATACTTTTCTTTATAATTTAGGATACACAATCCTATAACTTAATATGACTTGTTAATCTTATAATCTTATATTAATTATTCCCAGGCATAAGACCTATTCTGGACATGCCTTAATACTTAAGATTTGTAGAAATGCTTTCAACATTTAGTTAGACCTTTCTAACTAGTCCAACTATCCCAAACCTAAAAAAAAAAAATTAAATGATTTTATTTAATCATGAATATCCATCATATTCATTTAACCATTTATTTTATTGCTAAGTATTTTAATAGAAATCTTTACAAGTAATTCCAACATCAGTTATTTCATAAAACTATGAAAGTATGAAGTCTTATGGTCATCTGGTTACAAACCAGAAGGGATAAAAGAAATTGGTAAATTGGTGCATTTGGATTTCAAAACTTGCTTTTACTCGATCTACTAAAGCAATCTTTTAAATTTTATTAATTCTTAATATCCTTTCAGTTAATTTAATAGGTTTGAGGTTACGCTACTAAGAGTACACGTACAAACTTTGAAATAATTCATTTGATCATTCTAGTTACACGTGTATATCTATATTGACTTTAAGATTTTGATTCTTATGCCTTTAGTTTTCATTTTCATTTCATGCATTTAATTTACGTAGGATAGCCCTAGGCTTAAAAAAGTAGGGGTTTTAGTTTATAATTCATAACTAGAATTAAGGCCCTCGCGTGTTGCGGCGGGAGCGTAAAACCGTATCAAATAGCACAAGTACCACACCATCGTCAACGACCACCAACACTGAAGTTGTGGCGTGTCAATGCGAAAAAATTAGAGCGAAACGTAAAATATAGAAACGAATAATTAAGTCTATCTAGAACCCGTGCGTTGCGACGAATCTGCTAAACGCGAAAAAATAGACGTAAAAACGGTGAACCACACATGCTCGTTGCGCCGTGTTAACTCACAAAATTTTGAACGAAATGTAAAAATGTTGAACCACACACGCATGTTGCGTCATGTTAACTCGCATTTGAATGAAACGTAAAACTAAATTTGCAAAAGATGGAAAGTATATTAGACCAAAGTTGAAACGAATAATTAAGTCTATCTAGAACCCGTGCGTTGCGACGAATCTGCTAAACACGAAAAAATAGATGTAAAAACGTTGAACCACACATGCTCGTTGCGCCGTGTTAACTCACAAAATTTTGAACGAAACGTAAAAATGTTGAACCACACAGGCATGTTGCGTCATGTTAACTCGCATTTGAATGAAACGTAAAACTAAATTTGCGAAAGATGGAAAGTATATTAGACCAAAGGTGAAACAAATAATTAAGTCTATCTAGAACCCGTGCGTTGCGACGAATCTGCTAAACGCGAAAAAATAGACGTAAAAATGTTGAACCACACATGATCGTTGCGCCATGTTAACTCACAAAATTTTGAACGAAACATAAAAATATTGAACCACACACGCATGTTGCGTCATGTTAACTCGCATTTGAATGAAACGTAAAACTAAATTTGCGAAAGATGGAAAGTATATTAGACCAAAGTTGAAAATAAAAAAAAAATTGTCAAGTTAAATTGTAAAAGATAAAAAAGCAAAAAAGAAAACAATTTTGTAAATGATAAGCTTTGGATTTGAAGTAAAATTTAATTCTTTTTTAAAAAACCCATAAAAAAGTTACTAATTAACATGACATGAAGCAGGTTATTTTCTTATGTAAATTACCAAACATATCTTATGATTCATTTTAATGCATATATAGTGATAATATTTGAATGTGATTGATAGATGGAATATCATTTGATGGCAACATAATAGACAAACACCTGTCTATAATTATTGTTGTCAAAAGTGAAAAGCAAAAAAGTGTTGTGTAGAAAACCATAAAAAACGAAAGTACACTGGCGCAAACGTACGTTATCTTTTGATATATATAATAATTCATAGATAACTTTTTTTTTCATCTTCCCATGATAGGTTATAATGAATAATGGTACCTTTGATCATAAGGAGTATTCAACATTGTATCATATAATTATATTCCATAATATAATTTTGGGTTTACCTACTATAGCTATAACTAGGGGATGTAATTCAATATTAACATCAAGTATCTATATGAGAGATATACAATTTTTTTTTGTATAACTGCAGTATAGTGTGCTTAAAATAGTCACAAACTATATTCCATTTCTGTTTATGTTTTGTGTTAACTATTTATATTGATAAATTACAGATAGCTGTAACACTTCTATTTGATATCAAATAATTTAAGTTTGTATTCATTGTTTTATAAGTAATTAAATAAAGTTTTATATCTCTTGTGATATTTGAAATGTGGCTTTGACCGTATGATATATATATATATATATATATATATATATATATATATATATATATATATATATATATATATATATATATATATATATATATATATATATAGGGAGAAGATCATGCGAGAACCACCTCTTATTGTGAGAACCGCAAGAACCAATGTGAACACACCAAAAATGCCTAAAAATAGCTAAAAATCACACAAAATTTTTTTTTTGAATTTTTTAATATTTTTTTATAAAAAAATCGCTACTTTTCGAAGCCAAAAAAAAATTTTCTTTTTTAATTTTTTTAAAAAAATTTTTTTTTCTTCTAAAAGTAGCGATTTTAACATAAAAAATATTAAAAAATTCAAAAAAAAAATTTACATTTTTTTTTTGATTTTTTTAGATTTTTTTTAGATTTTTTTAGGTTTTTTGGGGGTTTAGTTTTTAGCATTTTAGCTTGGGGGGGGGGGGTTAGGTTTTTGGGGGGTGGGGGAGGGGGGTTTAGGTTTTGGGGGGGGGGGGGTGGTGTTAGGTTTTTTTTAGGTTTTTTTTAGCATTTAGCTTGGGAGGGGGTTTAGGTTTTTTTGGGAGGGGGGGGGGTTAGGTTTTTTTTTTGGGGGGGGGGGTGTTTAGGTTTTTTTTGGGGGGGGGGGTGGGGGTTAGGTTTTTTTTAGCTATTTTAGGTTGTGTTCACATTGGTTCTCAAGGTTCTCACAATAAGGGTGGTTCTCGCATGAGCCCCTCCCTATATATATATATATATATATATATATATATATATATATATATATATATATTTCTAAAATATGGAATAAATGGTTTCTTATTAATTACTACAGTCTCACGGTGCAATATTCAAAACTATTATTAAATTGATAAAAAAAATTAGTTTTATTTATTTTTAATATCATTATATAAATGACCTCATGTTTTATGCATTGATGAACTCCCACATCTCTCCTCTAGTCTTCTTCCTAGGCATTGATGGCTACGAAGTCTCACACTGTGACAACTCGAACTTTAGACCTACTTTGATGTAACGTTACGTGCCTATGTGATACTTTGATTTAATGAATGTGATGTTATTATGTGCATTATGTGTGTATGTTATGTTATGAGAATGTTGCACGAACCGAACCAACATGCATCGATCGCACAAGGCCTTTGGGCCGTACCATTGTATTCGGATTAGAGGCAGCCGAGTTGGGCTCGGCCCACTCCCCTTTCACGCAAACAAACACCCTTAGGGAGTTGTTCTCTCAATTGTTGCAAACATAACACACACACACAAGTTCACAAAACCCTAGCTTTCCTCTCTCTCTCTCTTCCTCTCTCGCTCAAACCCGACGGCGAACAACCATTCGGATCGAGGATCTTGTTCTTCATTCGGCTCACCTTCTCTTTGTTCGACTTTAATCTAATCGGTTAGTGTTTGAGTATTTAATTACGTATTGAAGTTGTTTGATATGTGTATTATTATAGCCTTGCATGATAATCTAGGGTTCTTGATTAGCATGATTGATTATGTTGTTACAAATTGAAATTGCATGATTTTAAGTTAGGGCCGAACACATAGAAACCGGCTGTAAATTGTTATCGGCTGAGTGGTGATATGGTGTAATAATAATGCAATCGGCTATGATATGAATCGGTTAGATTTAGATATTGATCCATTGTTTGTTTGAAGGATTGGTATTGTTAACTTATTATTGTGCTAGTGATTCGGGTTATGATGGAGTAATCGGTTGCTTGTTCATGTGAATCATTAGATTGTTGTTCATGCCTTGATTAGAGTTCATATGGATTATGTGTTAAGAACTATGTTTTGATCGATCATGATGAAAATAGAAACTGTTGATGTTATTGATTGATAATCATAGATATGGAAACTATCGAATTGGTCAAAAAGAATTAATTGAAATTGTAACTGATTGCTTGATTCACGAAAGTTTGTTAACCGGTCGCACAAGGCATTTTGGTCGCACAAGATGTCCACTCGCACAAATGGATCAGTCACACAAGCTGATCTGGCCGCACAAGCCGGACACACAAAGCCAATCGCACAAGGTTGCCTGTCGCACAAGATCTCTCGGATCGCACAAGGCAACTGGATCGTACAAGCCCTCACGGATCGCACAAGTGTTGATCTTGGTCAAGTGTTGGGCCGTAGCTATGTTAAGTAATTATTGTTTTGTTATTGGACCGAGTAAGCCCAAGGCCCACTCGCACAAGGCCGGTACAATCGCACAAGTCATTTAAGCTTATGGGGCCGAGAAGTTATTTGGATTGTTTATGTTATTTGGGCCGACGTGTTTTGATCTGTTATGATATGCTGGGCCGGGTATGGTTTGGGCTTAGACATGTACATTGCACAAGATGGTTGGGCTCGCACAAGTTCAACGGCCCAACCATCCGAACCGCACAAGTGGAAAATGTTATGCTTGGACTGATTACGTGTTGCTATGATATATATACGTGTCTGCTATGATTTATACGTGCATTATTTAAGTCAAAACCTGACTCGTATGGTAACCCTGTTAGGACGTGGTTGACCACTTTAGTTCAAGAACTCTTTTCTTTGTGTATCTGCCGAGCAACCCAAGGTGAGTTCACACAGCCAAGGCATGGGGTTCCCAGGGTGGGAATGGGATTGGATGATTATTTCGTGCGTACTTAGTTAATGGAACCTAATGATATAGTCCTCAGGGTGAGGATGGTAAATGATAAGATACGGCTAGACTAGTATACCTACTTGAACTGATCTTCGCACACACGCCAAGGGTTGGCTGCGATAATTATGACTGCTCTTCGCACACATGCCTCGGGGAGGCTGCGAACTATAGAGAATAAATCTTCGCAAGTAATGCCAGGGTGGCCGCGATACAAATATACATAGTCTAGGATATTTGGGAGTATTAACCCAAATCTTCGCATACATGCCGAAAGGGCCCGCGATGGAAACCAATACTATACATGAACAATGAACGAACATAATACGACTCATACAATTACTATTACTGAACTTACTTTCTGTGAACTCGCTCAACTAGTTGTTGACTCTCTGCTGCATGCCTTGCAGGACCTTAGGTACTTAAGGAGCTTGCACAAGGAGAAGCAGGTCGTTGTGGGAATTGGATCGTGAACAAACACTTATTACTTTTCATACGTTAATACTTATGTTGGGTTTTCCCACGTTAATGCTTCCGCTACATCTACTTATGTTGGTTTTAATAAACACCTTTCGTATTGATGGATAAGTTTTACTATTTAATTACATGTTCAATATGATTGGTGGCATGATCCTGGTCATGTCACGCCTCCAAGCGGTGGTACTCCGCGTGTGGATTTTGGGGGTGTGACAGATTGGTATCAGAGCCATTGGTTATAGAGAACTTGGTTTTAATATGGGAAAACGTTTTTATTAAAACCAGACTATAACCAGAACAGTGCTCTCAACGATCCACAACGACGCTTCGCTCCACGTGCAAGACTCGACATCCTAGGTAATAAGGTTTATGTTTATTGCCTGCATGCTAGAACTATATAGAACTTTGCTCGCATTACGCTTAGATACACATGACTTTATTACATGAGAATACCTACGTGCTTACGCTTTTCTGTCATCGCCCTACTCGCGAACCATTCTCACTTACACTACCTTTACTATAAAGATCATGTCCGGACGTGTGAACACGACTCAAGCCCAGTTGACGGCTCTCATTAACGAACAAGTTGCTGCGGCGCATGCAGCCGCACAAGCAGGAGGTATAACCTGCTATTCCAAACCTGTCCTAGGATGTTAGATCCTAATCTCGTGACCCAACTCTCGCGCTTAACCTTGATCTATCTTCCTCGCGCAACGGGTCAGAACGCACAGCAACCTGTCTGCACATTTAAGAACTTCATGGACTGTCGTCCAAGCACATTCAGTGGCACAGAAGGAGCAGTGGAACTACTCCATTGGTTTGGGAAGCTCGAGTCAGTATTCGAGATGTGTGAATGCCCTGAGGCTCGCAGGGTCAAATACGCCACTGGCACGCTAGAAGGAATAGCACTAACTTGGTGGAACGCGCAAGTACAGATTCTCGGGTTGGTAGCTGCTAACGCCACCCCCTGGAACGAATTCAAGGAACGCATTAAAAGGGAATACTACACGCGTGATGACACCCACAAGTTGGAAGTGGAGCTTTACCATTTGAAAATGACGGGGTCAGAAATTGAAGCTCATACGAAACGGTCGAACGAACTGGCCATCCTGTGTCCAACTATGGTGGACCCTCCAATCAAGCGTATCGAATTGTACCTCAAGGGTCTAGCCTCAGAGATTCAGAGCCATGTGACATCGGCTAACCTTGACAATATCCAAGACAATCAGCATCTTGCTCATCGCCTCACGGATCAGGCAGTGGAACAGAACAGGCTGCCTAGTTGTATCAGCGCTATTACTACCGCTATCACTTCTGCTACTCCCGCTACTACTAGTGACAACAAGCGGAAATGGGATGGGTATTCCAGCAAGGGTTCCGCTACCGTTCAGTCTCAAGCACAGCAGCAGCGCAAGAATAGTAATCACCAGAGCCGAGTCAGCCAACTTCTGGTGGCTAGGGGCAAGGTGGATATCGGGGATTTCACCCAATGTGTAACTAATGCAACAGACACCACGGTGGTTAGTGCAACGAGGGACGTTGCCAGAGGTGTCTCAAGATGGGCCATGAAACTAAGGATTCAAGAGCCCACGGCCTGCAAATCAGAATCTCCAGCAGCAACAACAAGCAGAAATCCTATGCAAAGAAAAGATTGTTCGAATTCTCCGTTCTGGTCAAGAACCTCTCGAAGTTCAAGGCGACAAGAGTGGTGCCGTGGTTGGCATCATCTCTTTCTTGAAGGCCCAGAAGTGTCTGCGGAAGGGTCACACCGCAATCTTGGCACTCGTTTCAGATGCATCAGTGAAGGAAAAGAAACTGGAGGATATTCCAGTTGTACGCGACTACCCTCAGGTGTTTCCTGAAGATTTACCTGGATTACCGCCTCACCGTCAGGTCGAATTTCAAATCGAGCTCGCTCCAGGAGCAGCACCCATAGCTCGCGCACCATATCGTATAGCTCCATCAGAATTGGAGGAACTGTCAAGGCAGCTACAAGAGCTCTTGGAAAAGGGCTTCATTCGTCCAAGCTCTTCGCCTTGGGGAGCTCCAGTATTATTCGTAAGAAAGAAGGACGGTACCTTCAGGATGTGCATAGACTACCGGAAACTGAACAAGGTAACGGTGAAGAACCGTTATCCTCTTCCATGCATAGACGACTTATTCGACCAGTTGCAAGGGTCGTGTTACTACTCCAAGATAGACTTGAGGTCTGGTTATCATCAGCTGAGAGTCCGGGTTGAGGACGTCTCCAAGACAGCATTTAGAACTCGCTACGGCCACTACGAGTTTCTTGTCATGCCGTTCGGGTTAACAAACGCACATGCTGTATTTATGGACCTTATGAACAGGGTGTGTAAACCCTATCTTGACAAGTTCGTCATTGTCTTCATCGACGACATTCTGATCTACTCCAAGAGTCAGGAGGAACACGAGCAGCATCTACGCCTTATTTTGGAACTCCTCCGGAAGGAACAGCTGTACGCCAAGTTTTCGAAATGCGACTTCTGGCTTCGTGAAGTCCACTTTCTAGGCCACGTAGTGAACAAGGATGGGATCCATGTCGATCCATCCAAGGTAGACTCGATCAGGAACTGGCCTGCACCACGTACACCAACGGAAATACGCCAATTTTTGGGTTTGGCGGGTTACTACAGACGGTTTATCAAGGATTTCTCAAAGATTGCTCAGCCGCTTAAACTGCTGACACAGAAGGGTGTCACCTACCGTTGGGGCGATACGCAGGAAACTGCTTTTCAGCACTTAAAGGATAGACTTTGCAGTGCACCCATCCTCTCATTGCCAGAGGGCACGGACGATTTTGTAGTATACTGTGATGCATCCATCCAGGGTCTTGGATGTGTATTGATGCAACGGGATAAGGTTATTGCTTACGCTTCACGTCAACTTAAGATTCATGAACGGAACTACACGACGCACGATTTAGAGCTGGGAGCCGTTGTTTTCGCGCTTAAGATATGGCGACACTACCTGTACGGTACCAGGTGCACGATTTACACCGATCACAGGAGTCTCGAGCATATCCTTAAGCAAAAGGATTTGAACATGCGTCAACGAAGATGGGTTGAACTTCTGAACGATTACGAATGCGCCATCAAGTACCATCCAGGCAAAGCCAATATTGTGGCTGACGCCCTCAGTCGAAAAAACACTTTACCTCGGCGCGTGCGAGCGCTGCAGCTTACGATTCAGTCTAGCCTTCCAGCACAGATACGAAATGCTCAGGTAGAAGCATTGAAACCAGAAAACGTAAGGGCTGAAGCCTTACGCGGCTCACGACAACGAATGGAACAGAAGGCAGACGGCGCCTACTATGTAACGGGGCGTATTTGGGTCCCACTTTATGGCGGTCTACGCGAGCTGGTAATGGACGAAGCTCACAAGTCCCGCTACTCGGTACATCCAGGGTCGGATAAAATGTACCACGACATCAGAACTACTTATTGGTGGCCTAACATGAAGGCCCACATTGCCACTTATGTCGGCAAATGCTTGACCTGTGCGAGAGTCAAGGTTGAATACCAGAAACCAGCGGGCCTACTTCAGCAACCCACGATACCGCAATGGAAATGGGAAGAAATTTCCATGGATTGCGTTACAGGCCTACCTAGATCTCAGCGTGGGAATGATACCATATGGGTGATCGTGGATCGACTCACCAAGTCTGCACACTTCCTAGCTATAAAGGAAACGGATAAGTTCTCCACTCTCGCAGACATCTATCTCAAAGAAGTTGTTTCGAGGCACGGGGTGCCCACCTCCATCATTTCGGATCGGGATGCACGATTCACGTCAGAACTATGGCAAGCGATGCACAAATCTTTCGGCTCACGGTTAGACATGAGCACAGCATATCATCCTCAGACGGATGGGCAGTCTGAGCGAACGATCCAAACTCTTTAAGACATGCTTAGGGCATGCGTTATTGATTTCGGCAATGGCTGGGAAAAGCACCTCCCTTTGGTGGAGTTCTCATACAATAATAGTTATCACACCAGCATACAAGCCGCTCCATTCGAGGCATTGTACGGACGTAAATGCTGGTCACCTCTCTGTTGGGCAGAGGTGGGGGATAGTCAGATTACGGGTCCAGAGATTGTAGTGGACGCCACAGAAAAGATTGCACAGATACGACAACGCATGGCGGCAGCACGCGACCGTTAGAAAGCCTACGCGGACAAGCGTAGAAAGCCTTTGGAATTTCAGGTCGGGGACCGGGTTTTACTTAAAGTCTCACCCTGGAAGGGTGTGGTTCGTTTTGGCAAACGGGGCAAACTCAATCCGCGGTATGTCGGACCGTTCGAGATCACGGAGAAAATAGGCAAGGTGGCCTACAAGTTGAACCTACCAGCTGAACTCGGTGCAGTTCACAACGTCTTTCACGTGTCGAATCTGAAGAAGTGCCTGTCAGATGAGACCCTCATAATTCCTTTTAAGGAACTCACTATCGACGAGCGGTTGCAGTTCGTCGAGGAACCAGTTGAAATCACGGACCGGGATGTGAAGGTCCTCAAAAACAAGAGAATCCCTCTTGTTCGAGTACGTTGGAACTCCAAACGTGGCCCAGAGTACACCTGGGAACGCGAAGACCAGATGACAGAAAAGTACCCCCAGTTATTCGGAACCAATGCAACCACTACTGAGGCTGAAGCTACTACTGCGGAATTTCGGGACGAAATTCCAGATCAACGGGGGGAGGATGTGACACCCCAGGAAAACCAGTGAACGATATAACTTACCTAGCTTCCTCAGTGAGTGCATACCAAATTTCGGGACGAAATTTCTTTTTAGTTGGGGATAATGTGACAACTCGAACTTTAGACCTACTTTGATGTAACGTTACGTGCCTATGTGATACTTTGATTTAATGAATGTGATGTTATTATGTGCATTATGTGTGTATGTTATGTTATGAGAATGTTGCACGAACCGAACCAAATGCATCGATCGCACAAGGCCTTTGGGCCGTACCATTGTATTCGGATTAGAGGCAGCCGAGTTGGGCTCGGCCCACTCCCCTTTCACGCAAACAAACACCCTTAGGGAGTTGTTCTCTCAATTGTTGCAAACATAACACACACACACAAGTTCACAAAACCCTAGCTTTCCTCTCTCTCTTCCTCTCTCGCTCAAACCCGACGGCGAACAACCATTCGGATCGAGGATCTTGTTCTTCATTCGGCTCACCTTCTCTTTGTTCAACTTTAATCTAATCGGTTAGTGTTTGAGTATTTAATTACGTATTGAAGTTGTTTGATATGTGTATTATTATAGCCTTGCATGATAATCTAGGGTTCTTGATTAGCATGATTGATTATGTTGTTACAAATTGAAATTGCATGATTTTGAGTTAGGGCCGAACACATAGAAACCGGTTGTAAATTGTTATCGGCTGAGTGGTGATATGGTGTAATAATAATGCAATCGGCTATGATATGAATCGGTTAGATTTAGATATTGATCCATTGTTTGTTTGAAGGATTGGTATTGTTAACTTATTATTGTGCTAGTGATTCGGGTTATGATGGAGTAATCGGTTGCTTGTTCATGTGAATCATTAGATTGTTGTTCATGCCTTGATTAGAGTTCATATGGATTATGTGTTAAGAACTATGTTTTGATCGATCATGATGAAAATAGAAACTGTTGATGTTATTGATTGATAATCATAGATATGGAAACTATCGAATTGGTCAAAAAGAATTAATTGAAATTGTAACTGATTGCTTGATTCACGAAAGTTTGTTAACCGGTCGCACAAGGCATTTTGGTCGCACAAGATGTCCACTCGCACAAATGGATCAGTCACACAAGCTGATCTGGCCGCACAAGCCGGACACACAAAGCCAATCGCACAAGGTTGCCTGTCGCACAAGATCTCTCGGATCGCACAAGGCAACTGGATCGTACAAGCCCTCACGGATCGCACAAGTGTTGATCTTGGTCAAGTGTTGGGCCGTAGCTATGTTAAGTAATTATTGTTTTGTTATTGGACCGAGTAAGCCCAAGGCCCACTCGCACAAGGCCGGTACAATCGCACAAGTCATTTAAGCTTATGGGGCCGAGAAGTTATTTGGATTGTTTATGTTATTTGGGCCGACGTGTTTTGATCTGTTATGATATGCTGGGCCGGGTATGGTTTGGGCTTAGACATGTACATTGCACAAGATGGTTGGGCTCGCACAAGTTCAACGGCCCAACCATCCGAACCGCACAAGTGGAAAATGTTATGCTTGGACTGATTACGTGTTGCTATGATATATATACGTGTCTGCTATGATTTATACGTGCATTATTTAAGTCAAAACCTGACTCGTATGGTAACCCTGTTAGGACGTGGTTGACCACTTTAGTTCAAGAACTCTTTTCTTTGTGTATCTGCCGAGCAACCCAAGGTGAGTTCACACAGCCAAGGCATGGGGTTCCCAGGGTGGGAATGGGATTGGATGATTATTTCGTGCGTACTTAGTTAATGGAACCTAATGATATAGTCCTCAGGGTGAGGATGGTAAATGATAAGATACGGCTAGACTAGTATACCTACTTGAACTGATCTTCGCACACACGCCAAGGGTTGGCTGCGATAATTATGACTGCTCTTCGCACACATGCCTCGGGGAGGCTGCGAACTATAGAGAATAAATCTTCGCAAGTAATGCCAGGGTGGCCGCGATACAAATATACATAGTCTAGGATATTTGGGAGTATTAACCCAAATCTTCGCATACATGCCGAAAGGGCCCGCGACGGAAACCAATACTATACATGAACAATGAACGAATATAATACGACTCATACAATTACTATTACTGAACTTACTTTCTGTGAACTCGCTCAATTAGTTGTTGACTCTCTGCTGCATGCCTTGCAGGACCTTAGGTACTTAAGGAGCTTGCACAAGGAGAAGCAGGTCGTTGTGGGAATTGGATCGTGAACAAACACTTATTACTTTTCATACGTTAATACTTATGTTGGGTTTTCCCACGTTAATGCTTCCGCTACATCTACTTATGTTGGTTTTAATAAACACCATTCGTATTGATGGATAACTTTTACTATTTAATTACATGTTCAATATGATTGGTGGCTTGATCCTGGTCATGTCACGCCTCCAAGCGGTGGTACTCCGCGTGTGGATTTTGGGGGTGTGACACACACCGTCATTCATCTGCTAGTTAATATTATCTTATTTATATATATATATATATATATATATATATATATATATTATATTATATATATGTTTTTACGTGTGAATTGCACTTTTAATTACTAACAAACTTTCAACTTATAAATATATTATGTAAATTGAGGCACTTACCTACTTAGGGAAAAATGACCCTTGTAAACTTAATGCAATTTAACAGTTCGGCACTCCTATTAGAGACTTAATACATCTGCCTATGTAGCCTATCGGTACATTTAATCCTATTGATTACTCATACTGTAGACTAACAATTGGTCGAATAACATAAAGCACATAATTACATAAGTTATTTCCTAACACATAATTTAAAACTTAAGTGTCAGCAGAACACTTCTTTGGCTTGAACCAGTGGCATAGCTCTGATACCACCTTCTGTCACAACCCCCGATCCCTTATACAAACACGGGAACGGGCGTTCGTGAGCCAGTTTCGGTGGTATCGCGTATTGTCTAATTTGGCAGCAGAATTTTTCATCAGGACCGTAGTTAGGAAATATTTTATCAGAGTAAAACCACCATATTTTCATAATATTAAACACATGGGATAAAACCCAAGTTTTACAGTACACACGTTTTCATAGGAATAAATCCTATTTTATTTAATAAAAACATCTATTTTATCTTAGGTAACTTTATAGCCACTTTTCCAAGCCTTCAGTGCTCTCCAGCTGGCTCTTATTGGCTTCACACTAAGTTACCTGAAACACGTGTTTAAAAACATTTTATCAGCAGGAAATACTGGTGAGTAAATCCCAGTTTAATCAAGTTTAAATAAAAAGTCACAGTGAACAGTATTGAGGGCGCATCTGCAATTACATTTGTTTCCAAGTTATATCAATTACCACCACACGGTAATGTTGTTCCGACTTATGGTCATGTTACTCCTTTACCAGGTGGTAACAAATTTTGTATACAAAACCCCAAATTTACCGACTGTAATTGTATTTTTACAAATACTCAATAACTGTCATTCGCATGGAAAGATATTTAAGGTTTTGTAAAAACAGTTAACAAAAAGATTTACAAAAAGTGGATCAACTCACATTGCTATTATAGGGCTTTCCTTTGTGACTTCCTGGTTATAATCTAAGTAAATAAACAATGCACACGTGTTAGTATAATAACCCATTTTAACATTAGTAATACCTTCCCAAGACGGTATTCCAACGACTACGTCGGGCAAAACCACGACAGCCGTTACGGAACCCTAGATCAATCGGGCAGAGTATCTAATACGTATCCAGGGGTTATGATACTTACAACGAGGCAGAGCTTCGCTAATTAGGGGTATAATACCCGAGTATAATAACTCTAATTCAGAATTTTGAGAGTGAGAATGAATTGTGAATGAATTGAAATGGACAGCCGATGCCTCCTTTATATAGTGCCTGATCCTGGGTCTCTCGCGGCCCGCGTAACATAAGCACAAAGCTTATGCGGCCCGCGTCAAAGCTGGGTCAACGCGTAGCTGTGCTGAGTCGACAACTAGCTTAGCCGGGTGTTGGGACACGTGGCCGCACCGGGCTGTGCCACCTTTTTAGTTCCTCGCGGCCCGCGTTAACTTAACGGGTAGCTTACACGGCCCGCTTGAACTTAAGAAAATCAAAGGAATCCGGTATCAATCTTCATACCGCCCGCGTAAAGGTTGGGGTGGGTCTACGCGGCCGGCCTCAACTTACTATTTCTTGTTTTTCATTTATTTTTATTGTTATATTGTATTTTGGGCTCGGTTTTTACATACGGGGTGTATTTTAAAACATATAGGGGTATTCTAAATATATTAGGGGTGTCAGAAATATTTTGGAGGGTTGATATATTTTGGGTACAACTCCTGGATTATTTAATAAAATATCTAGTGCACTCACATTAAGTATAGTGACCCAATTCTACTTTATCCCTACGTCACGAGACAGAACCCCAACGCATTTAGGCAGAGCCTTGACATACGTTACGGGGCCCTACGTCAGTCGGACAGGACATCAGTGATCAAGGGTTAAAACACTTAAAATGGGGCAAGGCTTTTAAAATATTATGATGTGGAATACTAAATAAAATTTGAATATATGTGAGAGATGGTAAATAAAATCATAGAAACAAAGTACATAGAGAACGAAAGAGGAGACCGAAAAATGAAGGAGAATGCATTCTATTTATAGTGAATGGTAGCTTGGAGTCTACGCCAATCCATACACGTAACAATTGAAATTCAATCTTAGTTGTGGTGTCCACGTACACCTTTGTATATTCAATATACTGTACACGAAAACTAACTATTTCAATTTGTTAGTTTTGATTACATTATTTTATTTTTTATAATTAATTCAACTGCTTCACTCATTTGGCGCGTATAACTTCTAAAATATGACGTTTTATAAAATAATAAATATGCTATTAGGACAAGCATATTTTTATCTACATTTTGAACCAAGTTTCATTAAAAACAGAGTAGATTCAAATATAATGTATTTTTATAATTTAATTATTAAATGGTTCATACGTTTGCCCAATATACCTCCTATTTCCCTTGGTCAACTTACCCATGATGCATCCTTTTAATAACATAAGTTTTTCTATAAAATTTTGGGAATGTTAC
This sequence comes from Helianthus annuus, assembly GCF_002127325.2. Classification (NCBI taxonomy): domain Eukaryota; kingdom Viridiplantae; phylum Streptophyta; class Magnoliopsida; order Asterales; family Asteraceae; genus Helianthus; species Helianthus annuus. Next base: position 104,495,585 of record NC_035448.2, read on the forward strand.
ATAGGGAGTGGCCGGTCATTCGTAGGAAGCGCGATCGTAAGTTCCAGCCCTTTACCCTCCCTTTGGCCTTTTTCTTTACCTATTTAAACTGACTTGTTTTGTTTTCTTTGAAAATGCAGGTACCATAATGTCCCTCCTGTATGCTCTAAAGGTTCCAAGTTTTGATGTTTTTGATTTCGACGTTGAGGATCAAGGTGAGGACGAAGTTCCGTTGATGAAGCAAGTGGCCTCTTCGGCTCAGGAAATTCGTCCGGTTGTTCCCCAAAATATTCTGATCAGGCCGCTGTTGAGGTTACTTCTTCTATCCCAACGCCTACCAAGGGTGCAGTCGGATCCTCCGGGTCCCAAGCTGGTAAAAAATCGATTCTAGATGATGTGGACAGCGACCCAGAAGTTCGTAGTCTGGACGAAGCCCTTCTGTATCGGCCTTCTTGTAACGCCCTGCGTTTTCATAATTTCCCTATTTATAAACCATTGCTTGAAATTCTATTTTTGGAAACCTTGTATTCTTGTGGTCGTTCCTTTCTTTGTAATCATTATCAAATCGAGACTTGGATCATTAATGAAGCTTGTATTTTGTTACATTTATGTTATACGCATTCTATGTATGCTCGTATGTTCGACTTCGTGAATCAATCGATGTTTAATCGTTATTCTTGGAAACTATGTGTGAAACTTGTAATTAAACTAAACTTATGCATTGAACGTATTTTGAACGAGAATGACACTTGATTTGATACTTATACGCTTGATTATACTTGGTTTATACTCCTCATACTTAATCATGTCTTAAACTATGCCTTTGTGGCAAATACGGCCCTTAACTTACCTTAAAAGCATCAAATACACAACTCCAGGGGCCAAATTGTAAATTTTGAAACTTATTCCAAATAAACAAGCCCGCGCGGCCCGCGTGGACTTACCCTGAAACCTCAAGCGGGCCGCCTGGACCTCATATCTACAGAAAATATGGACAGTCGCGACCAGGTTCATTTTTGAGCGGGATTTTTTGGTTTAAACCGAGTTTTGGCCATTGTTAACCCCTCTAATCAACCCTAGTCACCTCCCTATAAGTACCCAAGGTCCTCCAAGCACTTGGACACTTTCATCACTCTCTAATCTCACCAAAACACTCTCAAATTCAAGCAAGAATCTGCATTTTCGGACAGATTCATACTCTTGCACAAAACTTGGCATAACTTGCTCATTTCTTGATGAAATCACTTGATTCTTCTTCCTACTTGCTTGGTTAATCATGGAGTTTGATTCCTTGACTTCTCCTTGGAGAAATCAGACCTGGAAATGCTCCGAAATTGACCAAAAACTCTCTGTTATGTTACATATTTGTTTAAACTTCATCCAACTTGTGTTTAACACATCTCATACCAATGTCCTAATGCTTACAACCTCTCTTATGGTTGGTTAGGCTTAAAAACATGGTTGAGACACTTAAATCAGAGGTTAAAACCTCACAAACTTTCTGTTTTAATTAGGGTTTTACCCACAAGTAGTGTACAAGTATGAAACTTGTTGAATGTGTGATGGTTGGACTAGCTTGGGCTATCCTTCATAGAAATCCACTCACTACTTGATGTTTTTCCATAGATTAGTTGTTGTTATTACCTTAATACTTGTATGTTCATGACCCTCCTTGTTGTTTATAACAACAAGTGTAGTGGTGAACAATAGAGGTGCCTAAATGGGAGCTTGTTCTTCCTATCTCATGTATGAACTCTATGTCACAAAGAGGTGCCTAAATGGAGACATTAATCTCCTACTTCATGCTTGAATCATAGGACTTGTAATCTATATATTATCTAAGTTATCCTATATATAAATACCTAAGTAACTAAACTTAATGATAACTAAATAGTTACTTGTTAAGAATATGTTACATCACCTATGACCATGCTCTTGTTACGACTCTAATGGACCTTTGAATCCATGAAATCATACCAACTCTTTTGAGTTTTAATAGTGTCAAGAACAAGGGTTATGTGTACAAGATGATTATTTTCACCTATGTTATTTTCTCTACATGTTAAACTCCAAATTTATAATCTTCCGTTATGCCAAACTCACACACCTACGTTTCCTTGTGTAGAAGGACTAGGTGCTCCAACTTAATCCATCCACCAAACTCGCTCGCGGGATTTCAAGTGGGAAAGCTCGCAACCACCGTGAGTATACTCGAACCCATTTTTACTTTTAAACACTTTGGGGGTAACATGTATTCTATATTAAACGCACGTGACACTTGAAACTTATTTGAAACATGCTCTATCCTTTTAAACATGAAACATGAAACTTGTGAAACTTGAGACTATTTTGTGCTATGTGAACGTTTAATCCTTATGTGTAGTTCCGCCTTAACAATGGTAGCGCTATAGGGGTAATGCACCTCCCCATTAGTCTTGGGGGTATTGTTAGGAGGAGACATATTAACCTCCCGTGAAACTTTGGGTTATGTACTTTAACGCATTGGAAACTTGGGCTATCACTTGGACTGCGTAAACTAGCATGGTTGAAACTATTTTAATATGTTCATGTTGGATACGAGTTTTTATTCTATTATGCTATGTAAACAAACTTGTATACTCGCTCTTTGCTTTTGCATTGAAACTCTATTTTAATACATGTTGCAGGTTGATTATTGAAGTATGGATGATTGATGAGACACGTTTAGGGTGGACTAGATACACACCTAAATTTATCTATCTTTTTTTGTTATGTTATTTGTTGAAACAATGTTGTTATTTCCTTTTGAATTTGTATGACATTTAGTTTTGAAATGAAATTTGAATTTAATTAAATATTGTCACATAGTGTTATGACGTCTCTAGCAATCTTTACACACTTCGTCTCATCCCGATGTTTCCGCCATCGGTTGGGGTGTGACAGATTGGTATCAGAGCCATAACTATAGGGAATTAGGAAAATTTCCATGCTTTTGCCCTAATCTATAGTTCTAGGAATTTTGCCTCTTATTTGTTGTTTAAAACTTTTGTGCTCTACCATGCATGCTTCCTAGCTATACTTTCTATTAAAATTATGTGCCTTTCCTAAGGCTAACACTAATACACTTATGCTATTTTTATACTCTTGTAACACCAACGAGAAGAATTTACCAAAATAGGCGTGAAACCCACAATTTGGTAAACGACTCTCATTCTACCTTTAATCTATTTTGCACGAAATTCCACCATTAAGCTAGGAGTGACATCCACAACTTAATGGTAATTTCCATTTCAACTCTAGTGGACCCTCGTCAAGGTGTCAAAATTTTATTTTGATCGACGAGTACCAACCACATTTAGGGTACGAAATCGTCAAGTTAGGGGTGAAACCCGCATCTCGTCGATTAAGTCCCATTCCTCGATTTTTTTTTTATTCTCGCCAAAGTCCCGAATGTTTCAATCATTTAGAGATGTGTAGTAACCGGAAGGGTAAGATACCGTTAATCGCTTCTCGACGAGAGTATCTTACTTATAGGCCAAAGCACAATATCTCTAATTCGAAAGAACTTTCGACCCACTTTGGAATAGTCGACGTTTCTCTACCCGAAACAATCCAATGTTTTATTGAACCTCTCTTATGTATCTCAATTTATATGTGATTCTTATACTTGAACGTTCATTCATTTCTAAATGTCGTTTTAATCATTTCGCACGTAATCGCAATCATAAACAATAATAATCCCTCGTGAACAAACTAAATTTACAATGCTTTCGTTTATTCATGCTATGCTATGTGGAATCCATGACTATGCCATATGAAACGTTTAAACTTTTATGCTATGCAAATCAACTTGAATCTTTATGCTATATGACCCTTTATGCTATGTGATCAATTCATTTTCTTAAACAAACATTATGATCAAGTCTCACCTATTCCCTCTTTTCGAATTCGAATTATTTTCGAAATTTCACTTTTACACATATATCGTACAAATACTTTATCATACATTTATACATTATTCACATACATGATTTCACATAATTTTATTTATACCCCTTGTAACAATAAATGGAGACATATCATCAAGGTAGGAGTGATTTCCTTACCTTGACGACTAACTCCGTTTCTTTTCCCATCTTACAACGACCTCGCCAACGAATTAGGGGTGATTCCCTTACTTAGGTGATCGTTACCAATATTTTTCCTTAATAGACTATATTACGTAAACATGATCACGTTTATACCTAAATCGTTTATCATTAGCCAAATCTCTATTTATTTCTGCATGCATTGTTTATATGAACGAATTCCTTATCCTACAATATATATATTTTTTTTATAGCTCACACACACGAAATTCTCAACCTGTACCATAAACGCTTATTTCTCGATTTTCAAAATTTACGAAATGCTACTTATCAACCTAGTTGGTTTAATAAATCCATTGCCCATGAAATTTTGTATTCAACGTAACTATTGAAAAAGGCTCATCTTATGTCCTTAAACTAGAGATTCTCTATTTTCAATTGGGAATCAAACCAACTTTTCACGCACACCTACAAAATATTAACCAATGCTATTCGATCAGTTACTAAAATTTCTTTCAAAATCAGTAAAATGTTTTATTAAAGACGCTTTTTCAACAAATCACTAAGATCGTGTAACACCCCAATCCCGCTAGGGCTGACGTGTCACTCTTACAGATATCAAAACCAAAAACCATTCCATGGCATTAAATGAAAGATCCTAATTACATTTATTATATTACTGAAATAAAGAATCTTGACTAGAAACTTCCTAACGCTCTTCACTGAAATCCCAGATCATCCCTATTACCTGTAAAAGAAATAGGAAAAACACAAAAAGAAAAATACGGATGAGCCAAAAATTGCTCAGTAGCGGAGAGATCAACAGTACAAGTAAAGTCATTTCAGCGGAAAGAAAAACATAATAGAACTAAGACTGAACTGAAACGATTACTGACACAAGTACAGAAAACAGATGCAGAAGAAGGACTAATACGCTAACCGATATAAACTTTAACGAAAACTGATACGGAACAAAAGTCAGCCATACACATAACTGATATTGAACCCAACACAAAACCATTGTAGAGACTGGTACGTAGCTGACCACGATGACTAAAATCTTTTATCTTGTATAACGAACTTATTGAAAACCTTGTTTAAATAATCTAGTATCTGTATAACCAGAAAAGTTTGTAACCTATTATTCGTAGTTTGTAAATGAAACGTTTAAACAATTCCAAGAAATAATAACTATCAAATATTTTAAACAACGTTTAATAATGCTATTATTTTTAAAACAAGATACTTGGCAAAAGTATTTTCTTTCATTGAGCGTTTGAATGTTATTAAAATAATATAGTTTATCACATTTCGTAGCAAATCAACATTAGACAGAAAGAACTAATTTCCTAACTTTGAAAAAGTTATAACTTAGAAAATCATAAATGTCATAAACTGGATTTCAAATGAAATACATATAAAAGTTTCGAAAACTGACATGGGAAGACAATACATAATCAAAACCAAATACGTAAGCCTAAACATTTAAATACCACTAAAAATCTTATAACCTTTAAAAAAAATTGTCGAACTATTATCTTTAAATAAATGTTTAGATTCAAATCTATCTTTATTAATTAATCAAATTTCATAAATTATTATTTAATTAAAATAACTTTATAAGTTATTATTTAATTAAAATAACTATTTGTATAGCTTTGGAGATTTATATTTAATAACCAAAATAATCTAGATAACTTGAGTTTAAAAGTAGAATGATTTACGAAATTTCTTAAACCGATAAGAAAAATGGACACGGAGCAAAGATAGATCCAACGACAAATATCGACAGACACCGAATCCAATACCGAATACAGATATTTTCGGACACAAACTAAACGTATAACACGAAATCTAAATCCAAACTGAGACTGATACTGATCGAGACAAATCTGATACAAACCGGTACAGATACTAAGTCAAAACAGACATAGCTAATACATAACAGAATCAGATACTGAACACAATCAGAAGCATAATTAACCAAATACACGATCGGAAACAAAACCGAATGCGTACAAATATATCAGACATATCAGAACAGATACTTAGCATATTCACATACAGAAACATATACTGACTTACACGACAACTATATATCAACAAAATAAGTCGTGTAACACCGAAGCACCCAAAGCCAAAAACAGAAACAGACTGGTACACAGCTAGCTAGTCCATGCACCTATGAGATGGTGAATGTGGCGTTCACCCCTTATTCCATCTCCAGACAAACAAACTCAAACTCAGAGCTAAGATCGATCTATACGCCTCTAGTGGCCAAGGTGCTACACAAGCACAAGCTAGAGACGCCGTGAACTTTGATTACGCACTGTCACGATAAGTGCCATGCCGTTGACGCCCAAACGACAAGCCAGACATGCTTGAGTGACAGAGTACAAATACTAAGGCCTTATAAATAATTTACAGGCAACTGAAGATAATACTAACAGGAACATGCGACCATGATACAAGTCTGAGGTATGGCATGCTACAACACACTAATAAACAAACAAACAAATACAAACCGACTCATATAAGGTATCACATATCAAACGAATGTTGGTATCGAATCATAAATTAACACTTTTAAGACAGAGACAAAAATCCGTACTACAAAGTAACGGACATAGAAAATACTATGATAGAAAGACCAAAGAATCCGTACCAACGAGTAACGAAAAATTAAAGTATACTACGATAAAAGAAAAACAGAATCCGTACCAACGGGTAACAAAAAAAAAAGTATACTACGATGCAAAAAAAACGGAATCCGTACCTTAATTTAGCCAGACAAACATAAAAGCAAAGACAAATCAAGATGTCCATAACAAATGCGTGAACCTACACTTTAGTTATATTGAATTAGATTCATCGTACTTAGATTAAAATGCCCAGTCCTTTGGTTGACTAATGTACCGGCGACTGCGGTTCGATACCTTTGAACATCGATTTATGATTTGAAAATATTACACATGAATGTATGATTAGTATTAAGCACACACCGGTTTCCAACATCCAAGATTATATGGATTTCATTAGTTATTGATTTAATCACTTAAAAGAATGCCATATATATATAATTAGAAACCGTTTTAATAAAAATGGGTATATTGATTCTTTTTCTTTACAGAAGGGTAACGATTGAATATCCATTCATGAATGATATGCAACATTTCCTGAGAGTTACTCAATTAACATATACACACCTGTATATGGTGAATATTAATTTTGACACTTAACAATTTTTTTTTTATTCTTTTTTTTTTTTTTTGCAAAGACGTCACATAAAAAAAAACACACATATGTATTCTAATTTGGTCAATATATTCTAAATCCATTAAAGAGATTATTATATGAAAAGAAGTTATCATATAATATTTTAAAAAAACTAGCAACCACACTCAACGGCCGTTTTCTCCGATCCACGCCGATGCCGGAAATCATGTTCTTAAACAAGCATTAGGTTCTATAATTAATTACCTCAAACAGTCGAAAGAACGGAATAGATCAAGGGTGGCGCTCGTGAATCGTAACAGTACGGTGGTGGATCGAATCGTGAATCCGACGACGAAACTGATAGAAGCTGTAATGGCGTGAAAGGCGGTGAGCGGATCTGAATAGTGAGGTAGTGGTCCCGGGAGAGTAGTGTGGTGGATGTGCTCCGATTAACAGTAGTCACGAACATACACATTGTTTCCGAACTTGGAGACCGAAGAAGTTGGTGGCGGGTGGTAGTTATTTGCGGCTGTATGAGTGGCAGCGTATGGTGGTGTTTTGGGTTGAGTTTAGGGTCGCCGGATAAGTGTCGGTAAAATATGGAATCTCAGCGAACAATAGAAGGGAGACAAGAGGAGTTCGTGTTCATTAGGTTTTGGTGTGGGTCACCTTTTACATGCTCAAAACTAACGCGGTTAATTGAACGATTATCGGTTTCCTTTCATACCAAACACCTTCCATATTTGAGTGATATAATTTCCTTTATAGCCATTTTCAATTTTAAGGCTTAATAAATCTTATTACCAAATCCCGTTTCAACATTCAACATATAACTACTTCAATTTCTTTTTAAATAACCACAAACTTCAAGAATTGTTTAATATAGTTAAGGTATACGTTCACATAAATCTTATAATTTTAATCTTTTTCATAATATATAGCAACTATTATTATATACCTATTTAATTATTAGTGTATATTTATATAGTTATATAAATATAAAAATTTCAGTTAATTTGTGGTTAAGATTTGATCATTTTTACGAGGTGCCTAAAATACAACACAATAATACGATATTTATATCTTTAAAGGGTACTAAAGTCGTTTAAAAACCGATATAATAAATTGGTATTTATTACTTTAGGGTTTTCTAATTTTTTGGGTATTACAGATCGTATACCAAAATCCTTTTTCATAAGAATCAACGTTGTCACAAAAATCTCTAAACTTCGAATTTCTTCTTTATTTAAAGATCATTTTAAAACAATGCAAACTTATTTACTTCTAGAACCTTTCCAACCATTAGTCAATACATCAATTTAAATTAAAACGTGTGGGAAAGGAAACTTCGTAAGAACCAACCATCTTCAACGAATGTAAATCTTTTTAAAACAAGAGTAGCATTTCCTTTCTTTCACAAAGTATAACACGCATAACCAATAAATATTTTATGCTCTCTTTACATTTATGAACTAGATTCTATATTTCATGTCAACTCAATCTATTTTGATTTTAATTAAACGTCACGCTTTGCTCAAAACAACTATATATGTATATCATTTTATGTGCTTAGGTTTATATCTCGTGACAATTACACTTATACCCTCATTTTTACCTTCATACTCAAAACTTCTTGGCCTTTCTTTTCATGTTTAAATTTGTATATTACGATTCATATCATAAACAAAATCATTACGTATTACACTCATATCCATATTCGTATTTCTACATCTTATGTCTACACCTATATTTATATTTACACATTTATGTTAATTTTCATAATCATATCTATATCCATACGTTTTATATTATACTCGTGTTCCCAAATTATACATTTACACTACACTTATATCCAAGTTTATGTTCGTACTAATACAATTATACTTACACTCACATTTATACAATTACGTCTACACTAATATTCATATTCATGCTTATACTCATACATCCTACTTATACCTATACCTGTACAACTATGCCTAAACCTATCTTCACTCTCATATATATTTTATCCATACTAAATCAATTATGACTACACTTATATTCATAGTGATAATCGCGCTTATACAACTTATGGTATACTCGTACTCATATATATAATCTCATTTATACGATTTACATTTGGGCCCACGTCCACTCATTTTTGTACTCACAATTAAACCCGCTTTTTCACACATTGTGCTTGTGCTCGTACTCTTGTCATACGTTTTGGTGTTTATGCTCACATGCGTACTCATATTTAAACTTGTACTATGCTCGTGACTTATCCCTACTTAAAATTTATACTTTCGCACCTATACGTGAGCGAAACCGAAGGGATTCACTTACGTTGGTCTTATACTATTTGGAACACAAACGTACTTATATGCTACATTCCTATACACTCGCAATCTTATTTTCAAAATTTATGCATACCTTGATTCATACGCAACTAGTACAAGATATGCGGATCATGCGACGATTGGTATAATCGCGGGTGCACACGAGATTATAGTAATGGCCATATGAGAACCATAGAGTGTACTACTGTGTATGGTAAGGCACAGAACGAAACATTGCACGAAATATGAAACAAATGCAACGTGGTCAAAATGTGGTGGATACGCCGCTGGTACTTCCTATATATAAGTGTTTTCACCATGTTACCAAAATTTCATAAAGCGTGCTATGAGAAATTCAGTGTTTTACAGACCATTTAGACCTGTTATAACCTTAGACAACTCACAAACACATTATATCCGATTATCCATGACAAGACTTCATCTTTAACACGCTACTTTCGTCTATCTAATGCTTATATCATTCTTATGCATGTATCCGTTTATTAAGAATCAATCGTCCACTTCTATACTTCTAGTATTCTCCATTATTTTTGTCTTTTATACGAACCTCATTGGCAATCAAGTCGGTTTAACCGTCTTCCTATTCTTATTTCTTATATAGACATACTTAGTAGACAATTATCACTTTATTCAAAGTTCTAGGCCTTGTCGTCTCCAAAACTTCATACCTTTCAAAACGTTTCAAATTCTCAAGGCCTCATTTCTTAATAATCACCTTATTGCCAAAACCTTTCAAGCCTACGTCTTCCTAAATTTCGGGACGAAATTTCCTAAAGGAGGGGAGACTGTAACGCCCTGCGTTTTCATAATTTCCCTATTTAGAAACCATTGCTTGAAATTCTATTTTTGGAAACCTTGTATTCTTGTGGTCGTTCCTTTCTTTGTAATCATTATCAAATCGAGACTTGGATCATTAATGAAGCTTGTATTTTGTTACATTTATGTTATACGCATTCTATGTATGCTCGTATGTTCGACTTCGTGAATCAATCGATGTTTAATCGTTATTCTTGGAAACTATGTGTGAAACTTGTAATTAAACTAAACTTATGCATTGAACGTATTTTGAACGAGAATGACACTTGATTTGATACTTATACGCTTGATTATACTTGGTTTATACTCCTCATACTTAATTATGTCTTAAACTATGCCTTTGTGGCAAATACGGCCCTTAAATTACCTTAAAAGCATCAAATACACAACTCCAGGGGCCAAATTGTAAATTTTGAAACTTATTCCAAATAAACAAGCCCGCGCGGCCCGCGTGGACTTACCCTGAAACCTCAAGCGGGCCGCCTGGACCTCATATCTGCAGAAAATATGGACAGTCGCGACCAGGTTCATTTTTGAGCGGGATTCTTTGGTTTAAACCGAGTTTTGGCCATTGTTAACCCCTCTAATCAACCCTAATCACCTCCCTATAAGTACCCAAGGTCCTCCAAGCACTTGGACACTTTCATCACTCTCTAATCTCACCAAAACACTCTCAAATTCAAGCAAGAATCTGCATTTTCGGACAGATTCATACTCTTGCACAAAACTTGGCATAACTTGCTCATTTCTTGATGAAATCACTTGATTCTTCTTCCTACTTGCTTGGTTAATCATGGAGTTTGATTCCTTGACTTCTCCTTGGAGAAATCAGACCTGGAAATGCTCCGAAATTGACCAAAAACTCTCTGTTTTGTTACATATTTGTTTAAACTTCATCCAACTTGTGTTTAACACATCTCATACCAATGTCCTAATGCTTACAACCTCTCTTATGGTTGGTTAGGCTTAAAATCATGGTTGAGACACTTAAATCAGAGGTTAAAACCTCACAAACTTTCTGTTTTAATTAGGGTTTTACCCACAAGTAGTGTACAAGTATGAAACTTGTTGAATGTGTGATGGTTGGACTAGCTTGGGCTATCCTTCATAGAAATCCACTCACTACTTGATGTTTTTCCATAGATTAGTTGTTGTTATTACCTTAATATTTGTATGTTCATGACCCTCCTTGTTGTTTATAACAACAAGTGTAGTGGTGAACAATAGAGGTGCCTAAATGGGAGCTTGTTCTTCCTACCTCATGTATGAACTCTATGTCACAAAGAGGTGCCTAAATGGAGACATTAATCTCCTACCTCATGCTTGAATTATATGACTTGTAATCTATATATTATCTAAGTTATCCTATATATAAATACCTAAGTAACTAAACTTAATGATAACTAAATAGTTACTTGTTATGAATATGTTACATCACCTATGACCATGCTCTTGTTACGACTCTAATGGACCTTTGAATCCATGAAATCATACCAACTCTTTTGAGTTTTAATAGTGTCAAGAACAAGGGTTATGTGTACGAGATGATTATTTTCACCTATGTTATTTTCTCTACATGTTAAACTCCAAATTTATAATCTTCCGTTACGCCAAACTCACACACCTACGTTTCCTTGTGTAGAAGGACTAGGTGCTCCAACTTAATCCATCCACCAAACTCGCTCGCGGGATTTCAAGTGGGAAAGCTCGCAACCACCGTGAGTATACTCGAACCATTTTTACTTTTAAACACTTTGGGTGCAACATGTATTCTATATTAAACGCACGTGACACTTGAAACTTATTTGAAACATGCTCTATCCTTTTAAACATGAAACATGAAACTTGTGAAACTTGAGACTATTTTGTGCTTGTGAACGTTTAATCCTTGTGTGTAGTTCCGCCTTAACAATGGTAGCGCTATAGGGGTAATGCACCTCCCCGTTAGTCTTGGGGGTATTGTTAGGAGGAGACATATTAACCTCCCGTGAAACTTTGGGTTAGGTACTTTAACGCATTGGAAACTTGGGCTATCACTTGGACTGCGTAAACTAGCATGGTTGAAACTATTTTAATATGTTCATGTTGGATACGAGTTTTTATTCTATTATGCTATGTAAACAAACTTGTATACTCGCTCTTTGCTTTTGCATTGAAACTCTATTTTAATACATGTTGCAGGTTGATTATTGAAGTATGGATGATTGATGAAACAAGTTTAGGGTGGACTAGATACACACCTAAATTTATCTAACTTTTTTTGTTATGTTATTTGTTGAAACAATGTTGTTATTTCCTTTTGAATTTGTATGACATTTAGTTTTGAAATGAAATTTGAATTTAATTAAATATTGTCACATAGTGTTATGACGTCTCTAGCAATCTTTACACACTTCGTCTCATCCCGATGTTTCCGCCATCGGTTGGGGTGTGACACTTCTGCCTCTTTAAAAAACAAAGGTGTTGCACTCGAGGTAAAACAGTAATCTCCGGTTCGTAAGAGGAAAATGGAGTCTTTACAGATCCGTTCTTCTGATTCTCTTCCGATGCCGAAATTGAAGAAGGGTAGAAAAGGTTCTTCGTATTCGGGCAGTGATGTGATGGTGGAGCTAGACGAGCACCTTACCGGTGGTAAGTTCTCGAGGGAGGAGGCCGCATTGGCGCGATCCAAGCCTACACCTGTCTTTTCCGGCGGCTTTCTTCCGGTTAATGAGACAGAGAATATGGACGTAGAGAATCCGGAGGTTACAAGTAAAACAGATGGAAAAACTCCTGGGGAACACAAGGTGGTAACTTTTTCAGGTACGACTTTGGGTTCATCCTTGGGTCCGGACTGTTTTGTTGGTGAGGAGGAAGATCAAGTGTCCTCTCTTCCTCCCTCTTGGTTCGGACCTAGGTTGATGTCATTCTTTCGATATGCAGATGTGTTTTCAGATGACATGGAGATCGATCCCGCAACGGCTGAGGAGAAATTTGTTCCGGATTGGGATATTCGGAATAAAGATTCTGTGATGGAGGAGCTGGTTGCGAGAACTCTTCTTTTTAATATCAACACTCCAATTGATCATGCTAGAAGCCGGAAGATGAATAGCCAGGATCTGGGCGCAACGGTTTTGACTAATCAGGCTCAATCGAACATTTTTGTGACGGAGTTGTACCGGCGGTGGATGGAAGCGGAGTCGGTGAGGGAGAACTTAGAGAAGGAAACCCGGTCTCTGAAACGCAAAATCCAAAGAACTCCAGAGGCGGAGAAGAAGATTGCTCAGCTCACTTTAGATCCCAAACTCATCAGGAAAAAGTCAAGTCCCTGATGATTTAGAACCAATCGTCCCAAGCGGCGGCTGCTTCCGCATCCGAGGAAAGGGATCGGATAACTACGGAGTTAAAGAACTTTTCTGAGTCCCTGCAAAAGAAAGATGAGGAGCATAAGTCGGTCCTGGCGAAGATGGAAGAATCCTTTAATAATGCTCGCTTAGCTTATGCAAACATGATGGCCGGTACGTGCCACTTTGATTACAATTTCTTTTTGCATTATTATTTCTAACACTTTCTATAGAGCGGGACGTGCTAAAAACAGGAGAAGCCGACCTTCCAAGATAAAGGAGGCCCTTTTCTTCGCAAATAGTGGGTCTCCGGAGGAATAGGGTGGACATGCCCGGCTCATTGGGGCATGCACCTTGGTAGTTTCTTGATTTGTTTAAACTGTAACTTTTAGAAGGTGGACATATCCGGTAATTTGGGGTATGCACCTTGTTTTGATGTGTAATGGTGTTCTTACCATTCCTGACAATTATCCTTTTGACGTGTAAATGTTTTTTGTGACTTCCGGCTATATTAATCCGGTTATTATTGATGTAACCACTTGATCGTGCATGCGTCCATGCTTTTTGCGTTCACATTTTTTAATTTTTAGAACGTTCTTTATTTAAAAGGTGCGGATCCAATTTTCAATATTCTCTTAGGATAATTTTCTAAGTGAAGGAAATACGAACGAGGCCAGTTCGTCCTTGCCTTTTAGGGTTAACCCCCTGATTCGGCCGGTGATTTTTTATGAGTTGCAACTTCATGACAAATCTATATCATTTTATGTACTTTATCCGGAGTTATACTTCTCCGCAGTGTTGTAAAAGTCGCTAGGCGGTCCCTAGTCGGCCGACTGGGGAGTTGGGAGTAATCGGAGTACTCGGAGAGTACTCGGGGAGTACGCGGACATGGTAAATATAAATAAAATTAATTGTTATATATTATTTATGTGTTAAAATAAGCATAATTCATGTCAACTGGGTATAATTTAAAATGAAACATGTTTAAAGTTCAAATATTCTGAATACAAGTCCGACTAGTCTGAGTACAAGGCCGAGTAGTCCGAGTACAAGGCCGAGTAGGCCGATTTTGACCGAGTTTGACCGATTAGAAGTCAACAAACCACGTTGACCGCCTAGACCGACTAGGCCGACTAGGTTCCGACTAGGCCGACTAGGTTCCGACTAGGCCGACTAGGCTCCGACTAGGCCGACTAGGCGCCGACTAGGACCGAGTACTCCCGAGGCCGACTAGTTGAGACCGCCTAGGAGGAAGTCGCCAAGGTGGAGGTCCGAGGACCGAGTACTCGCCGAGTACTCGGCCGAGGAATCCGACTTTTGCAACACTGCTTCTCCGGTTAACTCATGGTAAAAACATTTGAAATAGTCTGCGGGTAAAACCCTCAGCAGTTCTTGGGATTAAATAAACGATGCGGGAAAAACCATCCGCTTTACAAGGAATTAAAAATGACGGAGCTCGTAACCTCCGTTTTACAAACTTATTTTGAAACATAAAGTTTTTCAAAGAAACATTTCTTAAGGTGCACTCCATTCCACGTGCGAGGAATGGAGGTTCCGTCTATTTTGCTAAGAGTGTATGCACCATCTTTTCCTGCAGTCTTGATCTGGTAAGGGCCTTCCCACTTCGGAGCCATTTTTCCGGTCCCCTCGGCCAAGCTCGCCTCGTTGCTCCGCATGACATAATCCCCGACTTTGAACCGGACCTCCTTTATCTTAGAGTTGTAATGTTTTTCCAACTCTTTTTTGTATTTTGCTTCTCGGATAGCCGTGAGTTCTCTTCTTTCTTCGACCAGGTCAAGGTTCAGACGAAGTTCTTGTCCATTTTCTTCTTGGCTTAGCTGCACGCGAGGGGTGGGTATCCCTACTTCGGCAGGAATGACTGCTTCCGTACCATACGTCAGGCTAAACGGAGTTTCTCTGGTGCTTGTCTTCGGCATCGTCCGGTGAGCCCAAGGGACGTACGGTAGCTCATCCGCCCAAGAGACGCCCTCTTTACCCAGGCGCTTTTTGATGCCTTCCACAATGCTGCGGTTGGCTCTTTCTACCTGCGGTTGGCTCTTAGACTCTTCTTGTAATTTAACGTTATCGGACTCACCTTTTTCGTTGTTTAACTCATGTGTCAGTTTTTCACTTTCTTGTTCTTCCATTTTTACATTTTCAACTATCTCTACGTTATTATTACAATTTAATTCTTCTCTTGCGCGGGACTCCTCTTCCCTTGCGCGAGATTCTTTCATGTAACGTTCGATAGTTTTAATGTGTTCTAATATCCTATTGGTCACTTCGGTGAGAGAAAAAGAATTTGGATCCTCAAAGCTTGAATCCGGTTGTTCGATCCTTGGCTCCTCATAGTACTCATATGAAGTAGATGGTTCACCCCATTGTTCTTCATTGTAAGTATATGATGGGTAAGGGTCGAATCTTTGTTCTTCATAGTACTCATATGAGGTGGGTTGTTCACGCCATGGTTCCTCATAATAAGAGTATGAAGGTGGTGGCTCATATCTCGAGTCTTCAAAGTATGAGTATGAAGGCTCATACCTTGGTTCATCAAAATATGAGTATGAGGGAGGAGGTTCATACCTTTGGTCTTCATAGGATGTGTATGAAGTTGATGGCTCGTACCTGGGCTCCTCATAATGGTTGTATGAATTGGATGGTTGATATGAGTTATTATATTGAACCGAGCGTGTGTTACGACAATTAGTGCAATAATTACCCCTATAATCATCCTCATCATAGGTGTAGTTGTAACCTCCTGAGTATTGATCCATAAGAATCACTCAACAGACCACAACTGAGTTTCGGGACCAGAAAACAAAAACAAAGATGGAAACAGAAGCTGGACACGGCCCCGTGTTGGGTGAACACGGCCCCGTGTTCAGGGTCTGTATCTGGGCGTTTTTATTAAAGTTACTGGTCACGTTGGACACGGGGGCGTGTTCAGTGGACACGGCCCCGTGTTCAGACTCTGTATCTGGGTATCTAACTAAAAATATGCAGCACGGGGGCGTGTTCAGCGAGCACGGCCCTGTGTTCAGGCTACTGTAAATGCAAACTAAACTAAAATGCAGAAAAATGTGCGCGCGTTTTAAAAAAACTGATTAGGCCGTCGATTTTAAGCTTTCTTAAAATCCTTGTGTCCCCGGCAACGGCGCCAAAAACTTGATGTGTGTTGGTGTGTATATAATTTAGATATATAATTAAGCCCTTTTTACACCTTTAGCCAAGTTTTAAATTTATAAAACACGATATTCACTAACACTAAACACACATATGGGCAAGTGCACCCATCGTGGACGTAGTATAGTGTTGGTAAGATACTGAGGTCGTCCAAGGACACAAGAGCTTTTAGTACCGGTTTAACCTCAACGTCTAATCAAATCAAAAAGTTAGAAAAAATGTTTTTAAACTAAGAAAATAAAAACTAACTAAATGCTGAAAAATAAAAATAAAATAAAAACAGATAGACAAGATGAATCACTTGGATCCGACTCGTGTATTAGTATAACCTTTGATTATTTTCGCACTTTTGCACTTGTTTAAGAGATTATCTTAGTTATTGTAGTAGGCCCCTCTTTTGAAGGCGACGTTACCCTCAACCCAGTAGTTTGAGTCAGCAAGGATACAATCTTAAAGGGTTGGATTATTGGAAGATAATGAATTAAGTTATTAATGCAAATTGTGGTAGGCCCCGCTTTTGGCGGTGACGTTACCCTCGGCTAAGTAGTCTGAGTCAGCAGGGATACAGTCCTAAATAGCCGGGTTATAGTATTAATAGTAGTTAACTTATGAGGGGGTCAAAGAGTTTGGATCCCCGCCATCCAATACCTATGGGCATTGAAGGAGATCCTACTAAATTTGACCCAGGTCCCTTGCAGGACCTCTAAACGCTGAACAAGGGCAAGACCCTTACCAAACCGTTCCCTTAACCCCCGACCAGGTAGCCAACATACCTCCATATAGACCGTGGAGATATGAATGGTGAAAATCTTTTATTTTATATAGACAGTAAAATAATGCCAAGACACCACGGACAAACGATAAGGAAAGATCACCTTCAACATAAGCAACTAGTTATTAAAGTCATTAATACAAAACCAAATAAAAAGTGCAAAAGATTAAAAATAAAAAGTATTATACTAAACACTTGTCTTCACCAAGTGATGTAAGAGACTTAGGCAAACATGGTCTTGATTGTCAAGAACTCTTACTATCAATCTTGGATCCCGAGACGACTCACACACTCTACGATGGACAATGGATGATGGTGGTGGATGATGGTGTTATGGTGGTGGTGGGTGGTGGATGAAGTGTGAGAGAGGTGGTGTGCCAAGGGATGAGTTGGAATGAAACCAAGCACTCCTATTTATAGGCTGAACAGAACGCTGGGCACGGCCCCGTGTCCGCTGGACACGCCCCCGTGCCCGTCTGACACTCTCTCTCTTCATTAATTGTAATTCGCAATTACAATTAATGCGTCTGCTGTACTTTCGCCACGCCCCCGTGCTCATTGGACACGGCCCCGTGGTGGGCAATAGAAGCTTCTACAGGTTTGTCTTTTCTGCTGCTTCTTGGGCACGGCCCCGTGCTGGCTGAGCACGGGGCGTGTTCAGGCTTCTGTTTTCTCTTCTTTGCTTGGGAGGATGCCGTTGAGGGTTCGGGCAGGCTACTTTTTTTCCTTTTCTTGTATTTATGTTAGAATTAGCTGTCTTTTTGCTTCTTTTGTGAATTTGAGCTCATTTCATCCTGAAAATACAAAAGGAAGACAAAAACACTCTTTTTCCAACATTAGTACTTAAAAAGGGTTAGTTTTATGCCTTATTTGATGTAATTTATATGTTGCATTTTACACACATCACCCGGCCAGAAATATCCGGCATTCATAGCCTTGGCTACGACCATCCTTGGTCCGGAGTGGATGCCGCATATCACCCCAGTGGATTTCTCTTATGACGTAACTAGCTTCTTCCGGAGTTAGACATTTGAGGAGTGGACCTAGGAAGGTCTTTCGGTAAAGTTGCCCATCATGAACCTGATACTGCAACGCTTTCACCTTCAGCTTCCGGGCCTGTGCTTTTTCTTCCAGTAGTTTTCCATCTTTCAGATATTCCAAGATCGGAGTTATCCATGATCTTTCTTTCACGGAGATTGACATCACGGATGCTTGATGGATGGCCGGAGCTTGCAAAGTTTCAACTAGCACTTCTTTTGATAGGTGACAGAATGTTACGAAGGCGAGTTTGCTTAAAGCATCGGCTTTCTTGTTTTTCCTCCGCGGTATATGAACTACTTTGCAGGAGTCGAACGTGGAGATCAGACTGTTGACTTGGCTCAAATACCGGATCATATTTTCTTCCCGTGCTTCGTATTCTTGATTAACCTGGTTGGCAACGAGTAACGAGTCGACATGGGCCAGTACGGAGGTTGCACCAGCTTTGGCCGCGGTTTGGAGTCCTGCGAGGAGGGATTCATACTCCGCTTCATTGTTCGAAGTTTTAAACTCGAAACGTAGGGCATAAGTGTACTCTATCCCTTCCGGGTCTATCAGTATCAAACCGGCCCCTGACCCTTCCTTGCTGGAAGCTCCGTCTGTATACAAGTTCCATATTTTTGGAAGAGCTGATTTTTCTTTGACATTTTCTCCGACCGGTACTTCTGCAAGAAAGTCCGCCACAGCTTGACCTTTTACCGGTCCTCTGGTTCAGTAGGTGATATCGAAGGCGCTAAGCTCGATTGCCCATTTGGTGAGACGCCCGGAGACCTCTGGCTTTCTGAGAATCTGTTGGATCTGAAGATCGGTTTGTACTTCTATATTGAAAGCCTGAAAATACCTTCGGAGGCGTCTGGATGCATGAACCAAAGCAAGTGCCAGTTTCTCTATTACCGGGTACCGAGTTTTGTAATCTTTCAGGATGCGGCTCACGTAGTAAACTGGTATTTGTGCTTGATCTCGGTGTACCACAAGTACTGCACTTATAGCGAAATGTGAAGCGGAGAGATAAACAGTGACGGTTTCTCCAGTGATTGGCGCGGTCAAAATGGGTAGAGACCCAAGACAAATTTTTAGTTCTTGGAACGCCGAATCGGCTTCCGGTGTCCATTCTATCTGACCCTTTCCAGTTCGCTTTTTCAATACGTTCATGAACGGTATCGTGCGATCGGCCGCTTTTGAAATGAAGCGATGGAGAGCTACCAACTTTCCGTTAAGTGATTGAATTTCCTTGACCGTTTTAGGAGGTTGCATGGAGATCACCGTCTGATTTTTTCTGGGTGTGCCTGGATTCCGGATTGCGTTATCCATACACCCAGAAACTTTCCTTCCTCTAGACCGAAGGAACATTTTTTGGGATTAAGCTTGAGATTGATACTCCGAAGCCTGGTGAAGGTTTCGAGTATGTCGTCGATCATGTTATCTTCGGCTTGACTCTTGATGACCAGATCATCCACATAGATCTCCAAGTTCCTTCCGATATGACCCTTAAAAGCTTTATCCATCAACCTCTGGTACGTTGCTCCGGCGTTTTTTAATTCGAACGACATTTTGGTATAACAGAAAAGGCCTTCATTTGTGACGAACGCTGTTTTGTCTTCGTCTTCCAGAGCCATCTGTATCTGGTGGTAACCCTTATATGCGTCCAAGAAGCATTTAAGACGGAAGCTGGAAAGGGAATCAATCTTTAGATCGATCTCCGGCAAAGGGTAGCAATCCTTCGGGCATGCATTGTTTAGATCAGAAAAATCGACACACATTCTCCAGGTTTTGTCTTTCTTGGTTACCATTACCGGATTAGAGACCCATATTTGATACCGTACTTCCCTGATAATACCGGCATTAAGCAGCTTCCGTACATCCTCGGAGATGGCTTTGTTACGTGCCAGAGCCATGTTTCTTTTCCTTTGAGTGACCGGTTTTGCTGAATGGGATACTTTCAATTTGTGTTCGGCCAAACATCGGGGAACTCCAACCATGTCGGAGGTTTGCCATGCAAATACATCAAGTGAACTGGACAGGAGTTTCCACAATCGTTTTTTGGTACGTTCTGGGAGGTGAGCCCCAATGGCAACTTTCTGTTCTGGAAAATGTGGATGTATGGCCCATTCTTCTGTCAGGAGGGATGGAGGTTGTACATTACCCTCACTCTGTCGTACTTCAGCTACGTGCATTGTTGACTCGGAGTCTAGGGTCGCCACTCCCGCTTCGGTGGGAAACTTTAACGACCCATGAATGGTGGAGCTGATGATACCGAAAGCGCACATTCTTGGTCTCCCTAATATGACGTTATGGATAGACCTTGCTCCCACCACTAGGTACGTTAGATTGACAGTTCGGACCAACCTTCCAGTTCCCAAAGTTGTTGGTAAGGTAATTTGCCCAATCGGCTGTACCACTTCACTAGAAAAGCTTACTAACGGCATGGAGACTTGTATTAACTTTGCTTTCGTCTGCGGAGCCAGCTGCTGGAAACACTGTTGGTACGTGATCTCAGTGGCACTTCCGCTGTCAACGTAGATTCTTCGGACCTTGTGGCCCGCTATTACTGCAGATACTATAATTGGTCCGTCTTTAATTTCTCCGGAGGTTATTGGTGGGAAAGCAATTGGCTGTTGCATCCAAGCGGCCATATGTTGATTGGACCGCTTAATGCCTTGGTTATTTACTTTCCTGATCATGCAAATTGCTGGTTGATTGTTCGGATTATCTGCCGTATTCCCTACGGATTTTCCTTCTTTAACTTCCTTTACCAGATGTGACAATTTACCGGACCGCACTGCTTTCTCTATTTCTTGTTTTAGAGACCAGCAATCGTCTGTGTTGTGGCCCCGCGCATGATGGAATTCACAATATTTCTTGGAGTTCTTGTCGCCTGGATTTCAGAGTTTTGGTGGGGCTAGGAAGTTCGCTCCTTCGGCACTGAGAATTTCACTCGGAGTTTTAGAAAGATCCGATAGGTTATAAAACCTTGACCCGGAGCTTCTTCCTCGTTGAGGCCTATCATTTCTGTTGTAAGGGTGCGATTGCCCCTACTTCCGGACGGAGTTTTATCAAACACGGAACCGCCATTTCTCTTCCAGGAGGACATCTTGTGCTCTGACTCTAGAGCCGGATTGCATGCGTTTTTCCCTCGGGCGAATGCTCTGGCTCTCTCCATAAGCACTTCCATTGTTTTAGGGAGGTTTTCATGTAACTTTTCAACCAACTGGTTGTTCCGGACCCCGTGGCAAAACCCGGAAATTCACAACTGGTCCACTACTCCGCTGATCTGCATGCTTTCTCGGTTGAACCGATCGATGAAGCTATCTAGAGATTCCCCATCCTTTCTTCGGATGTTATGTACTTCAGTGATTTCTTTGGAGTAGTGCCTTTGTTGGCTGAAGTTCTAGAGAAATAACCTTCGGAACTCTTCAAAGTCATTAATTTCCCCTTCATTCAAAGCATCAAACCATACCCGAGCAGCGCCGGTTAGTGTTTGTGCGAACATGAAACACCATGCCGGCATTGGCCACTGCTCTACTCGTGCTGCCCCATCGAAATCAAACATGTGATCGTCCGGATCGGTGGTACCGTCGTATTTTTTTTTACTGTGGTTGGCATTTTTAGCTTCGGAGGAAGCTTAGCGTGTGTGATACGAGCACTGAACTTGGACTTAGCAGTCATGGAGACCGGATGATACGGCTTAGTGAGTTCCGGATCAGGAGCTACTTCCATTTGCATTTCATTTCGTATTGCCATTGCTGGAGATGGTCCTGAAGATCCCTGCACGTACCCATTATAAGTTTCCGAAGTAACTACTGTGGAGAAAGTAGGTGGAGTATAAATTGTAGGACCCATAGTCCTTACCGGTGTTTCCTCATGGAAAAGCCTGGTTCGTAAACCGAGGATCTCTTCGTCTCTGGCCTGCTGTGCTTTTAGTCTTCGTAAGAGACTTGCATTTTTAGATAAAAACTCCGCATCAAATTCTGATGCTTGGGAGGTGGGAATCAATATGAATGGCAAGGTTTTTCCTGGTCCCGAGCTCAAAGGAGCTGAAACTGTGGAAGTAATGCTTGCCGGAGCTGTAGTTTGCGTACTAACAGCTATGGATCCCGAATTCATAGAACTCGAGGCCGCCATAGATCAGTTCGTTGCTCAAGAAATTCACTAAGGTGAAGGACTGTGAGCTTGTGAAATCGGATGGCACCAATTGAAGAACCAAAGAATCGAGCTTAGGCCGGAGCCTGTAATCGAGGGTTTGGATCTTGTAGGAGAGCTAGGGAAAAGTTCCTGCAAAACAGAAAACTGTTAGGCTCGCCGCAGATATGGGAGGGCCCCTCTGCGACCACCCTCCGGCGTGAGGATAAGTATTGGAAGAGAGAGAAAGTAGAGAGAGAAAATAGGGATGGAGATTCAGAAAATCGTACTTGGCGTTGTACTTTGATGAGGTATTTATAGTGGTCAACTGAGATGACGTCATTCGTCCAGACGCACTTGAACGGCGGTTCATCTTCGGAACTATGCAGAGGACGGACGTTCCTTGTGATGTTCGTTCAGTTAAGGGGGCGGACATCCTGAGACGTTCGTCCCTGATGGGTCATGTCCGGCCTCGGATATATATCTTCAAAGATTAAGCTATACAATCTTAAAAAGTCTTAAAAACCCATGACTTGAAATGATCTAATAAAAATTGTTATTTAAGACTAGCCCCACAAAGCCTTGAAAATACTAAAAAAACAAGTCCGTAAACGATCCAATCATAACATACCATTTAAGATTATATAAAAATATAAAATCTTAACAAAAGGTTGGAAACCCGTATAACAAGAAATGGTCTAACAAGTGATACCGTTCGAGACTAGCCTACAAATATACAAAAACCCATATGACATGAAATGATCTAATTAAGAAATACCATTCAAGATTAGCGTAATTCATGAAAGGTCCAAAAACAGTATGATCAGAGACAGTCCCCAATCGAGAAATACGGTTTAAAATTAGCCTACAAAAATTCAAAAACTCATGACATATGACCCGAGATGATCTTGTTAAAAATGCCATTTTATATTAGAGGTCCACAGAAAAACCAGTTTAGGCTCGATGACCCGGCCCTAACCTGGGAGTTTGTGGCAATTTGACCCTTTGAGATTGTTTTTTTTTTTTTTTTTGAGAATTGGTTCCAACCCAAACTAGTTTGAGCCCGCCTAAAAAACCGTTTTAAATGCTAAACCGGTCTTGAACCCGATTTAAATTTGTTTGGATGGGTTAGGGTTTTCAATAGGGATGATATTTTTTTACCGAAATACCGGTACCGTACCGCTATCATACCGGTACCGTACCAATGCCGTACCGTACCGATGCCGTACCGTACCGTACCGATCATAAACGGTACGGGTATCGGTAATAGATTTTTCGAAATTCGGTATCGGTAAAAAACGGTATCGGTAGCGGTATTTTTCGGTAAATACCGGTATTAATACCGAATTTAATAATGACCTTATGTATTTTGCTATTATCTTAGATCTCACTATGAAGTTATATTTTCTTGAACATTGTTTTACAAAAACCAATATCAAATTTCTTTTGTTTGGTTATTTTTAATCAATTATGATGATTTTTTAGACATGTTGGAATTTGGATGTTAAAAGTCGAACCCATAGATGTTTACCTTTTGATTTTTTTGACTACTTAATATGTTTACCATTTGTTTACATTCTCTATATATTACTCTAGTTCAATTAATAATGGATGGATGTGTTGCACATGAATTTTTTTTAGGTAAAACAATGGATGACACCAAAGCAGTACAAATATGGTAAAGTACCGAAATACCGGTACCATACCGGTACCGAATTTATAAATACGGTACGGTAATCGATATCCACATTTCCTCAATTTCGATAACAGTATTTACGGTGTCGGTACCGGTACAGTACCGGTATCGTACCGATCTCATCCCTAGTTTTCAACCCTAAAACTAATTCTTAATCCAAACCGATTCAAGACCAAACTAAACAAAATCAGACCAATTTACAAACCAAACCGGTTTGAACTCAAACCAGATTTTGTACACCTCTATTTAATATTACTAAAAAAACTCCAAAGACCCATGTGACCCGAAACCGTTCATATCAAGAAATACCATTCACATTATAGCACGACAATGAAACTAGAAAGACCCAAAACCGATATGACCGATTAGATCAAATCAAATTTGTATGTTATCTTTTAAAATTTGAAACAAACATATCGAAAGAAGTCTATCTTGCATGCCAACACACACACCTACGTGTCAAACTCTCTTTAACTCGTCACCCAAGTGTCCATCCAATGTTGTTTAGCTTCTCCTCCATAATAAAACCAATTCTTCACCGTCTTCTTCATTTCACTTCAATTCCAATATCATTTACATGTTTCTAGATTGATCTCTTGTATCAAATACTATATAAAAGTTTGCATATCGGTTAGAAAACACAAGTATGCCGCGTGGATACGCCTTTGGGAGGGCCGATGAAGCCACCCACCCGGATTCGGCTCGCGCCACCTTGTCGGAGTTTCTTTCCACCTTCATGTTCGTCTTCGCCGCTGAAGGCTCCCTCCTTGCTTTAAGTATGAACTCGTTTTTCGATCGTCAACAAATTTAAATTTTGTTTTTTATATATTTAGACAGCAACCTCTCTACCTCTACGGGTGGAGGGAAGGTTGTCTACATCTTACCCTTCTCAAACCCTATCTTATCTTTGCTATGGGTGGGATTTACTCAGTATGATGATGATGATATATTTAGACAGTTGCTAAACGTAACAATTTTTATTTTACTCGTCCATATCAGTTATTTTTAATTTAATCCAGATAGGGTGAAAAGGCAAACCTACTTATATGATCCATATAAAAAGCCACATATACAGGCCGAATGGTCCTTTATTAAAGTTTTAAATAGGTCAAATCATGTAGGGGTGTATTTATGGTATAGGGGTGTCTAAAATATACCTTTATCAAGTCACTTGTGCTTGTCATACAAGCATTATGAAAAGGTGAATCTACTTGTACAAGCCGTCTCGTTGAATGGTTTAAATTGGGATCTATTGTGCGAGGCGAGGCGCTCTCTAGTGTGGACCCGGTTAAGACGACGTATGTTAGACCTCCAGATATTCGCGAATAATTCATACCTTTCAAAAAAAAACTTATATAGGCCGTATAAAGAATATGACGGGCCAAATGGATCATTTTCGAAGTTTTCAATAGGTCAAATCATGTGGGGTCGAAGTTTTAAATAGGTCAAATGATGTAGGGGTGTATTTAGCTAACCCTTTATATGAGTTTTGATGTTGGATTTTGACCATGCAGATAAGATGTACGGTGGCGAGCATGGACTGGCGGCAGCGGGGCTTTTATTGGTGGCGTTGGCTCACGCGCTCGCATTGTTTGCGGCTGTGGCGTCAAGTTTGAATGTATCCGGTGGACACATAAACCCAGCGGTCACGTTCGGTACTCTTGTAGCCGGTAGAGTGTCAGTGATTCGAGCCTTGTATTACTGGGTGGCCCAACTTCTTGGTGCCATCGTTGCCTCGTTGTTACTCCGGCTGGCCACCGATGGAATGGTATACAATTGGAATTGTTATAGCCTATAGGAGTCTTCACAACCTGGTTTGGTCCGGTCGGTTTTAATGAAGTATTCAGGCTAACTATAGTTTTTGGGGAAAAAAAAAGGCAAATCAAACCGGCCAGTCCTGGTTGGGTCGGTCCAATTTTGCCTCTTTTAGACCAAAATAATTTTTTTAGGAAACATAATTTTGTTTTAAAAATTTATTATTACATAACTTTATGTTTTTAATTCTTAAAAAAGAATGTAATAAATGTTAATTCGGTTGTTTCAAGTTCCGCACCATAAAAAACCGTCAACTCACTAAAACTGAACCATGAATCGGACCATATATATTTCAAAGCTTTGGTTTGTCGGTTAAACCAGGGGCGAAGTATAGAAGGGGCGGGGAGGGGCGCCCGATCCCCGAGATGTTATATATATATATATATATGTTAAACACCCTTGATACTCTTTTTCAAGACGTCTTTATTATGAGTTATGTGTTCTAACTTGCAGAGACCGGTCGGGTTTACAGTGGCAGCTGGAGTTGGAACCATAAATGCTCTACTGATGGAGATAGTTCTAACATTCGGGCTGGTTTACACAGTTTTCGCAACGGCAATCGACCATAAACGAGGGACATTAGGAACAATAGCGCCATTGGCAATCGGGTTAATAGTGGGTGCTAACATTCTGGTGGGAGGGCCGTTCGAGGGGGCGTCAATGAACCCGGCAAGGGCATTTGGGCCGGCCCTGGTGGGGTGGCGGTGGAACAACCATTGGGTGTACTGGCTGGGACCGTTTATCGGGGGTGCGATTGCGGGTTTGATCTATGAGTTTGGGATAATACAGCCGGAGGTGGCTGTTCACACGCACCATCAGCCACTGGCTCCAGAAGATTACTAGAAGTTTTTACGTATAAAATGTGGGTTGGGTTGGTGTGGTTTTACCGTTACTTTTGTGGTGGTGGTTTTTTTTTTACCGTTGCTGTTTGTATTTTGTGGTACTGTGAATGTGGGTAACTTGTGGTGTGTGTGTGTGTGTTTTTGTTTTATGTAATTGGAGTTTGGAATTCTAATATAACAAATAATGGAGTACCTACCCTACCCCTTATTGTACAAATGTCAACTTCGTAAAATTGTAACACGTGACATGCGTCGGGTCCATTTTGGGACTTGACAACAACTAAGACCCTAGATGTACATCATGGGTTATCTAAACGTATCTTAGTAATCTCATTTAGTTGGTTAAACTATCCTAGTAATTTGACTTGGTAAGGTTGTCTAAACGTATGTTAGTAATCTGACTTAGTAGGCTAAATGGATCTTAGTAATCTTACTTGGTGGATATATATGTATCTCATGGTTGTCTAAATGTATCTTAGTAATGTGACTTAGTAAGGGGTTATATCTAATTTCATAGTAAGCGAAGGGGCTGTTTGGTAGCCTCTGAATGGTCATTAAGAGGTTACCTCTTAATGGAATCATTAAGAATTTTATCAATGAGAAGGTAGAAGAATGTGATATATGATGATTTACCATTTAGAGGTTACCTCTTAACCATTCAAACTTGAGGTTATCTCTTATTCATTCAGAGGTTTTAAGCCATTAAGATGTAGCATCTGAATGATAATTAAGAGGCTACCAAATAGCCGCTAATCTGATTTAGTAGAGGTACATTCATCCTAAAAATAATAGGATGAGTTGCGTTGTTCTTTTGGGGTTTTGAAGGGGTATGGTCTCAAATCCTGCGTCAATCAATCAGGTCGCGCGAGGGACCATACTCTTATCAGAATGATTTGGTAGCTTTCTCAACGTGCGCTGGCTAATCAGGTGTAACCTAAGCCGCACGTGAGGTCAGGGCCAACACAGGACTAGATTTGACACTTAGTTCCTCGGATGAAAACCCTTACTTCCTGGACCTTGCACCAGTTACACGGGATATCCCCGATGGTCGCGCGGAGGAAGGAAGCGCAGGTAAACCTAGGACAAGTACCAAATTTACAAATGGCAGAGTAGTGGACCAATGAGCGTCCAACAGGCTGTATCCGATCATGTTGCACGATTAACAATCGTACAGGAAACAAAAAGGTACACAAGGACGCATACGTAGCACCAATCAACGTGTGCCGACCACTGCTCCACGATCTTCACTTAGCCGCTGATGACAGACAAGACAACAAAGACAACAGGCAGCACACGTAGATCCATTCAGCGTACGCCAGCTACCCTCTCACCTAGAAGCACCAATGGTCGTGGCAGAGGGGACAAAATGGATATTCCTTGTTGTCGACTACCCCCCATTAGCCCATCCCCTTCCCAAACCACTCCGGCTATAAATAGTGAACCTCACCTCCAGGTTTAAGGATCGCTTCCTTGCTCTCTCACTTTAATCACACACTTTTATCCTCAAAACATATATGTATTCTCACGTCGGAGGGTGGTTAAGAGGAGAACTCCTCTATTCCCCTCCTCGTAACGAGATTAACAGTGTGTTTAGTGTTTTGTAGGATCATCACCATCACAGCTTGAGCGAGATAAAGAAAATTAACCTTATTTGCCGAGGCACAAACCTCAAACTAATCACCAAATTAGTTTGGTGTTTCTTCAGGTTTAGAACATTGTTTTTTTGGGGTTTAAAGCGAATTTCAAGAAAAAGCCGAATTTATGATACCGTTTGGAACGGGAGATTACAAAAATATAAATGTTTGCCTATCAAAATTACAAAACTATCTAGTTTGTTAAGAAAAAATGTTCAAACATCTATTTTTATAACTTTCCTTTAGGAATTCTTATATATGTAGATTTTTTTTTTTGGGTTGGGTCCTTATACAGGGACTTCACACAAAAACTAAAAACAAAACACTACTATTACCATGTTTTGTAAAAAAAAAAATAAAACGATGGCATGATTATAAGTTTACACTGGGAGCAAAATCGTAAAGTGACCGAAAAAAAAAACAAACACGATTGCAAAACTGTAAATTTGAACTGAGGACAAAATCGTAATTTGGCTAGGAGATAACAAAAACAAAACCAATGGCAAAACTGTAGATTTAAACAGGGGAAAATCGTAATTTGGTTGGACCAATAGGGAAATGTCATGCTATCTATAATTTTTGTCTGACACTATTCCCTCCATAGTATTTGTAGTATATATAAATATAAATATAAATTTTGCTTTTCTCCAATTTTAAAAATGCAAGACTATATATGTAATTTTGAACAAACCAATATTATAATGCAAAAATATGGTAGGCACAAGAAAAACATGATCCAATGTCGTATGGTAGGCACAAGAAAAACATGACCCAATGTTGTGTGACAAGATGTATAATGCACAATACCTCTTGAGTAATAAACACAACCAACGCAATGACTTTTATCTTAGTCATTAACTCGTATGAGTTGATATAGATTCATGTACTGAAAAAGAACGACACCTCGGGGGAAAACTACTGGCTCCGCCACTGATCATGTATTTAACGAACTTTTTATGTATAGTAGTGTTGAGTTCAAAATAAAATAATGAAATGAATACATATGCTTATGTCTAGTTAAAATTGATTCTGTATGTTTATGTTGTTATAGTAGGTTTCTTTTGTATTAATATATGGTAGTTTTAAATTCAAAACTAAAACAAACGACCAGAGGATCACAAATACCGTGTGATATATAGTAAAGTTGAATTCAAAACTAATACGAACAAATAGAGGATCACGAATACCACATGACTAGCTCTTCTCTTCTTCTAGTATTTGACCACGAAGAAAACGTTGAAGATCGATAATTCATCTTTTCCTTTTACACCATCGCATGCATACTTCATGCTTCGTCTTCACCGTTGCCCTCACCTGTGTTAGCATGTCCCCAGCACCCGACTTTCGACGATGTAAATATTTGGTATACGAAGCAAGCGGCAAATGATTAAATATATGTAACATTCACATATGCATAAAATATATTAAAAACCGCTACAACTATAGTAAAGTGAACGACTTATGAAACTAGTTAAAGCCCTAGTCCACAATCGATATGCACGCTTGATGCATCTCTCGCTTGTGACAATGGATACCTCCTTTCTTCAACCATCATTCATAGCTCGTCGAAAAATTAACATCAATACGAAGAACAAACGCGTTTGGGCTACTCAATATAGATTCGATAAAGATAATCGAACTATGCATTAATCAACCCTCAAAATAGTATTACAGCATAAAATCAAACGATGGAATAAATAAAAACTCACATTACATATTGTTTCATTTTAACATATAACAAAAATTGTAGTAAAATATACCCAAAGAGAATTGTCTCACTAAATTAACATTTTTCCCCCAACACTCTAATAAAGTCGAGGCTTTGTTTTTTTTTTTTCTTTCAAACAAATCAAAAACAATAAAAGCGACTAACAAAACAACACAAAAATTGCAACCGAAACCTGACCTCAATTCGTCTTCTTCTGTTCCGGTGTTTGTTTCTCGGACTCATTCGGCTCAAAGCGCGGCAAATTTAACAATGTATTGACACGAGACACGCCTTCAAGGGCGGACCAGTCTATCCCACCGTCGCCATTCACAGTTGCCGGATCCTCCTCATCTACGTTGTCATCCGCCAAATCGTCATCTCCTGGAACCCCGTCACTGGTTCGGACTGTACCACTAGGTTTTAAGATCGGCTCGTTTTTGTCAACATGATCAAGTGTGGAAGCAGTTGAGATGTTATTTGAGTGTGGTGTAAGAAAAAGGCAAACGACTGCACAGTCGTCAACTTTTGAGGTGGGGTATTTGTACCTCCATGCACGCACTGCTGACTCGACCACTGCTCGAGCTGCACCTGAACGTGACTCGGCAGACGCTACGATGTCTACAACTTCTTTGTTTGTGAGCACATCCCAAATCTGTCATTTTACTAACAATAAGTAAACACTACACGAAGATGTTTCCTATCTAAATAAGGAATAATGGATTTAAATAATCCCAACTATTGCTAATTGGCCGTCACTGGTTCCAACTACCAAAATCACCACTGACAGTCCCAACTATTAACATATTGGCCTCCAATGGACCCTGACTAACGAAACCCTAACGTTGTTAGTCGCCGGAAACCGTTTTTCGCCGGAAAAGGGTTCCTAAAGGTTCGATCTAAGGTTACAAAGAGGTTTGGGACGAAAATGTTGAGTTTTCCGGCCAAAATGGAGTTTTCCGGCGACCTCAATAATTTGGGCTTTTACTAGAAAAAAGGTTCCTAAAGGTCCGATCTAAGGTTACAAAGAGGTTTGGGACGAAAAGTTAGAGTTTTCTGGCCAAAAAGGAGTGTCCCGACAAAAAAAAAAAAACATTTTTCCGGCGACCTTAATAGTTGTGGCTTTTGCTAGAAAAAGGTTGCTAAAGGTCCAATCTAAGCTTACAAAGAAGTTTGGGACGAAAAGGTTGAATTCTACGGCCAAAAACGTTTTTTCCGGCGACCGGCGAATAACGGCGTTAGGGTTCCGTTAGTTAGGGTCTATTGAAGGCCAATATGTTAATAGTTGGGACTGCCAGTGGTGATTTTTGTAGTTGGGACCAGTGACAGCCAATTAAGTAATTAACAATAGTTGGGATTATTTAAATCCATTATTCCTCTAAATAATTAGATAATCAGTTGTAAATAATTAGATATCATGATTATCCGGATACTTTAAGATAAATCACGTCGAGTTGGCAGGTCAACGTGATTTGGGTTGGCGGGTTAAATCATTGAACCCAAAAATGACTAGGGTCAAAGACATCAACCGTAACCAGGACACACCAACCTTTAACCCGAACATGACTCCTTTAACCAAGTCAAACGGATTGACATGTTGTAATCAAGCTATAAATGTGATAAATTAGGGGCGTGAATTTCTAAAAAGACCCGAAAACACGACACAAACCTAACACGAAATTCGCAGGTTTGGGTTTAGTCCAAACAGGTTCGGGTAAGTTTCAGGTTGAACCCATTTAGCTAAACGAGTCGGGTTCTTGTCAACCTGGTCGGGTTGGCGGGTTGACCCATTTAACCCATTCATATTATACTTTATTTTTTACAATATGTTTTATGTCAAACTAAATTGGGTGTGTATTATATGCGATAATTACAACTTAAAAAGAGAAATTAATATAAGATTCTATAATTAAAATGTAACTGTATTAAATACATTTGTGTTTTTGTAGTAAAATTTTAATATATTAATTTCCCAAAAAAACGGGTTGAATGGGTCGTGTTTGGGTCAACCCGCAAATACTCCGGTCGTGTTCGGGTTCATGTATAAGACACGAGTTTCGGGTTCGGGTCGTGTTCGGGTTCGTCTAAAATTTTAATTTTATGGTTCACGACCTGTTTAGCACCCCCTAGTTAAATGGGGTCAGAGGTTTGTAAGAATTGGTTAAAGAAGTCGGTGGGTCGATTTTCATGTTGGTTCAGTGTCAAAACCGCATGGGAAATGGAAATAATATTCATACCCCGTCACTTGCCAAGACAACAAACTGGTCGTCTTCGGTTAAACGTCGATAAAAGATATCAGGGACAGAGATGAGACCAAAATCTTTGAGGCAAAAATCCCCAAAAGCACGAGCCATGGCTAAACCCGGAGAGTCATTATTAGGTAGCCAAACTCGAGTGACATCAGGTTCATCATGAAGGGCGAAAACACGACCTCTGCATTTACGGATCCGTTCTGCTTCCGCTGAAAACATTGTTTTTAATTGTTAAAAAAGAAACCAATATACATTGTATAAACCATACGTTTTACAAACTCGACTACATAACCGTCCTAAGGTTACAACATATGCCAACTAACCGGACCAGGTAAAACGCAGTTTGCGCTGGGTAGGACCGGTAGGTGAACTTCAAGCAAATAAACAACTTTTTGAATCCACCAGAAATAATCCTTTTAAAATTAAAAATTTCAAACTATGAAAACAGCTTAAGCATGGAACATTTTTCTTCATCCAAACACTCAAAAGTGTTTGTCCGTAAAGGAAAACATAATAAGTGGATAAGTTGTTTGGATAAGCAATCTAAAACATACCCTCTACTGAAGATAACAACTAAACAACAGTAGGACAGTAAATGAACCGAACGAACACGAACAAATGCATGTTTGTGTTCGTTCATTCAACTTTAACCGAACACGAACATATAATCAAACACATTTCTTTTTGTTCATGTTCGTTTAATAAGAAAATGGGCATGTTCGTATTCGTTTAAGACCTAAACAAACAGTTCAAGAACGTAAACGAATATAAACAAACTTAAACGAACGTAATTTAACAAACAATAAACAACACAAATGAACATAATTGAAGAAATGAACACAAATGAACATAATTTAGTGATTAATTACAATAAATTCGATTGGAAAACCCATTTTTATTACTAGGAAACCCAATTACTAATTAGTTATATTTATATAAGTATAGTTAGAAAGTTCCTTTTATGTTTAAATACAATATAAATATATAGGGTAAAGTTCTTGTACAAATAATCTTAACATACTAAACATACAAATTGAAGGAAAACTCAAAAAGACAAGGTGGCATTTTTGTAATTATCAATACCCCCCCCCCCCAAGCTAAAATGCTAAAAACTAAACCCCCAAAAAACCTAAAAAAATCTAAAAAAATAAAAAAAAACACACACACAAATTATTTTATTTTTTTAACATTTTTTATTAAAAAATCGCTACTTTTAGTAGCAGCAAAAAAAAAAAGAAAAAATTTTTTTTTTTTTTTTGCTAACGAAATGTAGCGATTTTTTAATAAAAAATGTTAAAAAAAAATTGTGTTTTTTAGGTATTTTTGGTTGAGTTCACATTTGTATAGTAACTTTGATAGTTGGTGGTAATTACAAAAATGCCACCTTGTCTTTTTGAGTTTTCCTTCAATCTGTACGTTTAGTATGTTAAGATTATTTGTATTTGATCTTTTGCCTATAAATATAACTACTTATGTATTAAATTGAAACGAACATAAAATGAACACGAATGAACTAACATAAACGTATGTTCAAAAACATAAATGAACGGACAAAACGTGTGTTCATGTTCGTTAATTTATTAAATAAACGAACATAAACGAACTTCCCGCCGAACAAGTTCACGAACAGTTCATGAACGTTTGGTTCGTTTACAGGCCTAAACAACGGATTTAGGATTCTAGAAAACATTATGGATATAGAGGAACATTTTATTAAAATCAAATAAAATAAGGACAAGAAGAAACCTGGAAGATTTGGTTTAAGATCCACAGTCAACTGAACTGCAACATGAGAATTGTTTTTATCTTTAGTGCACAATATAGCTCTTGAGTCCCCAATATTTCCAATTATAAGATCCTGACCCTACAACAAACAATAAACCATTCACTTCAGTGTCATATCAAACACTAAAAATTAAGTTTTCAAGAGTGACGAGTTTATATACATATATATATATATATACAGGATAAGTATATAGCGTAAACTCTATCTTAGAGACTAAACCCACTAAACCCTATGTAACATATGTACGTAACACATGCTTGTAACACCTATGTCACACCTACGTAACATATGTTACATCCGAGCTAACGTATGATGTTACACATGTTACATTAAATAGTTTAATTAATTTTATTAACAAAAACTTAAGATTTTTTTTTTAAATATTGCTTGTCTTTTTTGGGTTTTTTTAAAAGCCACTAGAAAATATGCATATTATCTTCCCTACTTTTTTAATAAACAAAACGATTTTTTACGTTAGGGTTTAGTCTCTAAGATAGATAGAGTTTAGTATATATCCTCCCTATATATATATACAGGAGAAGGATCCGTTAGAAACCACCCTTTATTGCGAGAACCGCGAGAACCAATGTGAACACAACCAAAAATACCTAACAAATCTAAAAAACCACAAAAAAAAAAAAAATTTAATAAAAATCGCTACTTTTCGTCAATAAAAAAAATTTAAACAATTTTTTTTGGAGACTAAAACTAGCGATTTTTATTAAAAAAATATTAAAAGGTGGTTTTCGCATGAACCCTACCCTATATATGTAATTAAAAAGAAACATAATACCTGTTTGATCAATGTTACAGCTGTCGTCCCGCTACAAAAGCAGTCAATATTAGCATACATCCTTAATTCCCTATCCATGACTTTAAAAGCCTTCAAAAACGAGTCTTTTAACACTTGCAATTTCTCAGGGTTTTTACTAATTTCAAGGTCTAAAAGAGCCTGGGAATCCTCAGAATTAAAGCTCGTTTCTTCGCTAAGGGTGATCTCCCGAAGGACATCGTTACTGCCCTTTGTATTGACTTCCCAATTTGCACTTAATTTCAAGGGGAGTGAGTCCCTCACTCTCTTAGCAACCATGTGGCCAAACGGTCCATGACCGTCAAACACACCACAGAAGATCGTGTCTGATCTTGACCCGAAATTCTGAAAAGCAAAATAAATATGTGATTAATATCATGTTAAAATTCGATGATGTAAAATAATAGCAATGTTATTTCACTATTTCAGTTTTGTTTGTTTTGGTATTGTACCTTGATTCGGTCTATTTTAGTCACTGAATTTATTAAATTGTATCATATTGGTCATTTTTTAAAATAATGACCATAATATCCTCAAAAGGTTTCACCTGGGCCATTGTAAGTATCATCAGTTTAGGGGTATTACGGTTATTATTTAAAAGGTGACAAGAAAATTACTAAAATGAACCAGACTGTACAATAACTAAAATGAAACAAATCTGAAAGTAAGTTGCTACTTTTTTTGCAAGTATGATCAAGCGATCACTTTTTTTTTTTTTTTTGAGAAAGACGACATATATTAACGTTGGGAGCAAGTAGCTAACTTCTTAACGGCTCCAAGAGCAATACAATAACCATAAAAAAAAAAACTTTACATTACAAAGACTCAACTACAATTTCAACTAGGTGAACAACTGAACATCATTATCATGAATCAAAGCATTAGATCATATATCTAAAAAGAAACTGTTAACATGAAATGAAGCGAAAGGAAACAAAAGGAAGTCATAGGTGATAGTGTCATACCTCCCAAACAATCATGGCATCTTGATTAGTACCCTTTTTGCCTTGTTGAGTAAACAACGAAGCAACTTCACTAGACCCATTCAGAAACATCCTCCCCGGAATCCTATGCAAATGATCTTCCCTATGCGTATTAAACGAAGAACTCCTCGACGTTCTTCTCTTCGAGTTTCTCCGTTTCTTAACCCCAAAACTCGGCGTTGTCGGGGAGCTTGGGTGAGGGCTCCTGCTTTCTCCCGATAAGCAGGACCCCATCCGTAGGGCCCTGACAATATTCAACAAGCACTCCAGTCCCGCGGCACAACCAAACCCCCTATTTTCGATTAACGAATCCGTGACAACCGCTTTCAAATTCACCCCCCAAAACCTTCGTGTTTGTGTAACCCTAATTCTCCAAATTCACCCCCCAAAACCACAGTTTTTTCAATTCTCCAATTCCAAACCCTAAATTCTCACCAGATTCTGAATCTTCCAGTTAAATATCAATCATACAACCACAATTGTTTCTCTCACTAACTAATAATCACAAAAATGATTACATGTACATCAAAACCAGCGTTTACATTCAAATAATTCAATCTAAACAGATCCAAAATGCAACGAAATCAATTAGTAATCAACAAATCCAGCTAATTAATCTATAATCTCGTTTAATCGGATGTAATTAACTAATCATGAATCAATAATAACAGCTCAGATCAAACGATTGAAAGGATATGATTATGCATCTATAAGAACAGGAACAGGTGGATTCAGAAATTAGGGAGATAGAATCGCAAGAAACGAGAGAATTGAGATCGGAAAACACGCAATGTCGTATACACAAATCGATCGATGGAAGGAGAGTTTTAGAGAGAGAAAGGTAGAGAGAGAGAGAGAGAATGTGACCTCGTTGTGTGAATGAGTAGACCAGACCGTGTCCTGTGGGTGTTAGATGATGGATCTCGACCCAAATCCATGTACTTATCCTGTTCTTTGTTGATCTTTGTTGAATAGATAATAATAGATAATAATCATTACTTATTTTATTATATTATACTAGATTAGAATCTCGTGTATTACACGGGTGGGTTGAGTAAATGTAATTTTATATATTAAATAATAAAAAATTATATGTTTGTGAACATCGTATATTGTACGGATTAAATAAATGTAATTTTTATATCAAATAATAAAAACGTTATATTTTTAAAAACCATGTGTATTACACAGATTAAATAAATGTAATTTTGTATACTAAATACTAAAAACGTCGTATCTTTAAAAAAACACTTGTATAATCGGGTTGAATAAATCTACCAAATAATAAAAAATTACATCCTTAAAAACCTCGTACATTACACGTGTGGAATAGATTTAAAAAAGAGTTATATTTTTAAAAACCATGTGTATTACATAGATTAAATAAATGTAATTTTGTATATTAAATACTAAAAACGTCGTATCTTTAAAAAACTCGTGTATAGTCGGGTTGAAAAATCTACCAAGTAATAACTTCGTGTATTACACGTGTTATATAAATGTAACTTTGTATAGTAAATAATAAAAAAAAAATATATTTTAAAAAACCCCGTGTTATACACGAGTTGAATAAATATAATTTTGTATACCAAATAATAAAAAAAATTATATTTTTAATAAATTTGGATAACATTTAATATTAATTTATTATTTATATATTTAATATAAGATAAGTAGAAAAGAGAGGTATTTGTTTTAAAAATATACTAAATTAACAATTTAAATTTGAGGATAATATTTTATTAAAGTAATATAATTTAATATTAATTTATTATTTATTTAGTTAATATAAGATAAGTATAGTTTTGAGGATACCTTCAATGAATGACACGTGTCTAAAAGTTGGTTTCTTATATTATATTATATTATATTATATTATATTATATTATATTATATTATATTATATTATATTATATTATATTATATTATATTATATTATATTATATTATATTATATTATATTATATTATATTATATTATATTATATTATATTATATTATATTATATTATATTATATTATATTATATTATATTATATTATATTATATTATATTATATTATATTATATTATATTATATTACTAGCTTAGAAACCCTAGTTTATATAAAGAGTTAATTAATTACAAGTTTTGTCCTTTATGTTTGTTTTAAATTTCAGGCGTTGTCTTTTACCTTTAAAATTGATGAGTTTTGTACTTAATGTTTCAAAATCCTGCATGTTATATCCTTTAGGGCAAACTCAGTTATAATTTTCAGTTAAGTTATGTCATGTGCAGTGCACATGAGGGTAGCGTTGTCTTTTCACATCCTAATTTATAAATTATTTTTTGAAAACAAATAAAACATAGCATATCACCTGCCGCCACCACCTCCCACCCTCACCTGCCGCCAACCACCACCACCTCCCACCCTCACCTTCCGCCAACCACCCACTATCTGTGACAACCGGTAATTAACAGCCTCTAATTTCGCGATTAACAAACGTTTAAGTCGATAATAAGTAGTGTTTAAGGCACGAATTAACTTAATTAGGCTCTTGGTATGCCTAGGAACGCTTATCGGACGTTACAGTACGCGTGTGAGGATTTTCGGGAAATCTACTGAATATTAAGCGATAACAAACTGACACCGTTCAAAATACTGACTACGCCGACAAATACAAATTTTATACGTATAATTTAAACATGTGAATGTGGTTTTGCGAAATATTATCCTTTCGAACGACACAAAGCACAAACGTGAACGAAAAACGCGAAAACAGTAACGCGCCGACAATCAACGACGAAATGGAAGCACCGGACTCGAATTTCCGTCTCGATATTAATATATTATGATATATTTAGCTTCGTTTTTAAATTTTATTTCCCGTAGTTGAAAATGGATCGAAAAACGAGTTAGAAACGACAAACGGAGCAAGTTACGCGTTTTAACGCGACGACGATCATACGCGTCAAATATCGTTATATCGACATCCGATGTAAACTTTTAGGCGTTTCGTCTCTAAGATTACATTTTATGGTGTTATACGATAATCGGGTTCGAAAACGGGCTTTGGATTTTTATTGGGCCGCTTAAAAACACTAGTAACGGGCTTGTGGGCCTGGGCCCAAGCCCATTAGTTAACCTAACTATATAAACAACTTTTTGTTAAAAACCCTCATTTGTTCCATCATACTTCAGCCGACACCCCCTCATTTCATCTCCTTCATTGCATTCTTCTTGGAGAAACCCTAATCTAAACTCACACTCACACTGCTTCCTCTTTCTATCTTCATCTAAAAAAACAAAACAAAACAAAACCTAACACTATAACACCCAGACATCTACATCCGCACCTGTCACACCCCAACCGATGGCGGAAACATCAGGGCGCGGCACTGAGCGAAACAGATTGTCCAGAAGTTTACATAACAACTATATTTACCAAATATTTAAAGCAACACGTCCCATACCATGTCATATAAGATAATAAAATTATTACAGTAAAGATCTAGGCAAATTGGTCTGTTCCGACAACTCAGATTTTTTATTACAGACAATAGTTTATTGTTTCTAGACCTTCCCTAGCCTCGATTTCATCACCATGCAAATAAGCATCCTAGCAACTTAAGCACCTGTCACATACGTTAAAGTAAAAGTTAATACACATAGTGTAAAGGCGAGCATACAAGTTTGATAATAGCATATAGAGTTCGAAAGCGTTATGCATAACCAGCACGTACACAGTGTAAAATGAGGCATGTTAGTTATCGACATGAACCTATCGATACCAACGACTGCTGGTTGACTGCCCAAGGCAGTTCGCGATACATTCTCACCACTGTGAGCCATGTAGGTAATTGTCCTTAACAACCCCCCGAGTGAACGGGTGCCGAGTCCAAACAAATAGTACTACCGTTGCTAAGACAGGTAGACAGCATTCCGTGTGTAAACATAACAAACAAGCATTCATTAAGTCACGTATAACATGTGGTAACGGTTAGCGTTTAAAGTATTGCGTAGTGTGTTCGATGTGATTTAGTATAAGTAACGTATGTAACACCCAAAAGTGCGTAAAGCAAAAAGGGATAGAGTATACTCACAGTGATTGATGGATTGAAGGGAGCGCTAGAGAGTAGGGTTAGCCTGAACAGATCGATAGCATAACGATAAGCGATGCGTAAAACGGTGCAGAGTACAAGTGAGTCGGACAGCAGTTCGATCGGGTGGTAATCCGATCGAACAGCCAGTCGTGTGGGTGGTAGTCCGCTCGGACGGTCGTCCGGTCGGATGGCCGTTCGAGTGGATTGTTTCTTCCTTTGGAGAAGATGTGTTTGTGTATGATGGCTTGACTTTTGAAGTTTTTGTTGTAGCATTTCGAAAACATTGAAGTATCTCTACCTTTCAGGTTGGTCGATTGAACGGTCGTTCGA
Source organism: Helianthus annuus (assembly GCF_002127325.2). NCBI lineage: Eukaryota > Viridiplantae > Streptophyta > Magnoliopsida > Asterales > Asteraceae > Helianthus > Helianthus annuus. Next base: position 104,536,373 of record NC_035448.2, read on the forward strand.
TCGGACAGCAACCCGATTGGTTGGGTACTTCAGTGAGAACAAGTTCGCAGCATGTTGTCACACGATCAGACGGTCGTTCGATCGGGTGGCATCCTTTGAACATGTTGAAAATTGTTTAAGTGTTTGAAGTTTTGAAACATCACATAGTCGGATGGTTGGTCGATCGTGTGGTAGCTCGATCGGACAGCAATCTGTTCGGTGTTCCAAAACCCTTGAGAGTTGATTTGAAAATTTAGGTGGGACCAAGGTGCAAGTCGTTCGGCTGACCGGTCGTTCGGACAGTAGTCCGTTCTGGTCGACCTGTGCGTCTTACACTTGGTTGTTTTGATTGTTTGTCGTTTTATCGAGATGATGTGATATCGTGCCAAACAACAGAAACCTCGTCAATACTTGGTACTCCCAATCGGACAGGAACCACCAAAATCCGGTCAGTTAACTGTTCGTGACGGTGTTCCATGTTTAAGGGTTGAGAACGGGAATGGAACTCTATGAGATCGAATCTCCCGTTGTTCCTCAGTAGCTCAGTGGTAGAGCGGTCGGCTGTTAACCGATTGGTCGTAGGTTCGAATCCTACTTGGGGAGATTTGAAAATCACCGTCAACACCCCGGAGGAAGAGTTACGGGCGCGTAAAACAAAAAAAATACGCTGATAGGCGACGGGCATAACGAAGTCGGTAGTCTCGTGGATAGAATACAGATCTTGCACCAACACAACCACAAGAATGAGTAGTAAGTCGGCACAAACTCCGATTCTATCGGTTTTGAGTGCATTGAGTGTAAAAGAGTTGAAAGAAAGTTTGGAAAACCATCTTTCAATCATTTCCGTTGTGAATATGTTTAGATCTATGAAAGATCTTTGTTTGTTTATGTGGAAATCAGTTAGATCTAAGTTGTTCTTGGTGGATTGAGGCCAAAACATGAAGTTCTTCAAGAACACATGATGACGTCATCCTAGAACACCTTGAATCTTGGTGATTTCACGGTTAAAGGTTAAGATTCAAAAGATAGAAAGGTGTAGGAGTGCGTGTAGATCAAGGAAGTACAAGATTTAGGACGAGATCTTATCGGGATTGCGAGAAATCGGAGAAAAAGCAAGGGGAGAGCGCTGGTCGGACGTCAGTTGCCAAAAGTAGAAAGTATGAAAGTGACAATGGGTATTTATAGGGTTACCCAAAGAGGAAAGGGCTGGTCGATCGGTTGGCAGCCCGATCAGACAGCAGTCCGATCGAACGGCTGGTCGATCGGCTGGCCGCCTGATCGATCAGTCGCTTGATTCGAGTGTTTGGTGCGACGAGAATTGCTGTTTCGATTTCGATTGCGAGCATTGCGATGCGAAAGAGAGTTTCCTAGTCAAATTACTTTAATTCCCAACCACTCATATCTTGCACTATCTCTTTTCCACCAATTATCATACCATTTCGATTGCGATTGAGTTCGATTGCGTTTCGATTGATTACCACACATAACATAAATTAAACATACACAAGTAACACATAAGGCACACACACACGTAATCAATAACCAAAATGCATAGTTCGAGTCGCGAGTGCGATTGTGATAGCGATAATGCGATGACACATGCGATAAATAGCGATTACCATGCGATTATTAATAGATACTCAACATAATACAACTAAATCGAAAATAAAAATAGACTAATTACAAGTCAAAGAAGTCAAAACAGGAATTGAGCAAGGAGAGACAGATCGCAATTAGCAATCTTTTCTTCCTTTGACTTCAATGTTGACTTTGACTTTGACTTTCGAAACACGGGGTGTTACAGCCTCCCCTAGTTGAGGGAATTTCGTCCCGAAATTAGGCCAAAGCCGTAACAAACAGCTGCGGGTACTTCGCCCTCATGTCACTTTCGAGTTCCCAAGTGAACTCTGCGCCTCGTTTGCCTTCCCACCGGACTTTCACAATAGGAATGCGCGAGCGTCTGAGCTGCTTGGTTTGGCGATCCATGATTTCGACGGGCTTCTCCATGAAGTGTAGTGTTTCGTTTATTTGAAGGTCATCGAGAGGTACAATTAAATATGCTCAGCCAGGCACTTTCGTAGGTTTGACACATGGAAAGTCGGGTGGACATTACTAATTTCCTCCGGTAGTTCGAGTCTGTAGGCAACTTTTCCGATCCTTTCCAGAACCTTAAATGGTCCAACATATCGAGGCGCTAGTTTTCCTTTCTTGCCGAATCTGACCACACCCTTCCAAGGTGATACCTTTAGGAGTACGTAGTCGCCAACGTCAAATTCAAGGGGCTTGCGTCGTTTATCGGCGTAACTTTTCTGTCGACTCCGAGCTTTCAACAAGTTGTCTCGAATTTGGAGGATTTTGTCAGTCATTTCTTGCAATAGCTCAGGACCGGTTAATTGCGTGTAACACCTCGAAAATTTGCGTCCTATAAAGTAATGACACGTGTCATAAGTTTGCACGTGGTAATAAATACTACAGAGGGACTAAAGTTGAAAAACATAGAAAGTATCTGAATTCAAGGGTTCAAAGTGTCAACAAAGGATAAATATACTTTACAGTAACCCTACATGATGCTCGTACCTTCAAACGAATGAATCATGGATCATACGGAACGAAATGTGGAAGAAAGTGAGAGATTACAAGCTACAGGGGTTAAATGTGTCAACATGTTTAAGTTGTACCTCTGAGTGACCCTTTAACAAACCCGAGGCTTTGTAACGGTAAAATATGCTCACTAGAATGCACGATATAAATTTCATCAAGTTCCGTTATAAAATGAGAAAGTTATGATCGAATTCGTACATGAGGGGTTAAAAGCGTCAACATTGAAAGTTATGACTTTTCGGGTAGTAATAAACTAATCGATGATTAATAAGTTGGGTAAAAGTCATGAGGCCCTTATACGTAAATAAGAAAGGCCCAAAGTGCAAAGTTACCCCTTCGAAACGCCAAGAGCCAGCTGCAATAATGTAAAAAGATTTGAAAAATCCTACAGCAGGTCTCAGGTGGGCCGCGTAAGAGTTACCTTGAGCTTATGTGTGCCGCGTGGACAATAGGAAGATTTGATTTCTGACAGTGAGATTAAGGCGGGCCGCGTAAGCCTTGTTAAGGTCTTACGCGGGCCGCGTCAGCCTCCCAGATACAGAAAAAGGCAACAACAGCACTGTTTGGTGTTTTAACCGACTTAAACCATTATTGCAACAGCATGGGCGCCCCCTAAACGACCCCTAGGCCTCAGAGACACTTGTTGATGATCTGGTTACACTTGTAGACTTGTGTATCATGATCTAATGCATCCATGAACACTATAAAAGGCCATTGTATGCAACCATTGTAACCACACCTTCATTCAACACTTCTGATCTTTTCTGGAGCTCAAGTGTCTTCACTAAGCATCATTGGTCATGCATAGGACTTCAGTAAGTGTGCTTAACCCTTCTTAGTTAAGTTTTTGCTTAGTTATAGCTTAGAAGTCAAACCGTCGTAATTAACGGTTGACTTAACGATTAATCACTAATGGTCCAGTGATTAGTCGAATCAAAGGTAGTTATATGTTAGTAATTATGTGGGCATTAAACCCTTAAAAGGGCACCCTCTGATTCCCACTCTAACTAGTCCAAATGTCGGGTCAAAGCTGCTTAGAAAAAGTCAACATAATGCTAATTTTTGATTTAACGCATAATTAATAATGTAGATGGCATGTAACCTGTTTTATCACTCATATAACTTGATAATAAGTATTATAACTGGTCTAAGCTTGTTTGATCTGACCATTTACTGTTTTGACCCGGTTCGGAACCGAAAGTCGCAAAACTTTGACTTTTGCTTTGACTCCAGTTCTGACCCGATTTGGTATGACTTAGATATGCCTTAGGACTCTCTTAGGACCAGGTTACATGATGGTATAACCCTCTGTGGCTGGTTCGTAGTTTGTCCGAGTCGTTTGCACATTTTCCGTTATATGCTTAAAGTTGACCATAATGCCCTTTTTACCTTAAAACGAGAATTTGGATATGTGAAAGGACAATAACTTTAGTTGCTGATTTCTAAACATGTCCCTAAAATTTCATGTCAATCCGAGGTCTAGAATAGGAGTTATGCTAAATAGCGCAAGTAAGAAAACTTTAGTAATTAAACAGCGCAATTAGCATAAAGCCTATCTAAACCCAAATTTCGACACCAAACCTTTTACACACTGATGTAAAATAATATTTTGGGATTTTTAAAAATTTTTAATTATTTTTAACCTGCTCATAACCTGCGGTTATGGCGTTGATTCGGTAAATACCGAATATACCCTTTTCGGACCTAAAATGAGTTCAACATGGTATTTTGACCCGAATCCAAGTGCTACTGATTTCATATAATAAATAAAGTATTTTGAACTTTATAACCTGGTCAGAAAACTCAGATTTCCTGTATAACCCGGAAATCTCTTTTATAAATCTTTAAAACGACCAAAATACCCCTTCGGGGCGTATATTGGGATTAAACTCGTTATGGGCATAATGGAAGATATCCTACTGATATCACAACCTCTTTAGAGCATATTAACTTAGGAAACCTGTGTAGGACTCTTACGGTTACCCGTCACGCTATCTACGCGTTCGGTTCGGTTTATGTAACTAGTTTACATAAATTAGCCGAAACGGGTCAAACCTTGTCGTTTTTATCTCAAAATCCAGAATGTGATTGGATTACCCATATTAAACAAGTCTTCAAACTTGTCGGGTCTAAATCGCATTTTATTCCGGTCTTCGCTTAATCGTGCGTTCGAACCGTATCTTTCGTTAAAACTAACCGGTCTAAGTTTAAGCTTAATCAAAGACCCGTTAGGATTCTAATAGGTTATTATAAACCTTCATTCCAGAATAGGAGATCCGGTAAAAGCTACTTGCATTAGCTGTTGTGAATTATGCTTGCAAAGGTAAATACTTTTAACTTATTTCCCTATACGGGCTTGGGGTACGGTATATAGAATACCGCTTGGTCGGGCATTTGACCTTAATCGATTAGTGGTTATGTATTGTCAAGATGACCCGTTAAAAATTTGATTTGTTTGCTTAAAGCCTTTGGGGGGTTAATGACCATGTCCCGGATATCCCTGGCATCATCTTACGAGGTTGCCACGACCTAAGCACGAGGTGTAGGCATACACCTGACAGCTGCATATGAAAAATGGTATCTCACTTAAGGATTAACCTTGTGGGTATTATACCTGTGGTGTGTCTATTAGTCTTTAACCCGGTCTACGGAACGGGCTACTGAACGCAAAGAAACATGTCATTCGTTTACAAGTATTATACTAAAATAATTATCCCAAGTTATAAAAGTTTGTGCCATGTGCATTCAAATCAATTTTAATAAACCTTTTACAAAAGTGTCGGTTGAATGTATTTACCAGTGTAAACTGACGTATTTTCCCAAAAAGGTTAACTGCAGGTACTAAACGAACTAGGCTGGCTTTCTCCTAGCATCCACAATAAGTCTCGCAAGCTTGGACGTCAAGCTGTTGAACAATGTTCCTATTTATTTTTGATCCCATGTGGATTATTTTCAACTATTTGTGATACATGATATTACAATAACATTCAGTTGAAATATATCTATCTTTTGCTTCCGCTGTGCATTTAAATATTGTGTTGTTTGACTGTATTGTTGCCAACTACGTCACGGTAATCCCCCATCGGGCCCACCGGTGAAACGTGTGGAAATCGGGGTGTGACAGGTTGGTATCAGAGCCAACGTTGAGTGAATTAAACACTATCCTTATGTGTTTAATCTCAATGACACAATTGCACATACTCGAGTCTAGACAAGAACATAGGACGAATTCGAATTGTTGTTCTAGTTTGTCCTTTATTGGTTGTTGTTGATTTAAAATTGTTTAAGCAGGAAATATGCCACCAGCAATTAGAAGAGGAGGAAGAGGCAAAGGGCCAATCACTACCCATGATCACGAGGCCGGACCTTCACACATGCGAGCTCCTTCGAGCACAAGGAGTGACGAACCTCGGAGGAACAGGAGGAACCTCTTTGAGCCCGCTAGACGGTCTACCTCACACAGTTCAACACCTTCCTACCGTCACTCTTTTGGGCCGAACTCAGAAAACGAGCCCGATAACCCTCAGCCTTCATATATACCTCTCCAGCGATCCCTTTCGCACCATTCCTATGGCGACCCTACTCCTGTCTTTCAGGGCCGATTCAACCCGACAAACTTTGTCCAGGAACCAATAGGTTTTAACCCTCTAGGACCAGAGGACCATTTCTCCGAAGATAATGCGATAGATATAGACGAGGATACGGATCCCGTCGAACCTGCAAGAGGTACCCCCAACCATCCAATCGAGATCTCTGATGGATCATCCTTCCACGGAACACCCTATCAGGGTCCAGACAGTTATCAGGCGAGGTTCAACCAGTGTGAGTGGTACTTTACACCCTCTCACCATTCATCGCCTCATGAGCAGCAACAACAGCAGCAGCAGGATCCCTCCGAGGATTCACGTTTGGTGGCAGTTACGCCACCGCCTCCACCGCCACCAGTTCATCAAGCACCTCCGGATCCGCCAAGGCGTAGGAGAACAGGCGCGCGGATGTCCACATGAGGAGGGGATTTTCACTTTAGCACCCCTCGCCACTCAAGTGGAAGTTATTTTCCGCCACTGCCTGAAGACCCACAAAAGGGCGGACTTTCGAACCACCCTGCAGAGGTGAATTCTGCACCAGTTGCACCACCTCCGCCACCATTCAGTTATGATAACCCGATACCTACATATGCCGGTTCCACAGCATATAACCCGTTTGAGCTGCCGACTCACACTCACTATAATTATGCTGACGCCGACCCATACTTGGTAGCGGCCAATTACAACGCCCTCCATCCAGAAGGACCTTATGGAAATCCTTGGGGACTGGGATACTCAGCTCATGGGTATCCAACACCTGCTAGACCTCCGGTTCAGCAGCTATCGCAGCAGCCACGTTTTTCCCCACCGGAACAGGAAGAAATTCTCCACCGCTTAAATAGGGTGGAACGAGATTTTGAGCAAGAGCGTAAGAACAATCGTGGATTCCTCAAAGGCCTAGCAAACCTGTTAAAGGGGAAGAAGAAGCGAGATCATTAGTCTCTATATGTACTATTGTAATTCCTATTTCAATCAAGTCCCTGCGTGGACATATGTCTTAGTATTTAGTCCCTGCGTGGACTTGTTTTAGTCCCTGCGTGGACATTTGTTGTGTGTTTAGTCCCTGCGAGGACTTGCCTTTCAGTCCCCGCGCGGACTTATCTTTCCGTCCCTGTGTGGACATCTATCCTAGTATTTGGTCCCTGCGTGGACTTGTTTTCTAGTTTAACCTCTGCGTAGGTAATTCGTCTATTAAAAGTCCCGTTTAGGGCAGTATGTAATCCTTTTTATAGGTATTGGAATGTTAAGTTTATAAATTTCATTTTGTCATTATATGCATAAATATATGAAGTAAATAAATCAAAAATCATTCCTTTTAAATTAATCTGCCTACCAGTTATTAAATGAAGAATCTTAATGGTATAAGCTAGCCTTCGTGTTATTTTAAGACCCGGCCAAGATGGTAAAACATGATTATAAGATTCAGATTCCTGTTAACCTCTGTAATATTGTTAACACTTCTGGCAGACGTGATTCGTTAAAATCACACGTGTCATTTTTACACAAAGATCCCTCAACGGATTCCAAACCTAATTTAATGATTTATAAATCATGGATTAAATCATCGATTTAGATAACCACATATCAAGCATCCATTAGTGATGTAGTGCCTACGGGCCATATTCATTGTCATATAAGACAAAAGACAGTTGTAGTCTATGACTCCCTGTCGGGAAAGGTAAAGAACTATGTTCAAACCTTTGTGCTTTGATTCTCTGAAATCATGGCTAATAAATTAAAACGTCCCTATGACTAGGCTTTTGTGCCACTAACAATATTGTTTGTAATTAGGATAAGTTATATTAAAATCCTAAATAAATGTGAGTAACAAATTAACCAGATATGGTCTATGTTTACCATGGTTAATGAATTGCCATAAAAAGGCAATTCCATAATAAACTCCCGAATAAGACTTTTGTCATTATCTTATGTAGAAGCTCAAGATTTCAATGGCTGACTCGGACGAAATTAATAGTCATCCAAAGGAGAATGAGAATGAGAATGATAACGCCCGAATTAATATAACGGGTGTTGAATTGAAAGCGTTAGTAGACAACGCTGTTACAACGGCCTTAGAACGACAGTATGAAGAATATAGCGGGTCTCAAAGTAGGACGCTATCCGCGCCACATAGGGATTGTCGGTTGTTCGAGTAAGCCAGAGAGTCTTTGGTGTTCAGCCTTGACCTTTGCACCAGTGATGCGTGCTAGTGTGTATATGTTTTAGATATATATTTTAAGCCCTTTTTACACTTTCGCCAAGTTTTAAATTTATAAAACACGATATTTACTAACACTAAACACACATATGGGCAAGTGCACCCATCGTGGACGTAGTATAGTGTTGGTAAGATACCGAGTCGTCCAAGGACACAAGAGCTTTTAGTACCGGTTTATCCTCAACGTCTAATCAAATCAAAATGTTAGGAAAAGATTTTTTTTAAACTAAGAAAATAAAACTAACTGAATGCTGAAAATGAAATAAAAATAAAAACAGATAGACAAGATGAATCACTTGGATCCGACTCGTGTGTTAGTATAACCTTTGATTATTTTTGCACTTTTGCACTTGTTTAAGAGATTATCTTAGTTATTGTATTAGGCCCCTCTTTTGAAGGCGACGTTACCCTCAACCCAGTAGTTTGAGTCAGCAAGGATACAATCCTAAAGGGTCGGATTATTGAAAGATAATTAATTAAGTTATTAATGCAAATTATGGTTGGCCCCTCTTTTGAAGGTGACGTTACCCTCGACTAAGTAGTCTGAGTCAGCAGGGATACAGTCCTAAATAGCCGGGTTATAGTATTAATAGTAGTTAACTTATGAGGGGATCAAAGAGTTTGGACCCCCGCCATCCAATACCTTTGGGTATTGAAGGAGGTCCTGCTAAATTTGACCCAGGTCCCTTGCAGGACCTCTAAACGCTGAACAAGGGCAAGACCCTTACCAAACCGTTCCCTTAACCCCCGACCAGGTAGCCAACATACCTCCATATAGACCGTGGAGATATGAATGGTGAAAATCTTTTATTTTATATAGACAGTAAAATAATGCCAAGACACCACGGACAAATGATAAGGAAGAATCACCTTCAACATAAGAAACTAGTTATTAAAGTCATTAATACAAAACCAATTAAGAAGTGCAAAAGATTTAAAATAAAAAGTATTATACTAAACACTTGTCTTCACCAAGTGATGTAAGAGACTTAGGCAAACATGGCCTTGATTGTCAAGAACTCTTACGATCAATCTTGGATCTCGAGACGACTCACACATTCTATGATGGACAATGGATGATGGTGGTGGATGATGGTGTTGTGATGGTGGTAGGTGGTGGATGAAGTGTGAGAGAGGTGGTGTGCTAAGGGATGAGTTGCAATGGTTCCAAGCACTCCTATTTATAGGCTGAACAGAAGCCTGGGCACGGCCCCGTGTCCGCTGGGCACGGCCCCGTGCCCATCTGACACTATCTCTCCTCATTAATTGTAATTCGCAATTACAATTAATGCGCATGCAGTACTTTGGGCACGCCCCCGTGTTCACTGGGCACGACCCCGTGGTGAGCAATAGAAGCTTCTACAGGTTTGTCTTTTCTGCTGCTTCTTGGGCACGGCCCCGTGCTCGCTAAGCACGGGGCGTGTTCAGTCTTCTGTCTTCTCTGTTTTGCTTGGGAGGATGCTGTCGAGGGGTCGGGCAGTCCACTTTTGTTCCCTTTCTTGTATTTATGTTAGATTTAGCTGTCTTTTTTGCTTCTTTTGTTAATTTGAGCTCATTTAATCCTGAAAATACAAAAGGAAGACAAAAATACACTTTTCCAACATTAGTACTTAAAAAGGGTTAGTTTTATGCCTCATTTGATGTAATTTATATGTTGCATTTTACACACATCAAATATCCCCACACTTAAATCTTTGCTTGTCCTTAAGCAAAACTCTTTAATATGTGGCTTACACTCCCAAATGGAATGGGTAGAAGAGAAGGTTTTAGGCTTGTCATAGAGTGTCGGGAATTTCCAAGATTGTTTAGGTTTTATTTTTACTTATTTACAATCCTATTCGTCATGATTTATTAAAAACTTTTCATAAGGTAAATTATTTATTAAGGCATAACATGCCTTTCTAAAATTTCATTTATATACAGGTTCATATACCTCACGGGGGAAATCACTCACACTCGGCCGAAGGTGTATTTTTAGTGAATCACTCGAGAGCGGCATGGAACTTATTCCTACCATAAGCTTGCCAAGCAATCAATCCTCCTCCTTTTTAACTTTATACCTTTGTAAATATCAAGAGGACTTTTTTTTTGGGTGAAGAGCTAGGCTTGGGCTAAAGGTGGGTAGTTGGGTTAGTGGTTAGTAGAAAAGGGCGAATGGCGTAAAAAGCGTTGGTTTTCGTAAAACATTTTGTTTTTGTGACTTTCTATTTTTAATGAAGTATTTATTCAAACAAGCTTTTGTTTTAGGAGCTTTGTTTGTTTATTTCCAACTTCATTGTAAAATATATATATATATATACATATATATATATATAGTGTAAGTATCTATAGAAAACCCACTTTAATTTAGAAAACCCGGGAAACTCAAAGCTCCCGATGTTTTTTTATTTTGAAAAAAATTACACATGTTATATACATGTTTTTAAGGGTTTTGGGCAAAAAAAATCAAAAAAGCGCCGAGTAGATATTTAAAAAAAAAATAAACAAGTTTTGGTGTAACACATGTTACAAATATATCAGATGAATGTAACATGTGTTACACCAAAACTTGTTTATTTTTTTTTTAAATATCTACTCCGCGCTTTTTTGATTTTTTTTGCCCAAAACCCTTAAAAACATGTATATAACATGTGTAAATTTTTCAAAAAAAAAAAAAAAACATCGGGAGCTTTAAGTTTCCCGGGTTTTCTAAATTAAAGTGGGTTTTCTATACATCCTTCCCCTATATATATATATATATATATATATATATATATATATATATATATATATATATATATATATATATATATATATATATATATATATATATATATATATATATTTCATAGTCACACGAAAACCGAGCTTGTTACTAAAACAAAAGGTAAAAATAAAAAGGGTTTTTTGTGGGTAAAAAGGGTTTTGGGTTAAGAAATGAAAAGGTTTAGGCTCAAAGGGGGTAACTAGGGGGAATTTTTGGGTAGGTGAAAAGAAAAATAAAAAATGGTGTTGAAAGAAAATGGTTAGTCCTAATGCCTCCATCATTTACTTACTTGGGTTTAAGTTGGTAAGGACCGGGAATGAATTGTCGTGGCAAGTTCTAGAGTCGTAAGAACCAAGCGGCTATTCACACAAGAAACGAAAAATGAGCATTTAGCGTAAAGATGTATATTTGTATGCTCAATAAAGGTTCAAAACTCACTTTTGTGGGAATGGGTTTTTATGTGATCAAGTATATATAATCAAATTTTAACTAAGCTTGTCATGCCGTTTCATAATTTTCTTATGTTGGTTCTTTTTATCACGACGCTATCGGTTGTAAACTTATAAAAATATAACCTTGTTAGACTTAGAATTCCCAACTTAAACTTAGACAAGAAAAAAAATGAAAATTTTTGAAAAAAAATTGGGGTGATTAGCGGTTCCAATAGAGTTTGTGTAAGGCTTGTTATTAGGACTTGCAAAATTCAAGGTTTTAGCATCCCCCCCCCCACACTTAAATTACACATTGTCCTCAATGTGTCCCAAAAATAAGTTTTTAGGTTGACTGAATGTGTAAAATGGTGTTAAAAGCAAAATTTTAGGTTACTGGCAGTCTGGACACAGCCCCGTGGTGACCGGGCACGGCCCCGTGTTCAGGTGCCAGTAACAATAATTAAAGAAAAGAAACAGAAGCCTGGACACGGGGGCGTGTTCGGTGAACATGGCCCGTGTCCAGTTACCTGAACTGGGCGTTTGTCTGCAGGATGTTCAGCACGGGGCCGTGTTAGCCGGGCACGGCCCGTGCTGAGCTTACTGGAATGAAGAAATTGTTGTCGGATGGCCTTGTTTTCGTGCATGGGGCTATGTTTCTCGTTCCCTTGTTATCCTTGACCATCCCAAGTGTGTTTTATTTCTTATAACACCATTCAAACTTTAAAACCACATTCCATTAAAAACCATAGAGAGATCTTACACAACGTTCCTAAAGAAAAAGTAAAAAAGAAATATAAAGAAAAATCTTAACTAATTAGGTCAGGAGGTACACAAAGTTATCATAAAGAGTTCTACTTTTTGTTAAGAAAATTTCGGGAATAGGTTCCCGATGTAGTAGGACTCTTGGCCGATGGTTTTCTTCCTAGATGTTGTTAAAGCCATTCTTCTATCTCCTTTGGAAGGAAGAAGGTGGCTTCATTTTCCTCAACATCTTGCGGCGGAGAGGGAACAACCACCGGGACTCCTTGTACTATCCCCTGCGGAGGCTCCGGGTGTATGGCGTACCATTCGGCGGGTATGATGACTTTGGGGACCACGCTCCATGCCCTTTGGGTTATTATAGGTACCAAAGGAGGAGAGGCGAGGAGGTTTAATCTCTGGCGCAAGAGGTTTACCTCTCGGAGACATCCCTCCAGTCCCACCGTTAGATGGTTGATACGGTCGACCAATGCTTCTTCCACCCCCGTCATTTCATCAATAGCCTCTCTTAGGGCGTAAACATAGTTTACAAGAGAGTCTTCCGCCGTTGATGATCTTCTCCCGTGTCGGTTATTTCTTGATGAAGACGTTCCGCTTGTCCTGCTCGCCATTTCTGAGGAAATAGACCGAAAAGGGCTCAATTCTTACGAAACAGTACCTCGGACACGGCCCCGTGCTCGATGAGCACGGCCCCGTGCCCAGTTGTTTGCAGGTTTTGAGATCAAGGAATCTTGGAGTTTTAAATTATTTTTATGGTTTTTGTTTGAGTTTTAAGCACGGATAATTTAAAACAAAGTTATACAACTTACTTTGAGTAAGATCCCTTGGATAATAACCTTACAAACTTCACACCAAAGGTTGGAATCATGGAGCTTCCAAGCTTTAGTGGAGGAGATGTTATGAAAAATTGAAAGAGAAGGCAATGAAAAAAAGTGGAAAAGACAAGAGGGTTCTTTGGAACCTTCTTTTAGAACTTACCTAGGATAGTATGAGTGAAGATCCTAGGAATCTCTGTCTTTTGAAGTGGTAAAAAATGAGCAGGATTCAGGCTGCATTTAAAGAAAACGACAGCGTGTTGGACACGGCCCCGTGTTGGTTGGACACGGCCCCGTGTCCAGTTAAAATCCTGACACATTTTGTCCGTATTCTGACAAAATCGGCAGAGAATCTTTTAGGTGGGTACGGGGGCGTGCTGACCTGGACACGGCCCCGTGTCTGGAAGCTGTCTTATGGAGTTTCTCCATTTTCTAAGGAACTTATTTATATCGGGTGGTTCCTTACTGGTTGGAACAACCCCAAAGTGCCTAAGATACCTTAATTGTTCTAGACTAAGACGAGAACGCAAGAGGTTGTCGGTGAGGGTGATTCCTATGCTATGTGTAGGTGGACAAGTCCAACCCTTTCCCGGGCTCTCATTAAAGAAGGTATATGCCGAATCGCTCAGGTCTATGTATGCACCGAACGAAGTCGATGGAGAGTCCTTCACGGCATAATCGGCACAGGGACGACTATCGTCCAAGTCTTTGCTAGAATTGAAGGTATTTTTGGGAGCAACGAGGTTGTTGGAATGCGATCCCAACATTTCTTCATGGTCATTGTCTTGGGATGGATTAATGAAATCCTTCCTAAGCTCTTTTAACCAATTTAGAACTAGATTTTCTAGTTGAAATAGCTCGTCAAGGAGCATTTCTCCTAGAATATCTGGTTGGGCGCATTCGAGGGAGAGATAGTGATTATTTTTACTTTCGCCCCTCTTAAGGTTATAGGGAGACGGTGGGTCTATATAGCGGGTCTTATAATTTAGAAAGTAACATTCTAATTCTTTATGTTTGCCTCCACATAAATGACACCACGTACCATAAGAGTGCCGAAAGTAAAAAAAAATCATTATCACTCATTTTTGTGTCAGAAATTACCAACCGTCGGGATCTTACGGTTTTGTTTTCAGTAACTGAATCTTGGGCACGGGGGCGTGTTGAGTGGGCACGGCCCCGTGTTCAGCTTACTGTTTGACTTAAAACAAGATTGCCAGTTCCAATGATTGGGCACGGGGCGTGTTCAGCAGGCACGCCCGTGCTGAGTTCTGCAGAAGCTGAAAATTTAAGAAAATCCTAAACAAAAAATAAAAAGAAAATAAAAAAAATGATTAGGCCGTTGATTCCTAACTTTCTTAAAATCCTTGTGTCCCCGGCAGCGGCGCCAAAAACTTGATGCGTGCTAGTGTGTATATGTTTTAGATATATATTTTAAGCCCTTTTTACACTTTAGCCAAGTTTTAAATTTATAAAACACGATATTTACTAACACTAAACACACATATGGGCAAGTGCACCCATCGTGGACGTAGTATAGTGTTGGTAAGATACCAAGGTCGTCCAAGGACACAAGAGCTTTTAGTACCGGTTTATCCTCAACGTCTAATCAAATCAAAATGTTAGGAAAATATTTTTTTTTAAACTAAGAAAATAAAACTAACTACATGCTGAAAAATGAAATAAAAATAAAAACAGATAGACAAGATGAATCACTTGGATCCGGCTCGTGTGTTAGTATAACCTTTGATTATTTTCGCACTTTTGCACTTGTTTAAGAGATTATCTTAGTTATTGTAGTAGGCCCCTCTTTTGAGGGCGATGTTACCCTCAACCCAGTAGTTTGAGTCAGCAAGGATACAATCCTAAAGGGTCGGATTATTGAAAGATAATTAATTAAGTTATTAATGCAAATTATGGTAGGCCCCTCTTTTGGAGGTGACGTTACCCTCGACTAAGTAGTCTGAGTCAGCAGGGATACAGTCCTAAATAGCCGGGTTATAGTATTAATAGTAGTTAACTTATGAGGGGATCAAAGAGTTTGGACCCCCGCCATCCAATACCTTTGGGTATTGAAGGAGGTCCTACTAAATTTGACCCAGGTTCCTTGCTGGACCTCTAAACGCTGAAGAAGGGCAAGACCCTTACCAAACCGTTCCCTTAACCCCCGATCAGGTAGCCAACATACCTCCCATATAGACCATGGAGATATGAATGGTGAAAATCCTTTATTTTATATTGACAGTAAAATAATGCCAAGACACCACGGACAAACGATAAGGAAGAATCACCTTCAACATAAGAAACTAGTTATTAAAGTCATTAATACAAAACCAATTAAGAAGTGCAAAAGATTAAAAATAAAAAGTATTATGCTAAACACTTGTCTTCACCAAGTGATGTAAGAGACTTAGGCAAACATGGCCTTGACTGTCAAGAACTCTTACGATCAATCTTGGATCCCGAGACGACTCACACACTCTATGATGGACAATGGATGATGGTGTTGTGATGGTGGTGGGTGGTGGATGAAGTGTGAGAGAGGTGGTGTGCCAAGAGATGAGTTGCAATGGTTCCAAGCACTCCTATTTATAGGCTGAACAGAAGCCTGGGCACGGCCCCGTGTCCGCTGGGCACGGCCCCGTGCCCGTCTGACACTATCTCTCCTCATTAATTGTAATTCGTAATTACAATTAATGCCCCTGCAGTACTTTGGGCACGCCCCCGTGTTCACTGGGCACGGCCCCGTGGTGAGCAATAGAAGCTTCTACAGGTTTGTCTTTTCTGCTGCTTCTTGGGCACGGCCCCGTGCTCGCTGAGCATGGGGCGTGTTCAGTCTGTGTCTTCTCTGTTTTTCTTGGGAGGATGCTGTCGAGGGGTCGGGCATTCCACTTTTGTTCCCTTTCTTGTATTTATGTTAGATTTAGCTGTCTTTTTGCTTCTTTTGTTAATTTGAGCTCATTTAATCCTGAAAATACAAAAGGATGACAAAAAGACACTTTTTCCAACATTAGTACTTAAAAAGGGTTAGTTTTATGCCTCATTTGATGTAATTTATATGTTGCATTTTACACACATCAACAAGTCAGGCACTTCCCAACGTAGAGAGCAATATCCCTTTTTCATGCCAGGCCACCAGTACTTGTAGCGAAGATCCTGGTACATTTTATCGGCACCGGGATGAATAGAATACCGAGATTTGTGGGCTTCGTCCATCAATATCTGTCGCAAATTGGTCCGTTTAGGGATCCAAATTCGGTCCAGAAAGTGAAATATCCCATTCGATTTATTCACAAGCTGAGCTACATCGTGATAGATTCTTTCCTTCTTCAAAGTGCGTTTATTAAAACAGGCATGCTGGGCTTCGCCGATGAGGGTTTCGAGATCGTATTTGGCTTGGGTATTACGAATGCTGAGCAAATAACTCCGTCTGCTAAGAGCGTCGGCAACGACATTTGCTTTGCCTGGGTGATAACGAATCTCACAGTCGTAATTGTTGAGAAGTTCTACCCATCGGCGTTGACGCATATTAAGTTCTTTCTGATCAAAGATATGTTGTAGGCTCCTATGATCGGTGAAGATCGTACACTTGGTGCCGTACAGGTAGTGTCGCCAAATCTTTAATGCAAAAACAACCGCGCCTAGCTCGAGATCGCGGGTTGTATAGTTCTTCTCGTGGATTTTGAGCTGACGAGATGCGTAAGCTATAACCTTGTCCACTGCATAAGGACACAACCAAGACCAAGGTTTGAAGCATCACAATAGACAATGAATTCGTCGTTTCCGTCGGGCAATGTGAGAACAGGAGCATTGCAAAGCATGTGCTTGAGGGTTTGGAAGGCAGACTCTTGTTTGGTTCCCCAAACAAAAGGCTTGTCTTTATGCGTAAGAGCGGTAAGCGGCACAGGGATCTTTGAGAATCCTTCGATAAATCGTCGGCAATAGCCCGCTAATCCGAGAAAAGAACGGACTTCAGACGGGTTCTTCGGCGTAATCCAACTCTTAACTACTTCAATCTTCGCGGGGTCGACATGAATACCTTGACTGTTGACAATGTGACCAAGAAACTGAACCTCCTCTAGCCAGAATTCACACTTGGAGAACTTGGCATAGAGTTGATTCCCCTGGAATAGCTCGAGAACCAAACGTAGATGTTGCGCGTGTTCGGCTTTCGATTTGGAATAGATCAAGACATCGTCGATGAACACGATGACGAAACGGTCGAGATATGGTTTACACACTCGATTCATCAGACCCATGAAAACCGCGGGTGCGTTGGTTAAACCGAAAGGCATAACAACGAATTCATAATGACCATAACGAGTGCGAAACACGATTTTGGGTATATCCTCCTCTTGAATGCGTAACTGATGATAGCCTGAGTGTAGGTCGATCTTTGAGAAACACGTAGCACCTTGTAGCTGATCAAACAATTCATCAATGCGAGGCAGGGGATAGCGGTTCTTGATGGTTACCTTATTCAATTCCCGATAGTCGATGCACATCCGAAACGACCCATCCTTCTTTTTGACGAAAAGGACTGGTGCGCCCCATGGAGAGGTGCTCGGGCGAATGAAGCTTTTCTCAAGTAATTCCTGAAGCTGACTCGAGTTCACGCATTTCGGACGGTGCGAGTCGGTAAGGAGCTTTGGCAACAGGGTTGGCTCCAGGGATGAGGTTGATACGAAAGTCGATATCACGACTTGGCGGAAGTCCAGGAAGATCATCAGGGAACACCTGAGGAAATTCACAGACCACAGGAACGTCTTTCACTTCTGTCTTTCCTTTCTTTTCCTTCTCCGCTACTACAATGTTAGCCAAGAAAGCTCTGTATTCCTTGTGGAGATACTTGCTAGCTTGGACACATGACATGAGTTTGAGACCTTTCGAAGCAGTTTCACCCTAGACACACAATAAATCACCATTCGCGAGCGAGAATCGGATCATCTTATCGAAGCACACAACTTCAGCATGGTTTTCGCGAAGAAAGTCCATGCCTACTATGACGTCGAAACTTCCGAGTTGCATCGGAATAAGGTCAATTGGGAAGATGTGATTGTTGAGCTCGAGAGTACAATCACGAAGAACAGAATTAACGGCGACGGTTCTTCCGGTGGCGACTTCTACATCGAATGTCTAGGGGAGATGGGAGCGCTTACGACTAAGGAGCTTCTCGAATTCAAACGACATAAAGCAATTATCGGCTCCAGTATCAAACAAACATGAAGCATAAATACCATTCACAAGGAACGTACCATTGACCACGTTGTTGTCAGCCTGGGCTTGGCGCACATTGATGTTGAAAGTTCTGGCACGTGCGGCTTGTTGCTGTTGCTGAGGCTATTGCTGCTGATGAGGCTGCTGCTGTTGGGGCTCTTGTTTCACAACCCTGTTTGGGCACATGTTCGCTAAGTGGTTCACCACATGCGAAGCAGGCTCGGGCGTTGACCGCGGGTGCCTGAGTCGCTTGTTGGCCTTGTGGGGCTGGGAGCAGAGCTTGATGAGCAGTGGCTTGAGCTGGCGCTTGACGGGGACCAGTACGGCAGTTAGCAGTGAAGTGGTCGTACATATTGCAATGAGCACAGAAACGACAGGCAAGACCCACCGGGTGATGATAAGTGCATGTTGGGCAAGCAGGGTGGGGGCCTGTGTATGCACGCTTTGCGGGCAGTGCATAAGTAACTGGTGCTGGGCGGTGGTGAGACTACTGCTGAGCCGGTACGGCTTGAAGTGGAGCAGTAGTGGTAGTGGCAGCACAGTTCTTGTTGCTGGAGCTGCTGGTGTTCTTCTTCTTCTTGCGGTGTGAGGACTTTGACGATTAAGCGGTGGCGGTTTCAGCGGTTGGTGCGGCGGTGACTTGGTGCAGGCTCTTCGAAGCTTTATCCCAAAAACCAGCTTTTACCCGCTTGTCGTTGATTTCAGCGGCAAGCAAGTAAGTTTCTTCGATCGTTGCTGTGTTTGCAGCATGCACAAAATCCGTAACACAGTCGGGTAGAGCTCGGATGTATTTCTTGATTGCCATATCGGGCGTCTTCACTTGATCGGGACAGATGATGCTGAGCTGCTTAAAGCGAGCACTCAGGGCACCGTTGTCACCTTCCTTCTGCTTAATGTTCCAAAATTCGTCCTCTAGCTTTTGGCGTTCATGGGGATGGCAGAATTCGTCCATCATGATGGCTTTCAACTCTTCCCACGTCAGCTCATAGGCTGCATCATTTCCGCGTTTGTTTCGTTCGGCCGTCTACCAGTCTAGAGCGCGGGATTGGAAGACGCCGGTCGCGTTTAGGGTGCGGAGATTTTTCGGACATCCACTCTGGCGTAGAGTGACTTCGATTGAATCGAACCATTGGAACATAGCCGTTGGGCCATCTTCTCCAGTGAATTCCTTTGGACCGCAAGCCTTGAACTGCTTGAAGCTGAAAGCAGTCTTGGGAGCAACTTTAGGGGCTTCGGTTCTGGACTCCTCAGACGATTTGCTAACATTCTCGTAAATCTCACTCACGATCTGAGGCACAACCTTGGCCACTTGTTTAGCGAGGATGGCAGCAAGGCGTTTGTCCCCCTGTTCTTGGCGAGTGAGTCGTGGGTGACGAGGTCCAGATGATGGTCCAGTCGACATTGTCTGCAACAGACATCGTCATAGGTCTCAGACACGTCATAAATCGAACCTCACCTCACACGTCTAATACTTACTAAAGCTCAGGAACACAGTGAAACATGTATCACATAAACACATAGACACATAAGCACATATTCATGTAGAGACATATAAGCACATAAACACATAAGCACGTAGGGCATATAAGCACATACTCATGTAATCACAAGATGCAGTCAGAATACAGAAACCTATCATTCAAAGTCCGCGTTCGTTCGAATATAGTGATCGCGTTTAGCATAGCGATTAGTATAGTATAAGCGTATCATAGGGTCGTCCTTAATTAGCGATTTGTCAGCGCTTTGAGATAGAAGTGTGGTGCAAGTCTCGTGTGTCGAACGAAGTGAAAGCAAAAAAATCGAATAATTCTCCAAAATTTAAACACATAAACAGGTAAATACACATAAACACATAAAATCGATGAATTATCAGAGTCAGCAGTTGCGGGCTCAGAATCGAAACACATAAAAATCGAGAAATAGATCGTCTGCGGCTATTAGACATCGACTAACCAAAATGATTCGACTATTCTCAAGGACTTGTCGTACACATTTTGACTTTCAGGGCCGTGCTTCTGCCTCGATTTTGGGCGTTTGGCACGCATCCCTTTAGTCATATCGTGTCTTTAGGTCGTTGGAGTCCGTCGAGACTTTGGTGAGAGTTTTGGAAAACCAAGTAAAAGTCGGAACAAGTCGTCAAGGTTAGGGTTTCACCCCTAGCTTAACAACTTCTTTCCTATTTTGATATAATAGAGACGAAAATTCGAGCTAAAGTATGGTTTTCATTCCTGGTTTAACGCGAATTCTCGCGTTTTATAGATAAATACAGATCAAACAAGCAATTTAATCGAGAGTTTGCGGTTTCCACACCTAATCTCGACTTAATTGCTTATTCACAATTTGAAATTCGAGTGCAGTGATAGTGTAGCGTAGGCGAGAATAGCGAGGAATAGCAATAAGCTCATACATAATCCCTACTGGACATGTACGAGTCGGTCTATTAGGTCCTAACTATAGACTAGGTCTCTAAGACATCGACCCGGACTAGGTCGAGTCTTGCCTAATTACCTATAGTTATGGCTCTGATACCAATCTGTCACACCCCAACCGATGGCGGAAACATCGGGGCGCTGCACTGAGCGAAACAGGTTGTCCAGAAGTTTCCATAACAACTATATTTACCAAATATTTAAAGCAATACGTCCCATACCATACCATGTCATATAAGATAACACAATTATTACAGAAAAGATCTGGGCAAATTGTTCTTTTCTGACAAATTAGATTTTTTATTACAGACAATAGTTTATTGTTTCTAGACCTTCCCTAGCCTCGATTTCATCACCATGCAAATAAGCATCCTAGCAACTTAAGCACCTGTCACATACGTTAAAGTAAAAGTCAATACACATAGTGTAAAGGCGAGCATACAAGTTTGATAATAGCATATAGAGTTCGAAAGCGTTACGCATAACCAGCACGCAACGTTGTAGAAGGCGCTAGGCGCTAGTCGGGCGGTGAGGTACCGCCTAGGGATTAATCGGGATTAATAGGGATTAATCGGATTGGACTTTTTAAGTATAATTTTACAAATTTTTGTATATATATAGATAACTTTATACTTTTATTAATAAATTTACAAGTTTAGGAGATAACTTTATACTTTTTATTAATAAATTTAAAAGTTTAGGAACCATATGTAAACTAGTGAAAGATAGAGGGGATTAAATGTTAAAATACCTAAAATTAAATGTTAAAATAGGTTTATAAGTAATATTTGGGCTGCAAAACAATGGGCCAGATTCAAAAATGGGTCAAATTTTGTGTTTAATGGGCTGTAAAACATGGACCGATTAGTCCGATTTTGACCGGCTGGGACCAATTTTGACCGCCTAAGACCGATTTTGACCATATCCGCCTAATTGGACCGACTAGCTAAAAATTAGTCACTAACTCACCGCCTAGCGCCTAGGAGCCGATTAATCGGCCGCCTAGGCCGATTTCTGCAACATTGCCAGCACATACACAATGTAAAATGAGGCATGTTAGTTATCGACATGAACCTATCGATACCAACGACTGCGGGTTGACTGCCCAAGGCAGTTCGCGATACATTCTCACCATTGTGAGCCATGTAGGTAATTGTCCATAACAACCCCCGAGTGAACGGGTGCTGAGTCTTAACAAATAGTACTACCGTAGCTAAGGCAGGTAGACAACATTCCATGTGTATACATAACAAACAAGCATTCATTAAGTCACGTATAACATGGGATAACGGTTAGCGTTTAAAGTATTGCGTAGTGTGTTCGATGTGATTTAGTATAAATAACGTATGTAACACCCAAAAGTGCGTAAAGCAAAAGGGATCGAGTATACTCACAGCGATTGATGGATTGAAGGGAGCGCTAGAGAGTAGGGTTAGCCTGAACAGACCGATAGCATAATGATAAGCGACGCGTAAAACGGTGCAGAGTACAAGTGAGTCGGACAACAGTTCGATCGGGTGGTAATTCGATCGAACAGCCAGTCGTGCGGGTGGTAGTCCGCTTGGACGGTCGTCTGGTCGGATGGCCGTTCGAGTGGATTGTTTCTTCCTTTGGAGAAGATGTGTTTGTGTATGATGGCTTGACTTTTGAAGTTTTTGTTGTAGCATTTTGAAAACATTGAAGTATCTCTACCTTTCAGGTTGGTCGATTGAACGGCCGTTCGATCGGACAGCAACCCGATTGGTTGGGCACTTCAGTGAGAACAAGTTCGCAGCAGGTTGTCACACGATCGGACGGTCGTTCGATCGGGTGGCATCCTTTGAACATGTTGAAAATTGTTTAAGTGTTTGAAGTTTTGAAACATCACATATTCGGATGGTCGGTCGATCGTGTGGTAGTTCGATCGGACGGCAATCCGTTCGGTGTTCCAAAACCCTTGAGAGTTAATTTGAAAATTTAGGTGGGACCAAGGTGCAAGTCGTTCGGCTGACCGGTCGTTCGGACAGTAGTCCGTTCTGGTCGACCTGTGCGTCTTACACTTGGTTGTTTTGATTGTTTGTCGTTTTATCGAGATGATGTGATATCGTGCCAAACAACAGAAACCTCGTCAATACTTGGTACTCGCAATCGGACAGGAACCACCCAAATCCCGTCAGTTAACTGTTCGTGACGGTGTTCTATGTTTAACCCGAAATCGGTAGTCTCGTGGATAGAATACAGATCTTGCACCAAGACAACCACAAGAATGAGTAGTAAGTCGGCACAAGCTCCGATTCTATCGGTTTTGAGTGCATTGAGTGTAAAAGAGTTGAAAGAAAGTTTGGAAAACCATCTTTCAATCCTTTCCATTGTGAATATGTTTAGATCTATGAAAGATCTTTCTTTGTTTATGTGGAAATCAGTTAGATCTAAGTTGTTCTTTGTGGATTGAGGCCAAAACATGAAGTTCTTCAAGAACACATGATGACGTCATCCTAGAACACCTTGAATCTTGGTGATTTCACGGTTAAAGGTTAAGATTCAAAAGATAGAAAGGTGTAGGAGTGCGTGTAGATCAAGGAAGTACAAGATTTAGGAGGAGACCTTACCGAGATTGCGAGAAATTGGAGAAAAAGCAAGGGGAGAGCGCTGGTCGGACGTCAGTTGCCAAAAGTAGAAAGTATGAAAGTGACAAGGGTTATTTATAGGGTTACCCAAAGAGGAAAGGGCTGGTCGATCGTTTGGCAGCCGGATCGGACATCCTGTCCGATCGGACAGTAGTCCGATCGAACGATTGGTCGATCGGCTGGTCGCCTGATCGATCAGTCGCTTGATTCGAGTGTTCGGTGCGACGAGTTTTGCTGTTTCGATTTCGATTACGAGCATTGCGATGCGAGAGAGCGTTTCCTAGTCAAATTACTTTTAATCCCAACCACTCATATCTTGCACTATCTCTTTTCCACCAATTATCATACCATTTCGATTGCGACTGAGTTCGATTGCGTTTCCATTGATTACCACACATAACATAAATTAAACATACACAAGTAACACATAAGGCACACACACACACACACGTAATCAATAACCAAAATGCATAGTTCGAGTTGCGAGTGCGATTGCGACAGTGATAATGCGATGACACATGCGATAAATAGTGATTACCATGCGATTATTTATAGATACTCCACATAATACAACTAAAGCGAAAATAAAAATAGACTAATTACAAGTGAAAGAAGTCAAAACAGGAATTGAGCAAGGAGAGACAGATCGCAATTAGCAATCTTTTCTTCCTTTGACCTCAATGTTGACTTTGACTTTGACTTTCGAAACACGGGGTGTTACAGCACCCACCTGGATTTTTCCCTCACTCCCTCTCGTTTTCAAACTTAGCAAACCACCGGAATAAGTCGGCAATGGTGGATGGCAGCGCCGCCGCTACGGCAGCGTTGGTGGTGAGTTTCGACGGCGCCCCCTAAACCGAGGCCTCTGAAGACGAATCAAGCCTTCAACTTCTGATTCGAGAAACATAAGGGACATAATCAAACACTGGCAGCCGTATTTTCACTCCAGTAAGCGTCTGAGCCATCCCCCTTTCAAATCGCAAGTTGTTTCTACCTTTAAGAGCTTTTTTTTCGATTCGTATCAGTTTCAGGGGCCTCGGGTGTCGGATGGTGGTGGTCGTCGGCTGTGGTTACTGCACGGGAAGGGGCAGCGGCTTGTGGGTGTTGTTCGGGGTGGACCAGCTCGACGGAGTGGTGGTGCACGATTCGGGTTGGCTCGAAACCTGTTACGGTTCAGTTTTGAGTTAGTCTTCGGTTCAGGTTTCGGTTTCGGTACAACCGAGTCAACACAGCGAGTTGACTGGTCAATGCTGGTCAACTCGGGTTCGATTTTGGGTCACGGTCAAAATCTGTCAACTGGTCAAAGCCAGTCAACGGTCAACACGCGGGTCAACAGCGGTCAAACAGGTCATCGACGGTCAAACCAAGACCCTGTAACAACTTAAACGTAGCAAATTATTATTGTTACGTTAGTTTAGATTTTAGATAGTTACGCGACCGAGCTCGACCCAAATCGATTAGTGATTAGTTACGTTTTAGTTTGTAGTATTTCATAAAATTTTAGCATATAGTGTTTGAAGTGATTGATTTATTGTTGAGCTTTGACAAAATACGACGACTTTTATTGTCAGGTTATTCGAAAAACAGAGGAAACTCTACCCGATTTTCGTTAAAAACTGGGCTTACGAAACTTATATTGTCATAAAGACGACACTTATCGAAATACAAGTTTTCTTATAAAAATAAATATAGAAGTATATTTATTTTGACGACGTTGTGAGATTTTGAAACCGATACCTAGTTAAAATAAATTTAATGCTTATATTTATTCCAAACATCGATATCCCGAACGCTTTTATAAATAAACATAATGTTTATAATTACTACGAACATTAATATTTCCAAGCGTTTTTACAAACAAATATAATGTTTATGTTTATTTCAAAAGCCCAAAAATTCGGAAATATTTTATAAGATAAATATAATGTTTTACATTTATTCCCAAAGTTAACGATTCGGAAATATTTCAAAAGTCTAGTGTTAGGAAAAAATATAACATAAATATAATTATTTATACTTACTTCGAGTGTCGAGACTTCGAATACACTTACAAAAATCATTCGTTACTAATGTCTAAACCGAGCACGACACGTACCTCTATTCACCTATGTATTTCTAGTTACGACGAGTAACACGACTTCGTGTGTATATATTTGATTACATACATAAATATGAGTATATATTTTACAACATTCGAAAACTAAGTCATTTCCGAGACTTAGTTTTACCCCGATTATAAACGGGATCAAATAACCATGAACTGGTTAAATCAAAATAAGAACACCTTCGTAGAGTCGTTTGTTAACGACTCGGTAGAGCTCGGACACGTAGTTTAGCTACGTTAAATTAGATAACTTATAAGTATTCCTTCGTAGGAATGTCATAGTTGCACGCTAGCTACTTCACGTTCTTGGAACGACACTACGGAATCACACTTTAAGCTAGCTTTGCACAGGAATATCCAGGTGAGTTCATAACCCCCACTTTTTACTGTTTTACATTTTTATAAATGTTTTCGGGGGGTGGAAAAACATGCAAGTTTTGCAATAACACAATGTTTCGATAAACAAAAATCACATGTTTTTAAACCATTTCGCAACAGGATTTCAACGAACTCAAATGGTTTAAGAAAAGGTTTAAGCTAAACATACCGGTTCTTACAACAATACAAGGTTTTCGAAACATGCATGAGTTTCAATGACGTGGGCAAAGGCCCAATGACATGGGCAAAGGTCCAAGGACATGGGCAAAGGCCCAAGGACATGGGCAAAGGCCCAATAACACTAGATATGTATCTATGGAATTAGATGATAACAAATCATTGTGCGTAAGTAGGAGGATGACATTAGTAACCATTAATCACGTAGTGACCAAGGTGCAAAAGGTATAGATCTATCGAGTTTGAGGCGCGCTCCACTCCGGGTTTGGTAACCCTTTATGAGTGCTTTCGCGATCCCAATTGATAACAAAGTTGTCTTAGTTTGGTTACTTACTTATGGCATAGGTCAGTGTATTAGCTACACACTGATTGATCCTTAGATTCCATAGGTATCCTACATACTATGATTTCAATACCGGTTTACAAATATAACATAAAACATTTCAATACCGGTTTACAAAGATAACAAAAATCATTTCAATACCAGTTTACAGATACGACAGAAAACATTTCATTACTGGTTTACAAACTCAACAGTTACATATATCGGTTTATAAACATAACAACAAACATTTCATTACCGATATACAAAGACGACATTTCAAATGCTTTGAGATATTAAGATCTCACAAACCGGTTTTTCAAATGCAAGATTTCAAGTGTTTTAAAACGCATTTGATACAAAACAAACAAACTATGAACTCGCACAACTTTATGTTGATTTTTTGCATGTTCTTTCTCAGGTTGCATTTTTTGAAACTATGGAACGGTTGGAATAGGAGAACCCACGGGATTTCGAATTGTTTAGAAGTCTTAGCTTTTTGCTTCCACTGTGCAATGAAGATACCGGTCCAGTCACGCCAGCTCTGGTATTTTGGGGTGTGACAGATTGGTATCAGAGCTATAGGTTTCAGCGAATTAGGTTTCTATAGAGATACCTAGGCTTTAACCTCACTTTCCTCTGGGGACTTAGATTATCAAGACTTGAACACGTACAGAACGCCTAAGACTCGAATTTGGGTTCCAACCGTTGTCAAGAACAATGAGTCAACTATTTTGATTTTAAACATGCACAAGAGTTGTGTTTGATACACGATACACGAAACAATTACATACGGTAAGCAAAACTTTGAGAGTTTTGATAACATGCGTCTAGGACCTTTGGAGAATTTATGTCAAAATCCATTAAAGGTCATTACTTAGAAACCGTGACTAACAACTCAGGCAAACGCCATTATATTATGTTGTCTTTGCTTTCTTACTTACCCGAGCAGGTAACCTACGCGGAACGAAACGCTAGTGCACACGAATACATGAAACTCAAATTATACGTCAACGGATGTCGAAGCACATCACATTCTACGTGGAATGAAATGCTGGTGCACAAGTATACATGAAACTTAAACTATACGTCAGCGAACGTCAAGGTATATCACACACGACTTTTGAGGCAAGGCCTTGGGGAAAACACAAATGGACAAGACAACAATGATGCTAATCTCGTTAGTGGGAGAAGATTTCACAAGATTCCACAACAGTCGATACTTAGTCTGAAGAGACTCACAATTGTTGGCGCTGTGAAAGAAGTCACATGTCTTTGCATTCTCCCTACCTCAACAATGGCGACTAGGCTATGTTCGACATTCCATGGTGATGTCGTCTAACAACAGGTTATCACCCGAAATTCCAGGTAGTCCTCAAATTTCTTTTTGTTGAAATTTCGACTCTTTGCATATAGTGAGTGGATTCTCACAATTCTACTCCTCCTAATGGTCATTGTATCACGTGGATTTCTTTCATGATAGTGAATACTCATTTGGTTGTTTCTTGACAAGTTCGTATGTTACACATGCATTGTTTGTTACGCATGTGGTTTCACTTCGGATGGTTGTTTTATCAACATTTCATATATTATTTCGCTATACTCAATCTTTGCATTGTAACCTAGATGACCCGTATTATTGCAAAATGTTGACTCCTTGGTATCGAGTCAATGGATTTCTTGGAAAACTCATTTTCTTTTGAGTGGTATACATGGTGTTTCATTGTGGCCATGTTGAAAATATCTTATTGATACATGAATTTATTGTTGGATTGTGTTTCTACCAAGTTCAATTGATTGAACTTGCTCGTAATATATATTCGATTCAAGATTCCATATGATGGATTTAGGCCATCATATTCGAAATAATCCCAACAAGCACTTCATTTGCTTTGAACCATAACAGGCTTGTTTGGTTTTCGACTTCATTGAATCGTTTCTTTGATCACGATCACCTTGTGGTGGCGTATTTCACAAGTTTGAAGCTTGCGCTAACCTCGTTGCTCATATCATGCACGTATTTAATTATTTAATTATTTATTTGCTTATTGATATTAAATCCGCTTGTTCGATTTATTGTGTTAAATCAGTCTTAATGCAATTGTGTGTTAATATAATGGTACGCAAGTTCATGTTAAATATTCTGGTGTACCTCTTAATGGTTCTTTCACCATCGAGCGAACATTTTTTGATATTTATTGCTTTTCATCTTCGCTCGAAAACATTGTTTATTTGTTTCGTTTTCAATTGAAAATCCTATGAGAATTGTTTTAAAAAGATATTCAGATTTACTTCGTTGAATCTCTCACTTGATTTCAAACCAAGGTGATGCTTGTTCAGTCACCACTATTAATGAATTATTTCAATCACTACGACACCTTGTGGTGTCGGTATAGACTTGTAGCTTGGGCTAATCGTAATGGAGCGTTTCATGTAAAACACAGGTGACACTTGTTTGATCACCGCTATTATTGAAATATTTCGTTCGCTACGAAACCTTGTGGTGCCGGTATAAACTTGTAGCATGTGCTAATTACGATCAGCCGTCTCATACGAAACTATATATGCTTTTCGTTTGACACATCATTTAATCACACGCTTACCACCAATGGCTCCATATTATTTACCCTAAACCCCATTGCCTCTATCAAAGCAATGGTCATGATGAGGGTCACTAGTTCACTCCCGACCTCCTTGGTGTGGTGTGAGGGTGCCAAACCTAAGTAGCGCTACTAACTAGTACCCCGTTGCCCTACAAGCAACGATCGGTAGGAGGGACTTGAATGATAGATACAGACGTGTATTAACCAACAACCCAGGTTTAACATTCCAATCAAACCCGTTACCCGACATTCCCTTCCCGGAACGTTTACCAGATGTCCCAACCCGGGACGCATGCTTGGAAAAAGAGCAGTGAACTCACCTTGGTGTGCTCAGTATGATTTGTTACTTGTTCACACTTAAACAGTCACACCATATGGTATTCAAGCACTCGTAATCAGTTTGTCATTACAAAGCTTTCATATCATCAAACCTCAAATAGAACAAGATCAATCACACAGGAAATCAAATCTGGATTGTAAGAACAAGAATTAACCGGGAAGTGTTGTTCACGTAGATTGACTAGAGCGAAAGAAAGATATCAATACACGAAAAGGCTTCAAACAGGAACAGGCTGTCGTCGCACTCTCAGAGATAGGTTAGGGTTTGATAAGAAAATGTTTCGTAATCCTCATACTCGCTTAAATAGGTCAAACATGCCATTGGGCCACAACCGGTTCTGGGGCGAAGCCCCTTGCGACGAAACTCTAGTCCACCGACAAAACACATGTTTCGTCGGCCTCATGATGACGAAAGATCCCTTGTGAAAAGCCCATGTTTCGTCTAAGGTCATTATTCAGGTTATTGTCACACTAAGTTTCTATTAAACATTTAACTTAAAGCTTTAAGCAATAAATCACTACACATAAATTCTCAATCATTCAAAGTTAATAAAATGATACAATGGAAGGTGAACTATAAAACAGGATTGTGAGATCAATGATATGCAAACGAAAAGGCCTTGAAATCTCGGGTTGTCACATTATCCCTAACTTGAAAGAAATTTCATCCCGAAATTTCCTAAGCAATCCACAAATAATATGACGTTAAATCAGGTTGACTGAGTATTATCCGCGGGTGCCACATCATCCCCAACTTGAATGGGAATTTCATCCCGAAATTCACTAGTTGTGCCAGACTTAGACTTGTCAGCCGGGAATAGATGTGGGTACTTGAGCTTCAACTGATCTTCACATTCCCACGTGAACTCCGGTCCATGTCTTGAGTTCCAACGAACTCTCACTATCAGAATACGACTGTGCTTACGGACCTGGACCTCCCGGTCCATAATTTCTATTGGTTCTTCGATAAACTGCAACTTGTCATCGATTTTCAGCTCTTGAAATGGTATGACTAGTGTTTCATCGGACAAACACTTCTTTAATTGCGACACATGGAACACATCATGGATGTTACCTAACTCAGCAGGTAACTCTAACTTGTAGGTCACTTTACCAATTCGCTCTAGAATTCTGAATGGCCCTACATAACGAGGGTTAAGCTTGCCGCGTTTTCCAAAACACACCACACCCTTCCAGGGTGAGACCTTCAACATGACATGATCATTAACTTCGAATTCCAAAGGTTTCCTACGCTTATCAGCGTAGCTTTTCTAACGGTCGCGCGCTGCTGCCATCCGATTCCTGATCTGAACAATCTTTTCTGAAGTTTCCAACACAAGTTCAGGGCCTGTGACCTGGCTGTCACCCACCTCAGCCCAACAGAGAGGTGAACGACACTTTCGTCCGTACAATGCTTCGAATGGAGCTGCCTGAATACTGGTATGGTAGCTATTGTTGTAAGAAAACTCTACCAAAGGCAAGTGTTTCTCCCAACCCTTGCCAAAGTCGATAACGCACGCCCGCAACATGTCTTCTAGTGTCTGGATGGTTCGTTCACTTTGACCATCCGTCTGTGGGTGATAGGCAGTACTCATGCTGAGCTGTGAGCCAAACAATTTGTGCATCGACTGCCACAAATCTGAAATGAAACGCGGGTCACGGTCAGAGATAATAGAAGTCGGCACCACGTGCCTAGAAACCACTTCCTTGAGATAGACGTCAGCTAGCTGTGAGAACTTATCCGTTTCCTTGATTGCTAGAAAGTGTGCTGACTTCGTGAGACGATCAACGACCACCCAAATGGTATCTTTCCCGCTCTGAGTTCTAGGTAGACCAGTGACAAAGTCCATTGTGATTTGCTCCCATTTCCACATGGGTATTTCTGGTTGTTGAAGCAATCCAGACGGTTTCGGATATTCCACTTTAACCTTCGAGCATGTCAAACACTTACTCACGTAAGTCGCGATGTGAGCTTTTATCTTCAACCACCAATACATGACTTTGAGATCCTGATACATCTTATCTGAACCTGGGTGAACAGATTATCGAGACTTGTGTGCTTCATCCATCACAAGTTCTCTAAGGTTACCGAATACAGGAATCCATACACGCTCCATGAAGTAGAGGATACCATCTGATCTCTCTACAAGTTGTTTATCCATGCCCCTTAAGTATTCTGCTTCAATGTTTTCCTCTTTCAACGCTTCAGTTTGTGCAGCACTGATCTGATCAGGTAGGTTAGAATGAATGGTGAGCTGCAGAGCGCGAACACGCTTTGGTTTCATTTCCTTCCGACTGAGGGCATCAGCTACAACATTAGCCTTACCCGTATGATACTTGATGGCACAATCATAGTCGTTCAAAAGTTCTACCCAACGACACTGTCGCATGTTCAATTCCTTCTGGTCGAATATATGCTGAAGGCTCTTGTGGTCAGTATAAATAGTACATTTAGTACCGTACAAGTAATGCCTCCAGATTTTGAGCGCAAACACCACGGCTCCTAACTCCAAGTCGTGAGTCGTGTAATTCTTTTCATGGACCTTCAACTGTCGAGAGGTGTAAGCTATGACTTTCTCGCGTTGCATCAACACACAACCGAGACCTTGAATAGAGGCGTCGCAATATACAACAAAATCCTCGGTACCCTCAGGTAGAGACAAAATCGGTGCACTGCAGAGTTTTTGTTTCAGTAGCTGAAAAGCTTCCTCTTGTTTTGTTCCCCACGAGTATACAACGCCTTTCTGTCTCAATGAGGTAAGAGGTTGCCCGATCTTCGAAAAGTCTTTAATAAATCTTCGATAATACCCAACGAGACCAAGAAATTGTCGCACCTCCGAAGGATTCTTTGGTGCCGCCCAATTCCTAATAGCATCAACCTTTGCAGGATCCACGTGTATCCCCAATTCATTAACAATGTGTCCAAGAAAGTGTGCCTCCCGAATCCAGAAGTCACATTTAGAAAACTTTGCATAGAGTTACTCCTTCCTCAGGAGTTTCAAAATGAGACGTAGGTGCCGCTCGTGATCTTCCTTGCTCTTTGAGTAGATCAAAATTTCGTCGATGAATACTATAACGAAATCGTCAAGATACGGTTTGCATATACGGTTCATGAGGTCCATGAAGACCGCTGGCGTGTTCGTCAACCCAAATGGCATGACTAAAAACTCATAGTGCCCATAACGCGTTCGAAAAGCCGTTTTAGGAACGTCCTCCTCTCGGACTCTCATCTGGTGATAGCCTGACCTTAAGTCGATCTTTGAATAAAAACTTGACCCTTACAACTGGTCAAACAAGTCGTCGATGCATGGTAATGGATAACGGTTCTTGATAGTCACCATGTTGAGTTCCCGATAATTAATACACATGTGAAAGGACCCGTCTTTCTTCTTTACAAACAAAACTGGGGCTCCCTAAGCGAAGAACTGGGTCGAATAAAGCCTCTGTCCAGTAACTCTTGCAGTTGATTAGACAACTCCTGCAACTCTCCAGGTGCTAAACGATAAGGAGCACGAGCAATTGGGGCTGCTTCTGGTGCAAGGTCAATCTGAAATTCCACTTGACGGTGAGGAGGTAAACCAGGAAGCTCCTCAGGAAACACATCGGTGAATTCACGTACTACTGGCAGATCCTCGATCTTTCTTTCCCCTGACGGAGTATCAGTAACAAGTGCCAAAATAGAAGGATACCCCTTTCGTATACATTTTTGCGCTTGCATAGTTGAGATGATACCAACCATCGCACCACTGCGATGTCCCTGAACCGATAATGACTCTCCACCAGGGAGAGGAATACGCACAATCTTCTCCTTGCATAAAATCTCAGCTTGATGTTTAGACAACCAATCCATACCAACCACTACGTCAAAGCTACCGAGGGTAACAGGAAGGAGATCAATATCAAACACTTGACCCACAAGATCTAATTTACACCCAAACAGAACATGCGAAGCTTCAATCGTTTTGCCGTCAGTTAATTCTACTACTTGCTTAACCTCTAAAGGTGTTGGAGTTAACCCTAATCGCTGACTAAACTCTAGGGAAACATAACTCCAATCGGCACCAGAATCAAATAATACAGAAGCAAAAAGATCGTTTACAGAAAACGTACCAGTCACGACATTGCCGTCATTCCTAGCATCACCAGCACCAATCATAAACACCCTTCCACGAGCTCCATTGCCCCCATTGTTGCCGTTACTGTTGTTTCCAGCATTGTTGTTATTGTTCTGGCGGTTGTTATCGTTGGCATTCTGATTCAGCTGAGGGCAATCCCGTTTAATATGACCCTCATCCCCACACTGATAGCACCCCTTCTTAAAGCCTTAGTTCTGATGGGGCTGTTGCCTTTGCTGCTGCTGCTGATTCTGTTGTTGGTTTTGCTGTTGCGGCTGCTTTGGGTGCGGAGCTCTACAGTCCTTTGCCATATAACCCACCTTGTTACTCCTATGGAAAGCTCGAACACACGGCCCATGATGATGATACCCACACTTGTTGCATTTTGGCTTCCTACCAACATAGGAGCCTTGACTCTGGTTGCTGCCCTGGCCTTGGTTAATTGAGGACAACTGGCTGAAACTACGGTTGTTGCTGTTGTCAAGCTTTTTCTGAGATTGGCTCGCACTGGTTGCTTTGTCAGTATCGTTCCACTTGCGCTTGTTATCACTAGCAGGTGTGGTAGCCGTAGCAGCAGAGGTAGTAGCAGAGACACGTGGCGGCAATGAGCCACGTTCAACCTCCTGGTCAGTAATCTTGTATGCCAAACAGATGATCTGGGGCAGATTGTTTAGGTTGGCAGCAGTGACATACCCCTTTACAGCTGGTGCTAAGCCCTTGAGATACAACTCAATTCGTCGAGGTGGAGGTCTAGACAGGTTAGGGCACAAAGTTGCTAGCTCATGAGACCTTTTCGTGAACGCTTCAATTTCAGATCCCTCCATTTTCAGGTTATAGTACTCATTATCCAGTTTCTGAATCTCATCACGAGGACAATACTCCTCCCGCATTAGCTCCTTAAAGTCATCCCAGGTAGTGGCGTTAGCCATCTCGATACACAGCATTTGCTCCTGAGCATTCCACCAAATTAAGGCACCATCCTCCAGAGTGCCTGTAGCATACTTCACACGGTCCCCCTCGGGACAGTTACACATGGCGAACACCGATTCCGCTTTCTCAAACCATCGCAGTAACCCCACAGCCCCTTCAGTCCCACTAAACGTCTATGGCTTACAATCCATGAATGTTTTAAACGTGCAAGCAGGCGGGTTGTTCTGATGCGCTTGCTGACCTAATGGATGAAAGAAAATACATCACAGGGGTAAGAGTTGTGTACGTGACACAAGAAATAAGGTAAATGGCACATATCGTACCGGCTTGGTAGGTTGCCAAAGCCTCAGCCACACGTGTGTTGATTAAGTTTGTCAGCTCAGCCTAGGTCATCGCGATGTGACCACATCCATGACCTCGTCCACTCATGATTCTATATAAGGAGAGGGAACAAATTTAAGAGTCAAGATAAGGTAGGGGTCAAATATCACATTGACATCTACAAACTACATAGTTTACACCAAATAATAGGGCAGAACCCTTCTCACGCTCGTTAAGCCTCACTGGGACTCACATGCACCTCACATTATTATTATGTGTGCACCCATAATAATAAGGCAATTTGCATGCTCATGTCAGTGCCTCTTATCTTGCACTAAGAGTTTCCCCGCATTCAAGTAGCAAAACAGAAGGTATTACAGGATTATGAATCACAAAAGTCGGAGAGTAGTGTCACGCTATAAAATCACCATAATATCTAGTATGTCGTTTCATGCAAGCTGTGAGTGTGTGACTACTAAACAAGTAATGCATAAAGTATACAGAAGACGAACCTTGCAATCTTGAGCTGAGTGTCATGGTCGATTTCCGAAGTTGTTCGGTTATAGTCTGGTTTTATAAAACGTTTTAAAACCTAGTTCACTATAACTAGTGGCTCTGATACCAAACTGTCACACCCCAAAAATACCACATGCAGACTCACCGCGGGACGTGTGACGTACCAGGATCCAATCACATTGAACTATGCATAATATTTAAATAAAACATTCCATTCATTTCAAAATATAAATCCAAGTCATAAGTTTAACCAAAGTAAATGTTCAGCGGAAGCATAATGTAATCAGTAAATCAATTGTTTCAAAACATGTTCATAGTCAGCAAACAAGTATCCAAGAGTCTCGACCCATGACCACTCCAGCACTCCCAGATAGCAAGTCCATATCAAGAATCTAACGACCTGCAAGCATGCAGACAAGTGTGTTAGACAACGCTGGTGAGTTCAAAGTTTTGTTAACGTGTTTAGATACCAGTTACCAGATTAAAGTGTTTCACAGATACGATGTTGTTAATCACACGCTTACCGCCGATGGCTCCAGATTATTTGCCCTAAACCCCATTGCCTCTATCAAAGCAATGGTCAAGATGGGGGTTGATGCGTGTGTGGTGTTGTATGTTTTTATATATATATTTTTAGCCCTTTTTACACGTTAGTCAAGTTTTAAATCTATAAAACACAATATTTTACTAACACCAAACACATATATGGGCAAGTGCATCCATCGTGAGTGTAGTATAGTGTTGGTAAAGATACCGAGGTCGTCCAAGGACACAAGAGCTTTGAGTACCGGTTTATCCTCAACGTCTTATCAAATCAAAAGTTTAGAAAAATGTTTTAAACTAGAAAATAAAAACTAAAAATGCTGAAAATAAAAGTAAAAACAGATAGACAAGATGAATCACTTGGATCCGACTCGTGTGTAGTGTAACCTTTGATTATTTCCGCACCGCACTTTTGCAATTTTTAAGAGATTATCTTAGTTATTGTAGTAGGCCCCTCTTTTGAAGGTGACTTTACCCTCAACCTAGTAGTTTGAGTCAGCAGAGATACAATCCTAAAGGGTCGGATTATTGAAAGATAATTAATTAAGTTATTAATGCATAATGTGGTAGGGCCCTCTTTTGAAGGTGACGTTACCCTCGGCTAAGTAGTCTGAGTCAGTAGGGATACAGTCCTAAGTAGCCGAGTTAAAGTTTTAATAGTAGCTTACATATGAGGGGATCAAAGAGTTTGGACCCCGCCATTCAATACCGGTGGGTATTGAAGGAGGTCCTACTAAATTTGACCCAGGTCCTTGCAGGATCTATACACTGAACAAGGCAAGACTCTTACCAAACCATTCCCTTAACCCCCGACCAGGTAGCCAACATATCTCCATAGAGACCGTGGAGATATGAATGGTGAAAATCTTTTATTTTATATAGATAGTAAAATAATGCCAAGACACCACATACAAATGATAAGGAAGAATCACCTTCAACATAAGAAACTAGTTATTAAAGTCATTAATACATAACCAAATAAAAAGTGCAAAAAGATTAAAAATAAAAAGTATTACACTAGACACTTGTCTTCACCAAGTGATGTAAGAGACTTAGGCAAACATGGCCTTTGATTGTCAAGAACTTTTATGATCAATCTTGGATCGCGAGACGACTCACACACTCTATGATGGATGATGGATGATGGATGATGGTGGTGGATGATGGTGTTGTGGTGGTGGTGGAATGTGGGTGAAGTGTGAGAGAGGTGGTGTGCCAAGAGATGGTTTGCAAATGAGCCAAGCACCCCTATTTATAGCCTGAACAGCAGCTCGGGCACGGCCCCGTGTCCATTGGGCACGGCCCCATGTCCATCCTCCTTCTCTTTCTTCATTAATTGCAGTTTGTCTGCATTAGTTGACCACGCCCCCGTGTCCGCTGGGCACGACCCTGTGTGCAGAAGCGTATCTGTACTATCAAGATTTCCTCAGATTCTGCGAATCATAGAGTTGACCACGGCCCCGTGTCCGCTGGGCACGCCCCCATGGTGGGTGATAGAAGCTTCTACAACTTTGTCTTTTCTGCAGACACTTGGGCACGCCCCCGTGCTCACTGAGCACGGGGCGTGTTCAGCCTTCTGTTCTCTTGTTTTTGCTTGGGAAGATGCTGTCGGTGGTCGGGCATGCCACGTTTGTTCCTTTTCTTGTAATTATGTTAGATTTAGCTGCCTTTTGCTTCTTTTGTTCATTTGAGCTCATTTAATCCCGAAAATACAAAAGGAAAACAAAAACACACTTTTTACAACATTAGTACTAAAAAAAGGGTTAGTTTTATGCCACACTTGATGTAATTTATATGTTGCATTTTGTGCACATCAGGGGTCACTAGTTCACTCCCGACCTCCTCGGTGCGGTGTCAGGGTGCCAAACCTAAGTAGCGGTACTAACTAGTACCCCGTTGCCCAACAAGCAACGATCGGTAGGAGGGACTTGAATGATAGATACATACGTGTATTAACCAACAACCCAGGTTTAACATTCCAGTCAAACCCATTACCCGACATTCCCTTCCCTGAACGTTTACCAGATGTCCCAACCCGGGACGCATGCTTGGAAAAAGAGCAGTGAACTCACCTTTGGTTTGCTCAGTATGATTTGTTACTTGCTCACACTTAAACAGTCACCCTATGGTATTCAAGCACTCGTAATCAGTCTGTCATTACAAAGCATTCATATCATCAAACCTCAAATAGAACAAGATCAATCACACAGGAAATCAAATCTGGATTGTAAGAACAAGGACTAACCGGGAAGTGTTGTTCACGTAGATTGACTAGAGCGAAAGAAAGATAACAATACACGAAAAGGCTTCAAACAGGAACAGGCTGCCATCGCACTATCAGAGATAGGTTAGGGTTTGATAAGAAAATGTTTCGTAATCCTCATACTCGCTTAAATAGGTCAAACAGGCCATTGGGCCACAACTGGTTCTGGGCCGAAGCCCCTTGCGACGAATTTCTAGTCCACCGACGAGACACATGTTTCGTCGGCCTCATGATGACGAAAGATCCCTTGTGAAAGGCCCATGTTTCGTCTAAGGATATTATTCAGGTTATTATCACACTAAGTTTCTATTAAACATTTAACTTAAAGCTTTAAGCAGTAAATCACGACACATAAATTCTCAATCATTCAAAGTTAATAAAATGATACAATGGAAGGTGAACTATAAAACAGGATTGCGAGATCAATGATATGCAAACGGAAAGGCCTTGAAATCTCGGGTTGTCACGCGTTTCATCTCTAAGATTATATTTTATGGCGTTATACGATAATCGGGTTCGAAAACGGGCTTTGGATTTTTATTGGGCCGCTTAAAAACACTAGTAACAGGCTTGTGGGCCTGGGCTCAAGCCCATTAGTTAACTTAACTATATAAACAACTTTTTGTTAAAAATCCTCATTTGTTCCATCATACTTCAGCCGACACCCCCTCATTTCATCTCCTTCATTGCATTCTTCTTGGAGAAACCCTAATCTAAACTCACACTCACACTGCTTCCTCTTTCTATCTTCATCTAAAAAAAAGCAAAACCTAACACTATAACACCCCACACATCTACATCCGCACCCACCAGAATTTTTCCCTCACTCCCTCTCGTTTCCAAACTTAGCAAACCACAGGAACAAGCCGGCAATGGTGGATGGCAGCGTCGCCGCTATGGCGGCGGTGGTGGTGAGTTTCGATGGCGCCCCACCTAAACTGAGGCCTCTGAAGATGAATCAAGCCTCCAACTTCTGATTCGAGCAACAGAAGGGACGTAATCAAACACAGGCAGCAGTATTTTCACTCCGGTAAGCGCCTGAGCCATCCCCTTTTCAAATCGCAGGTCGTTTCTACCTTTAAGAGCTTTTTTTCGATTCGTATCAGTTTCAGGGGCGTCGGGTGTCGGATGGTGGTGGTTGTCGACTGTGGTTACTGCACGGGAAGGGGCAGCGGCTTGTGGGTGTTGTTGGGGGTGGAGCGGCTCGACTGGAGTGGTGGTGCAGGATTCGGGTTGGCTCGAGACCTGTTACGGTTCAGTTTTGAGTTAGTCTTCGGTTCAGGTTCAACCGAGTCAACACAGCGAGTTGACTGGTCAATGCTGGTCAAGTCGGGTACGGTTTCGGGTCATGGTCAAAATCTGTCAACTGGTTAAAGCCAGTCAACAAAAGTCTACTGTCAACACGCGGGTCAACAACGGTCAAACAGGTCATCGATGGTCAAACCAAGACCCGGTAACAACTTAAACATAGCAAATTATTATTGTTACATTAATTTGGATTTTAGATAGTTACGCGGCCGAGCTCGACCCGAATCGATTAATGATTAGTTACGTTTTATTTTGTCGTATTTCATAAAATTTTAGCATATAGTGTTTGAAGTGATTGATTTATTGTTGAGCTTTGACAAAATACGACGACTTTTATTGTCCGGTTATTCGAAAAATAGAGGAAACTCTGCTCGATTTTTGTTAAAAACTGGGCTTACGAAACTTATATTGTTATAAAGACGACACTTATCTAAATACAAGTTTTCTTATAAAAATAAATATAGAAGTATATTTATTTTGACAACGTTATGAGATTTTTGCTTCCGCTGTGCAATGAAGATACCAGTCCAGTCACGCCAGCTCTGATATTCCGGGGTATGACACTATATCCACCATCGCCTGACCCACCATCACCACTCACTCCACCGTCTCCAACATCACCATCAACATCAACCCCATCGATCAACCATCACCAAAACCCAAAAACATTCATTAATTACTAAAAACCGGCATAAATTACACAATTGTTGAACCAGATTCAACATTAACATTCATCAATTACTAAAAACCAAAAACATATTTTGAACCAGATTCAACATTGAAATTCATCAGTACACAAGAAGCTTTCTTGATCATAAACAGGCTGCTAAATCAGAAATTTAACCCCTTTTTCCTTATCCAAACACCCCCAATTCAAATTTTTTTCCAGCAAAATTAACAAATCAGCAACCACTACCCCATCCCCACTGGAACCCTAACCCTAACCTTGCAATCAACCCAAATCAGCAACCATTACCCCATGGGATGCCGACGTCACTGTTCTCCTCACTTAACGCCGTGGGATGCTAGTGTCATGACTGTTTCGCCATCTCCAACCAACACCACCGCTAACACCGTCACCACCAACACCACCGCTGTCGGCTTGACGTAAAATTAGGGGAAACAGAGCCGCTGACAGTGATGATGGAGGCGTTGGAGAGAGAGGAAGAGAGACAGATCTGGATTTAAAACAACTTGAGAGATTGTTGTTATTATCGATTGATGAAGTACGGAGAGAGAGAGAGAGGAAGAGAGAGAGAGAGAGGGGATAAAATGTTATTAGTTGTTACACAATAGTTGTCACACCCCAGCCGATGATGGAAACATCGGGGTGAGGCACTGAGCGAAACAAATTGTCCAAGAGAATCCATACCACTATTCGTGACAATATATTTAACGTCATGTCCCATACCATAACATATAAGCATAAATAGTTATATTGTTCTCAAAGACAAATCATTGTTTCGACAACTCAAATTTTATTGAATGACGTTTCTAGACCACCTACTTCTTTCATCACGCAAGCATAGCATAGCATCCTAAACACTTGTCACATACGTTAAAATAAAGTCAATACACATAGTGTAAAGGTGAGTACACAAGTTTAATAGCATATAGTAGCGAAAGCGATTTACGCATAACCAGCATGTAACATGTAGAAATGTGAAGCAAGTTAGCTATCAACAATGAAATATGCACAGACGTGACTGCGAGTTGTAGAATGCGCAACACATATCACCACTATGACACGTGAAGTAAATCCCTTTTCATTGATGTTGCCAAGTGTTTGGTAAAGTGGTTGAGTTTTAAGGAAGATTGATGTTTAAAAGGTGAGGCTGCAGATGTGAGTCATCTGAGCTAACTTTGATAATCCAACTCCTGTTTGAAATGAAGGTGAAAGGATTTGAAAAATGGGTTTGGCACACTGATGATATTTATCCATTTTTGATGGATTTTTATCAACAGTGGTTAGGGGTGAGGTAGTGGTAGAGGTTTAGAAAGCTACTTTGGTCAAGCACTGTTGGTGTATCAGTGGTTTGAGCTTTAACAGCTGTTTTGTACATCTGCTGCTCTGATGATGTAAATGATTTTGACTTGTGATATCACAATATCATATCCAACATCTGTTGATGGTGATTGTGAGTTACCTGCAGAATTAATTTCTTGACGAACACATTTTAGATGTAAGTTTAACAAATCAGCAGGGTTTACAGAGATTTT
The DNA here is from genome assembly GCF_002127325.2 of Helianthus annuus. Lineage (NCBI taxonomy): Eukaryota > Viridiplantae > Streptophyta > Magnoliopsida > Asterales > Asteraceae > Helianthus > Helianthus annuus. The sequence continues at coordinate 104,577,897 of NC_035448.2, forward strand.
TAATGTAGAGAGTTCATTTGTTTTTGCATTCAAGATTTTACAACACATCTACTCCATGTTTTGAACATTCTATAGATTTTGACAGTGGTTGAGTATCCCAGATGATAACCACAATTTACTTTGACTACACATTTTGTGTTTTAATCTTTTGAGAATTTAGAGTAAAACATGAGCAGCCAAATATTTGAGGTTTGTTAACAATCAACATTTATTACTGATTTAGACTTGAGTTTGTGAATCAAATGACCCAAACTATAACACCATCTCCTTTTGATCCATTATCAAGGAATATATCACCCTAGGCAAAAAAAAGGGTTCTACATCCTGACAGGTGTTTAAACTTTTACTATCTAAAATGAGTAAAAGTTCAAAATATATTATTCAATAAAAAGAAATGAAAGATAATATATCCTGTTTTATTTAATAAACCTTTTCCAAAAAAGTAATTAAAGGTTCTCTGATAACAACATCAATTAGATCTGGTGTATTTTCAAAGTCAATGTAGTTTTTAATCAGGTCAGAATCACTTCATTTTCAAGTTTAGGAAAATGGTCAATGATTTAAACCAAAATTTCATAACCACTTGTTTGATACCATTACCTTGTCAGATGATTGTAACTATGAGGTAGCCTGTTCACAATGGTTTTGAAAGTTCTTTGTGAACCTTATTACCATGTGAAGATTTTCTGAAAATTTGGCCTAGTCCTCTCTATTGATAATTATCTGGTGATACCTTTGTTACCTGAACTTTCCTGATACAGTGATTGTACATAGTTGCTTGATGACATATGTTTGACCAAAGATGTATGTTTAATTTTGGTTTTCTATTTGTAGCACTAACCTGTGGACTCTTAAGTGTTTTTAGATTTATACTCTTTTGCTTTTGATTTCAAAAGTTTTGAGATAAACACACTTATGAGTTTTTGTAATTTTTCTTCTTTCCCTTTTTACCCTTTCCATAGATAAGCATTGAAACTTTCACCAGAAGGTTTTTAAGGAGGAAATACTCAATTCAAAATCATTTTCAGCAATGTTTTGAGAGATTTGGTCATTTTTGCACATGCTTATGCCAAATTTCACATTACTCATGATCTGGTTTTGTAACCATCAAACATATAACCTTTGTAGGATTTCACCCTTCACAAGTGATTTGGGTTAATTTCAAACTCTTTTCAACATTGATATTTTACTACCATAGTTTTGAGTTGATCCATGGTTATGTTTGATGTATATTTTTGAGACTACTGATTTTCATTTTAATTTAAAAAAAAACTGTTTTTAACTTTTGAAGATTTTTCAAAATTGTTGTTCACATGTAAGATCTTGTTCCTAAGGTTTTGTTCATCTCTCATATGTTACCAAGGGCATAAATGCCATTTTCTGAACATAGGTATTTAATGACTTGAGATGAGACCTTAGCAGCAGTCAATCATGGAACCAACATAATTTTCATCATAAACACTGAAGTATCATAAATCTGTGAATGACTATACTCAATCCGAAATTATTAAATATTTTTTTTTTAAATTTAACAATCATCGGTGATTTATATAAAATTATCAGTGTTACGTGAATCCTATGTGATAGATAACATCTTGGTTGTTTTACAAAAGTTTTTGAATAATTAACTTTGAACGTGATTACCCTTTACTTTTGTTTTTCAACAAATACGATCAACCTTAGTATCAATGAATTTTGAGCTGAACTGTTATGTCAAATTGATTGTTAGATCGAATTTGACTGTCCTAGCTCTGATACCAATTGTTAAGATCTGGGGCTGTCATGATTGTGTTTGTTTGATAATAATGAACAAATGAATGAATATAAAATGAGATTAAATGCAGCGGAAATGGAAACAAACTATATAACACAATCAAAGAGAAATAGTTTTAATAAACACATGCTTTTCATTAGTCAAAAGATTACAATCAATAGGTTTACAATCAATCAACTAAATGCATGCTCACATACTAAACTCCCCCTCAGCCTGAGCTCACCGATTGATCGTACAAGATGAATGGATTCGAGGAGAAAACTCACTCAAATAGAACAGTACAAACTGTTCTATTTATAGTACAGATCAAACTACTGAGAATCAAAACTGACGTCACCTAGACAGTGACATCTAACAAACTAACAAACTCTAAACATTGATATGATAACTACTGTTACATATAAACACTGTTAACATAAATACTGATGTAGTATCTGCTGTTGAAGCTGAACCACTGTTGTTGCTGGGCAGTGGTTTACCAGTGGTTGATCTGGCCTTCGGTTCATCAGTGCTTGTCTTCAACAGGGCTTTGGTCTTTATCAGTGCTTTAATGACAACAGTGGATAGTCTTCATCAATCTTTGTGTTCATCAGTCTTTACAAGCAACAGTTGTTAGGTAGATCATTGCTTAGCTTTATAAGTTTGTTATAACCACTGTCATTGGAGGGAACTTAGATGGGCAGTACTTATTATGGATCAACTGTTGGGATCCAGTTTTGGCTTTCCATATCATCTGTTCTTCAGGGTCTGATCACTTGGTCCAACAATATTGATACTATTAAGACTAGCACATGTAAAGACTCTTAGCCTATTTTATTTTATAACTTGGGATATGGCACTAGCCACTTAATTGGGTATTGCAAAAGGGCGAATGATGTCATAGAAATGCAAATAACCTGTTTTAATCTGTTTTGATTAATAACTTAAACACTTGGGGGGTTAATACGACTGTGTCCTGGATATCACAACTCATTTAATTGCAAATGGCCACGACTTAAGCACGTGGTGTAGGCATTCACCTGATAGCGCTAATGTTGTATATTTATATGATATTGAAAACGTGCTGTGTCGATTAATCATGTACCAGTATATGATTTCCGGTTCCCGACCGTATTGACAAGCATGCAAAACTGATAGCAAAAGATATAGTTTGTCCCAAGTTAGTTAAAAATGATATACCAAATGGTATCAAATAAATTTTGAAAAGATTTTCAAAAGAGTCGGTTATTTGTATTTACCATCGAAAGCTAACGTATTTTTAAAAGACTAAGTGCAGGTTAATTAGGAAATACAAAATAGGCTGGAGCGGCTTGGTCTTAAAAGTTGGAACACACAACTCCACAATAAAAGACCCATATTAGTCTGAAGTGGCATTTTATTTTGATCCGCCTATGGATATTTACACGTACAAGTTTGTTTAACTTTATTTATTAATATCAAGCTTTTACTTTATTTACTTTACTTATTCCATATTTCGTTGTCTATTGTGATACTGTTATCAATTGTCACACATAAACCCCAAGTTCGGGCCCACCGGGAAATCAGGGTGTGACAATATCTGGTGTTAAATGATGACTATCTCCAGGAAATCGAACATAATACCTTTAGTAGAAGATCACGCCATCCCACCTACCACAACCAAAGGGATCACAAATTCAGAGGATGATGGTCTGGTGGCTTGTTGAAGACTAATTGTGGTCAGTCGGATATGAAGACCCAAAGTAGCTTGTCGGAGACAAAGACCCACGTGCCTTGAAATCGAAAACCCAAGATTGAACGATTGGGTTTTTTTCCCAATCACTTGTTTCCACCAAAATCGCCCTCCGTGCCCTGCAATCGGGGTCTTCCTCATTCCAAATCAGCTATCAATATGCTTAGGCGATTTAAATCAACTAGCTTTCGTTGTTTACAATGTCAATCTGATAATGAAATTGATGGGCTAGGGTTTTTAGTGCACTTGTTAAAGTTTTAATTAATGAACATGTGGTTGTCGCCAATGCTACTATAGTCATCGCCGGAGAAGACGATGGTTTCCCTAATTTGGAACATAACATTACACTAGAATGTTTTCTTGTTCAGGCTTGAGAAAATTTCGATGAAAACACAAAGTATGGAAGTGGGTTTGTTATATCATAATAAGGTGGTGGTGGCGGCAATGCTGGTGGGGGTGGGGAGGGGGTGTGCGACGGTGGTGGTGCTTTGTGAATGTGGAGGATGAGGTGGTGGTGGTTTATGGAGGAGGTGGTAGTAGTGGGATGAGGATGATGATAGTAGTGGTTGATAGTATGAGAAGTAGTGGTTGTTATGGTTATTACGAGGGTGGTGGGGGTTGCGTTTATGGTGGTGGAAGGAGGATGAGGGTGGTGAAAGGAGGAAGAAGAAGATGACGGGTGGGCCCTATTATTTATCTAATTGACCCCATTGTCTTTTTTTAATAATTTTAAGTGGTTTTCTTTTTTAGTTCAAGAGCAATTTAATCATTTTGCACACACTTAACTGAGAAACTTGACACACATTATTGATAAAGATCTTACGAGTGTAGAAATTGTAACCATTAGCCCCAACTCTGTAATTATTGAAGCCTTGAGACCAACTCTCTAATTTCTGCAAACCACAAAGACTAACAAGGCATTTAACTCTAATATGAAGTTAAATCAGTTAGTTTTTTTTGGGTTATAACAGAGATACTACGTTAATGACATGATTAAATACATATCTAAACATATTCAGATCGTTTGTGAAACGCGTAATACATTTTTACAAATCATGTTAAATGGACTATGAGAACGACATGACACGATACACAATTTTTGACATCTTATCTAAACAATGCGGTTTTATGAATTATTAAATATGTACTAACTAAATTATGACTATTATGTGTGATGTTATTTGATGTTATGCGGATTGTAATTTTTTATAACTTTTTATTGTGCTTATTGCTTTTTAAGCGTGCTTAGTGAGTTGTGTTAGTAGTTGTGTTATAAGTGCCGTGTCATTTGTGTTGTTGTGCTTGAATATAGTTAATTGTGTTATACATGTTGTGTTGTTCGTGATACTGAACTACTTACATTAAATCATGTTAGATGTGACTTACAGTGTAACCATCTTATTAACAATGCTTGTAGACCTTTGGGTATGCTTTAACCTATCTTAACTCCACCTAAGTGTCACATCAACCTTCTTTTCTCATTTCACTTTGCCTTACTCCAAGGAAATAGTTTAATCTCTTTAGCTTCATCTAACCCTATCTTTTAGTGGTTTTAGTTCTAAAAAAGAAAAGAATTATTAATTCAATCTCTTAACATTGGGTTAACATGTTAACACATAACCCATTTAATGCCCTTTAACACAAGGAGAGAGTGCTTTGCAATGTTAGTTAACTTGCCATGCCATTATTAACACTCTAAATGTTAGAGTATACCCTATGGACTTAGTGTATAAGAAAATGACATATTTAATTAAGTGCGTGATATGTAAGTTCACTAGTCGTGCTAAACGGGTTGTGTCAAATATAACTTGTTCAATATACCACCACATGATGTATTAACTCTTATAAAGAAAAAGGTTACAAAATGAAATTGAGTGTTTGCTATATATATTCTAATAGTTTTTAATGATTTTCTTTTTCTAGTTGCTAAATGAAAAATTAGTTAAATCAAAACGACACTCTTCTTTTATAGTTCTTAACTGCCTTGTTTGAAAATTAAAGACGAGCCTCTGAAAATTAAATGTTAAATAAAGAATATTATCCTTTTAGATGATGACACAACAAAATTAGATATTTAAAAGAAAAAAACATCATTCTAAGTCATGCCAAGTGCCCACGACAATTCATCAATCATTTTGGTGATAATTTACCAAAAAAAAAAAAAAAAAAAAAAAAAAAAAAAAAAAACAAATAAACCAATTCTAATCACATTGTTCTGTTGTATAGTCTAGTAAGTAATAAGTAACGTAATACAGAAGAGACTCTAATATATATATCTATCTATCGTTTTTAAAATATATGTTCTTTTAACTAAATATATTAACAACTCTTTGAATATACAATTAAGTGAATTCGAAATTCTTAAGAGCTACATAGATCGGCCATGTTTTGTTTAGCTTTTCTAAACAACTTATGACTTTTTGAAAAAAGAGTTAATTGCCCGGATGGTCCCTGTGATTTCACGTTTTTTCACGTTTAGTCCCCACCTTTTGAAAATAGCAGACATGCTTCCTATGGTTTGTTATTTTGTTACTCGGATAGTCCCCTGAGTAGATGTCAGTTAGTTTGGAAATAGCAGATATGCTCCCTATGGTTTGCATTTTGTTACTCGGATAGTCCCCTGATTAAATGTCAGGGGACTATCCGAGTAACAAAATGACAAACCATAGGGAGCATACCTGCTATTTCCGAAATATGGGGACTAAACATGAAAAAACGTGAAACCACAAGGACCATCCGGGCAATTAACTCTTGAAAAAATTAATAAGTCACAATGGAGTGACTTATTGACTTTTCCCCTCGTATAAAATTTTTATATCAAAAATCTTTGAACTTTTAAAAAAATCAATAAACTAACAGGTCACTAAAATAAGCAATCCCAAACACCCCAGGTGTGTTATACAATTTAGAATGCACATTTTATACACCATCAAAATTTAAATATAAGTCCTTTCATGACTTTTCTCAAATGAAATATAAATATAAATCTATTACCTTTTCAGTTTGTAATTATTTAAAAAAGATCTATACTTGCACGTTTTTAATAGTGTTTCTTATACTTTTTATCTTAAACTTATACAAAACTTATCTATAAAAAGTAACAATTACATAGACTATTAACAAGGAAAAAAAGGAAGGATAACCAGAAATAATAACGCAAATTAAGATATATGAATATTTTAGTCTAACTGTACAATAATAATCTATACATAATTATTCGCATCGGCATTATTTATACGTTTAACGTGGATAACAGATCATTACACGAGTAAAATGGAATATTCTAACTATTTGCAGACGATTATTTATATTTTTTTAATTTTAATTGTTGAAATCATTTTTTAATTATATCTGGTTGCTATTCATAAGCTTATTCAATCATGAAAACTAGTAAATTTCCTCGCGCATTGCTGCGGGTTAAAATGTATAGTAACTCGGATTTGTAACGTCAAGACTCGAATCGTTTCCGAACAAAAGTTACGTCAAAACATAGATAAACTGAAGATGTATATAAAAATAACCACGAAAGCATTTGATATTTGACCCGACTTATTTGCGAATGAAATTTGCGTCGAACACCAACAAAATTATGTTTTTTAAGTTAAAAATGGTACCGCGCGTTGCGGTGACGAAAACATATTTTATATTTGACCCGACTTATTTTAAAATAAAATTTAAGTCAAAACGTAGACCAAATGAAAACATACATAAAAGAACACAAAAACATATTATATTTGAGTCAATCCATTTTCAAAGAAACTTAATCGATTTAAATTTATACTGATACGTAAATAAAAATAAGCACGTAAAAATAACTATAAAGTTTTTAGAAAGTTAAAGAGTTATAAGTATCAATACTAAATATACTAAATATTAAAGGATAAAGGTTAAAAATAAAAATATATTAAAAGACAAAAAAAATTGCCCATATGAAGTTAACATATATATAGATTAGGATCAAATACAAAGGCTCCTAATTATAAGAAGGGTACAAAGCTTCTAGAAAAACACACTACAAAAAAAAAAAAAAAAAAAAAAACTTAAACATCCACCATCACCCAAAAACCTAAAGTCTAAACCCCCACCCCCTCCCACATCACCCACCCAAATATATATATATATATATATATTTTCCGAGTGGGTGGGGGTTTAGGTTTTTGGGTGGTGGTGGGGTGGGGGGTTTATGTTTTTGGGTGGTGGTGGGGTGGGGTGGGGGTGGGTGTTTAAGTTTTGGGTGGTGATGTAGTAGGTTTAATTTTAGGTTATTGGACACTTGTCACTCTATAAACCATTCTTACATTTCTTACAATTAGGAGCCTTTATAGAATAATTTGACCCATATATATATATATATATATAGGGAGCCGCTAAAATGAAAACCATCCCCAGTTGTAAGAACCGCGAGAACCAATATTAACCAATCAAAAGTAGCCAACTCATTAAACATGTGAGTATTTTTAAGGGGTATATTGGTAATTTTAACCAAAGCTGACATTTATGACACATATATCACATCCCTTTTCTCTCTCTCTCTATCACTTTAGGTCATCATCTTCATCTCTCTTCTCTGTCTCTTACATATGAAACCACCAAATCTAATCCACTCCCCTCATCTTCCCCTTATCTCCCTCCCCTCATCTTCCCCATGATCCGATTCCCCTCCATCACCACTCTTCACCTGCGAGTACAACGAAGAAGCTGTGAAGTATGAAAAAAGGAAATCATGGTGAAAAAGTTTCTGATGGGCTTTGAAGATTAGGTAGAGAGGCGGTGGTCGGCGGTGGTAGAGGTAGAGGGGCGGTGGTCGGCGGCGGTGGAGGTAGAGGGGCGGTGGTCGGCGGCGGTTTAGGTTTCGAGAGAGTTTATATCTCGAGAGAATATATCTCGAGTTTCAACAGAATCATCATCCTGCAACAATTAAAATATGAGATTTAGAGGTATGAATGAGGTTGAAATAAGTCAATAGATCTATAAAAAAGTTATACTGATTACTTGCCTTCTTCTCACAGTTGATATCAGTCTAGTTCTTTTTGTTTCTCCAAAAGTGAAGGGATCTCATTTGTTTCTAAAGGCACTCCAGTGATGCTAAATCTAAAGCAATAACATTAAAATAAGGATTGAAAACAATGATTTTTTACCTCCGGTGGGGGTTTCTTAAAATAAGGAACTCTAGTGATGCTAAATCTAGGAACTCCTGTGGTCTTTTTTGTTTCACATCTGGCGGTGTGTTCTTGAATCTGATGGGTTTTTGCTATGTTGGGGGTGTTGAAATGTGTTCTTTGATCTCTGTTTTGATTTGGTATGTTAGGGGTTTTTGATTTGTTTCTAGAACTGATGGTTTTTTATATGTTGGGGGTTTTGATTTGTGTTCTTTGAATCTGTGAGTTTTGATACAATCGATTGGATGGCGATGATTAAAAAAAAACCTGTATATTTTGATGACGAAGGCGCGGTAAGGTTGGTGGAGGGTAGGTTTTTGAACCTGCAACCCCACTTTTGCAGCCTCTGATTATCGGAAAATCTGAGCCAAAACTTCGTTTTTTTCTAGAATCCCCTCGTTCTTTTGATTTTTATTTGTTGGGTTTTTTTTTTTTAATTTTTATTTTAGGCGTCGATGATGATAACAATATATCTGAGACGCTTCACCGAGTGTGCGATTTTCTGGGTGCGTTCGGTTTTGCGTAAAAACGGTTTTGTAAAAAAAAAAGTTAAACCGTAAACTTTTACGTAAAACGTAAAACTTAAAATTTTTTACGTAAAACGGAAAACGTAAAAAGTTTTTCGTAAAACGTAAAAAGTTTTAGGTAAAACGTAAATCGTAAATTTTTTTTAGTAAAACGTAAAAAGTTTTACGTAAAACTTAAAACGTTTTTGTAAAAAAAAAGTTATACCGTAAACTTTTTAACGTAAAACGTAAAAAGTTTTACGTAAAACGTAAAAAGTTTTTCGTAAAACGTTAAAAGTTTTAGGTAAAACGTAAATCGTAAATTTTTTTTAGTAAAACATAAAAAACCGTACGTAAAACTTAAAACGTTTTTGTAAAAAAAAAGTTATACCGTAAACTTTTTAACGTAAAACGTAAAAAGTTTTACGTAAAACGTAAAAAGTTTTTCGTAAAACGTTAAAAGGTTTAGGTAAAACGTGAATTGTAAATTTTTTTTAGTAAAACGTAAAAAACCGTCGCGTAAAACGTAAAAACGTAAAAACTGTTAACGTAAAAAACCGGCGTGTAAAACATAAAAAAACGTTAACGTAAAAAACCGGTGCGTAAAACATAAAAAAACGCTAACGTAAAAAACCGGCACGTAAAACGTAAAAAACGCTAACGTAAAAAACCGGCGCGTAAAACGTAAATAACATTTAAAAACGGCGTGTGAAAAAGCCGGGCGAAAAAAACGGTGTTAAAAAACGGCGCGTTAAAAAACGGCGCGTTAAAAAACGGCGTTAAAAACGGCGCGTAAAAAACGGCGTTAAAAAAACGGCGCGTTAAAAACGGCTCGTAAAAAAATGGCGTTAAAAAAACGGCGCGTAAAAAACGACGCTTGAAAAATGGCTCGTAAAAAACGGCGCGTTAAAAAACGGCGTTAAAAACGGCGCGTCAAAAAAACATAAAACGTAAATTGTAAAAAGTATAAAAATCTTTTAAAAAAATCTGAATTTAAAAATGTTTTTAATAAAGAAATTATGTTTAAAAAATAAAAGTAATTAAAAGTAATTAATGAATAGGACAAAAAGGCAATTTAATATAATATATATAAAAAGACAAAAAAAAAGTAATTTTACTTAAATACCCTTTTCAATTAAAATATTAAAGACATAATAAGACAAAAAATACTTAATATTATTTTTTAATACTTTTAATCTCATCCATTCATCATCTTGATCTAATGGCTAGAAAGTGGTTCACGCAGTTCTTACAAATGGAGGTGGTTTTTATTTTAGCGGTCCCCTATATATATATATATATATATATATATATATATATATATAGGGCTTGGTTAGATAAGAAACCCCTTTTTTTAAGAAAACTATGGAAACCCATTCTGAACCATTGATTAGCTTATATCTAAGTTGATCAAAGGCCATGATTATTTTGGTGTTAATAAAAATAAAAGGAAATACAAAAGACTGCCAACTTGTACCATCCAAGGGCATTTTCGGTAGGTAACATAAACATCAAATCACCATAAAAGCTTCTCTTTCTCTTACCTCTTTCTCTTACCTCTTTCTCTTTCCTCTTTCTCTTTCCCATTTCTTCTTCCCTGATCTTGAAGACAACCATAGCCACAACCATAAAAGCTTATCCGGACGGTTTGAAGACCCTTCTTCGTGTTCAGGTGTTGTTGATTAGAGAAACAATAACCTTTAGAGAGAGAACGATGACAAGATAAATGTTTTTAGAGAGAGAAAGTTGATGTTTTAGAGAGAGAAACAACAATCTTCATCATGTTCATCTATAATCTTTATTTTTTTAGAGAGAGAGAGATTTGAATGTTCAAGTGTGTGTGAGAGAAGAAGGTTTGAAGACCCTTCTTCGTGTTCATCGGACGGGTATAGATCCGGTAAGTGTTCTTGAAATATCATTTCACACTTGATTTTTTGTTGAAATGGTTGTTAATATGTTTTTATGTGCTGAAAGTGTTTTAGTAATGGTTAATGGGGTATCCATGGTTAATGTTCATGTATTTTAAATAAATCAAAAACTTTAGGATGAAATTTTGAACGAGTTTTTTTGTTGGTTTGGTTGCTTGTTAGGGGCTTTTGATCTTAACAGTAGCTGTTCTTATGTTGGTTTGGGTTGCTTGTTTGGGTTTATGATCTGAACAGTAAGTGTTTTTTTTTTTGGTTGCTTGATTCACAGACTCAGGCCCATAACATGTGTTAAGCCCCATGTTAGAATCTTATATAACGTGTGTTAATTTATAGAAACAAACCCATAAAGATATTCAATTGACAAGCTTGATGGATTTAAATAAATCCAAAACTTTAGGATGAGATTTTGAACGGGTTTTTTTGTTGGTTTGGGGCTTTTGATCTTAACAATAATTGTTTTTTTTGTTGGGTTGCTTGATTTACAGAGACAGACCCATAACATGTGTTAAGCACCTGTTAGAATGATATATAATGTGTGTTGATTTACAGAAACAGATCCATAAAAGATATTGAATTGACAAGCTGGATGGATGTAGGCGACGTTAATGCGGGGACATTGAATAAGTCACATCCTTTGGGAAAGATGTCTTCGTTCATTTATAGCATGTGTTGGTGGTTCATGCTGTAACAGAACACCATGATGTAACGTGTAATATGAAACGAGCCATTTATGGTAACACATGTACCGGTAATTTTGGAATATATAATATTGTATTCATGTATAAGCTAGTGGTTTACAAAACACCATGATGTGTATATACTGATCTAACATGTGTTACAATTTGTCTGTTCGGAACATGTAATTGCTTAACATGTGACAAGGGTGAAAACAGTCGACGGGGGCGATGAGTTTAATGGGGAGCTTAGTTAATATCGTAATCTTGTTGTAACCCCACTTGTATACATATGATAACATGTAAGCATCCATTATAACCCGACTTGTATTCATGTATATGAAAGTGGTTTGCAAAACACCATGATGTGCATATACTGACCGTAACACGTGAACAAGTTAACATGGAACATACAAGTTAATATCGTAACACCGTATACCTGAATAAAATGTGTTAAGCCTCTGTTATACCTGAATACATGAGTATAAGCTAGTGGTTTCCAAAACACCATGATGTGTATATACATACTGTAACATGTGTTAAAGTGACTGAAAATGTATAACGTGTGTTAAGCATCTATTATAACGTGTGTTAAGACTTCCATAATGGATGAATAAACTACAATAGTAACTTAACAACAACAGAGTAAACATGATATAACGTGTGTTAAGCCTCTATTATAACATGTGTTAAGACTTCCAGAATGGATGCATAAACTTCAATAGTAACTGTGACAGTAGAGGTACAAATACTGGCGCCTCCACCATTATAATCTTGTTGTAACCCGACTTGTATTCATGTATATGAAAGTGGTTTGCAAAACACTATGATGTGCATATACTGATAGTAAAATCGTGTACAAGTTAATATGGAACATACAAGTTAATATCGTAACACCGTATACCTGGGATAAAATGTGTTAACCCTCTGTTATAATCTTGGTTTAACCTAACATGGTGTCATGTATAAGCTATTGGTTTCCAAAACACCATGATGTGTATATACATACTGTAACATGTGTTAAGCGACTGAAATGTATAACGTGTGTTAAGCATCTATTATAACGTGTGTAAAGACTTCCACAGTGGATGAATAAACTCCATTAGTAACTTAATAACAACAGAGTAAACCTGATATAACGTGTGTTAAGCCTCTATTATAACATGTGTTAAGACTTCTAGAATGGATGCATAAACTTTAATAGTAACTGTAACAGTAAAGGTACAAATACGGGCGCCTCCAACAGAAAATGTGTTAAGTCTAGACCGTTTTAACATCGTGTACTAGAGAAAACAAGAAGAGTCTCACATTACATATTACTAGTAAACAAAAATACATAGCACTAATACGTGTTACGTTGTACATGGGTTTCATGTCACATGTAACACATGCATGTCCTGAAGTTCAAACTATAACACGTGTTAATTGTGTTGTGCTGTAACATAAACATGGTCATGATCCTTAAGCATCTGATCCACGTTTGACGAAACCAACGGACCCGAGAATTGGATCTTGTTTCCCTTGTATCCATCACCATCCTAATAACAAAAAGATAAGATAACCGTTAAGTCGTTAACCACACATAACTATTAACACATTCATAGCCAGAAAATCTAGTAGAATCACCACCTGGTAAGGTAGCTACGGGTTGTAGTAACAGGATATGTCATCTAGTAGAATCACCACCTGGTAAGGATGAAAAAAAAAGACAAACATTTTATTGAAAATAACATCACCGAAAATCAAAGAACTCAGAAAAAAACTCAAAAGTAATGAATCTAACATCAAATCTGCTTCAAACCCATATGTTTGAAACACAAATAGATCTGAAACAACTAAGAAGACCTGATTTTTGAAGAAAGAAATTGGGCACACAAAAATTTCTTCTTGGTCTTGATTTAAAATTTTTAAATAAACAAAAGAAGCTCTGATTTTAAATCTATCAAATATCATAAAAAGTATAAATTTAAACAAATTACATAAATAGCAAAAAAAACGTGTTTCTCTCACACACATTTGTGCGTATGTTCTTGGTGTCCAGATGAACAAGATGAATATTGTTGTTTCTCTCTCCAAAACATCAGTTTTCTCTCGCTAAAAACAGAATTAAAGATGTGATGAGAGCAACACCTTACTTTCTTTTCTTGAAGAGCTTCGATAATTGCTTCGATCCTCAGATTTGGTGGCTTCAATAGAAAGTAATGAGTATAAGATCTACCCGGCGACATTAACGGGTTATATGATGGATTTGTCTCAATGGACATTAATGGAGAAAGGAATAAATGAAGAAGTAAATTGTAAATGAAGATGTGCAGGACATTAATGAAGGTCTTTCTTAGAAATGAAAATGATAGATATGGAGTTAGAAAGATACATTGGGAAGATAAATGGGTAATAAATGTTGTCAAATCATAGTAGACAAAGTCAAGTTATCTTTTAGAGTTAGGTAGTATAATGTTGAATTTACCAAAGTGCTCTCAAAAGCAAAAAGAAAGATGGAGATGGCTGGGACACGTGGCCAATTGTAGGCCTTGTAATGGGTTTTCAAAGTTTTCTCAAAATAAGGGGTTTTCTCTAGAGCATTATCCTATATATATATATATATATATATATATATATATATATATATACAACTTAGTATTGTAACTATATAATATGGATATGTAAATCATAAATTATTGCAACTAATGTATATACCGGAAATAAGAACCTAACACATTTTTTAAAGAGCAAAGCTTACTTAATCACTATTCTTAAATTACATCAAATTTATCCCATATCAGAAATTGAACCCGTGGTCTCTCCCAAGAGGTACAAAGTTTCTACCACCACCAAAGTGGTGATGGCTCAAGACTTTTTTTTTTCTTAATAGAAATAAAATCAAATCAAAATTTTAATATATTAGTACACTGCGTATAGTGTCATTTTACACAAAAGAATCCAAAGATCATGCAGAATCCCAAGTCACTAGAGATGACTCATATCTTGTTCCTTGCATCCATCATGTATTTTGGAAAGAAAAAAAAAAAAAAAAATTTCATCTGATTTAACAATGCATCCATATTGTATTTTCTTGGACTTACTTCTCACTCTTCATATTTAACGACAAGGCACTAGTTATGTGGTTACTTCTCACTCTTCATATTTAAGGACAAGGCACTATTTATTCCACATAATTTTGTAAGTTGTTGATAATCAAAGAAAGACAAAAGGTAATAAAAAGATAAAGAAATCTTATTATTTTTTTTTAGACCAAGAGGCAATTGGCTAAAGAGATGTTATTTAATTGAATAAAGAGGCATGGAAAATGAAATGCAGAAAGCTTTTATAAATTAACAAAAAAAAATTAAAGATAATTGTGACTTTATGGATTTAGGGGCTGTTTGTTTACCTCTTAATGAGGCTCTTGATGGTTCAGACCTTTTACTGATTCAACACTTATTGGTTCAGACTGTTTGTTTCACAAGCAGATGTCTGAATGGTTAAGACATTTGCCTCTAAATGGTTAAGCATTATACAGAGTCTGAATAGTTAAGACCTCTAATCTGAATTGGTCAGACATTTGCCTCTTAATGGTTAAGCATTATACATGCTCTTAATGGTTCATATCTCTTATTGGTTCAACACTTAATGGTTCAGACCTCTTACTGGTTCAACACTTAACTATTCAGATGTTGCCAAACAGCCCCTTAGAAATAAACGTGACTTTTAAGGCTAGTAGGTATGGTGAAGGTCATCCCCAAGGGGATGAGCCGCCACGTCACCGGGAGGAAGGATGGGCCTAAAGAGGATGGACCAAGGGGGGTGGAGGATGGGGCTATACATATATATATATATATATATATATATATGTATGTATGTATATATGTATGTGTAGATATGTGTGTGAAGGAGTGGCCCGTCGCGAGCGTCTGTGGGATGACGGAAAGGACAGGACGAAGGGCAGGAGGCGGTGTGGGAGGTGTGGCGTCGGGGCTCGCCGGGGCAGGGCCGGCCCCCATACCTTCTAGTCTAACTACATGATTGCAATAACATATCCATGCATTAAGGTGCATGGACATATCAACCATGACGCTTTTTGTGTCTACAAACAAAGTATGGGTGTGAATTTAAATCACAATATAAACCTAGCATAACAGTGTGGGTTTGTGCTTGGTCTAAGTGAGTCTTGATCATTATGGGTCAATATGATGGGTGCTAGGGCTGTCCAAAAAGCTCGTGTCTCAGAGCTTGCTCGGATTTAGATCGGAAAAAACTCGCTTGATATGGATCGTGGTGCGTGTGGAGCGTTATATTTTTTGTATATATTTTAGCCCTTTTTTAACACTTTAGTCAAGTTTTAAATTTATAAAACATGATATTCTACTAACACTAAACACACATATGGGCAAGTGCACCCATCGTGAGCGTAGTATAGCGTTAGTAAGATACCGAGGTTGTCTAAGGACACAAGAGCTTTTAATACCGGTTTATCCTCAACGTCTAATCAAATCAAAATTTTAGAAAAAAAGGTTTAAACATGAAAATAAAACTAAAAAAAATGCTGAAAATAAAAATAAAAATAAAACAGATATACAAGATGAATCACTTGGATCCAACTCGCCTTTAGTGTAACCTTTGATGTTTTCCGCACTTTTGCACTTTTTAAGATATTATCTTAGTTATAGTAGTAGGCTCTTTTTTGAAGGTGACGTTACCCTCAACCCAGTAGTTTGAGTCAACAAGGATACAATCCTAAAGGGTTGGGATATTGAAAGATAATTAATTAACTTATTAATGCGTAATGTGGTAGGCCCCTCTTTTGAAGGTGACGTTACCCTCGGCTAAGTGGGTTGAGTCAGCAGGGATACAATCCCAAGTAGCCGGGTTAATGTATTAATAGTAGTTTACATATGAGGGGACCAAGCCATTCGCATCCCCGCCATCCAATACCAGTGGGTATTGAAGGAGGTCCTAGTAAGCTTGACCTAGGTCCTTGCAGGATCTAACACTGAACAAGGCAAGAACCTTACCAAACCATTCCCTTAGCCCCCGACCAGGTAGCCAACATATCTCTGTATATACCATAGAGATATGAATGGTGTAAATTTTTTATTTTATATTTTATATAGCGTATCTGTACTATCAATATTTGCTTGGATTCTACGAATCTTAGCGTTGACCACGGCCGTGTTGAGCTGGGCACGCCCCCGTGTTGGGAAGTAGAAGCTTCTACAACTTTGTCTTTTCTGCAGACACCTGAGCACGCCCGCGTGTACGCTGGGCACGGGGCCGTGTTCAGCTTTCTGATCTCTTGTTTTTGCTTGGGAAGATGCTGTCGAGGGGTCGGGCATACCACGTTTTATTCCTTTTCTTGTATTTATGTTAGATTTGGCTGCATTTTTGCTCCTTTTCTTCATTTATGCTCATTTAACCCTGAAAATACAAAAGGAAGACAAAAACACACTTTTTCCAACATTAGTACTTAAAAAAGGTTAGTTTTATGCCTCATTTGATGTAATTTATATGTTGCATTTTACACACATCAGCTCAGTTTGAAACTGAGCCAAGCCGGCTTGATTCGGTAAGAAAGTGAGCCTAGCTCAGCTCGGCTCTGTGTGTAGGCAACAGCAATTGAGAAGCCAATTACATTGAAGCCCAGTGAAGAATCGAAAGTAAGGCAAGGACTCTTGGGTTGTTCCTTGGAGCTATTTCGGAGACGATGAGTACAAACACATGTTTATCTTCGCTTTCAACTCATCTTTGTTCTATTGGTTTCAATGTATCATTTAAACTTTAGTGATTGTAGATGCCTTTTACTTCTCACATAAACGACTACCGACTCAACTAAGTATATAAAAATTGATTACATATATTGAAAAATAAGTTTTTAATACATTTTACATTGTTTAAAGTGTATCATACACGGGTATTTAACTTAGTTCTAACATATTTCAAACTCTATTTGGATAATCAAATGAACCTAACCCGGTAAACCAAACAAATAAACCAATAAAGTAAAAAACTAAACCAATATAATTCAAACTTTAACTTCATCTCTTTATCTCCTCGTCCTTCTCATCAGAATTATTCCAACAAAAACTGATGAATTAAACTTCAAAGGGCGGCATAGTGGTAAGCGTTTATTTCCCTCTTACAGGGATCCCAAGTTCAAATCCACCTTCCTCTTAAAGGTCACATGTCCAACACAAGTCATGTGTTACCTAAACCCATTGATAAATAGAACAAAGATTTTACTGATAACTAAAAAGCAAGTAGGGTATATGGATTCCAAACATTTATGAGGACATAATATAAGGCACTGTTTTGTTCATGGAATTTCTTTGAAATGGAATTGGAATTAATTCCACCTAAAAACTTGTTTGGTTGGTGATGAGCGTGTGAAAATACATGGTATTTTGTATAATTTTGTATATGTTTTAGTCGTTTAAAGAGTCGTTTTGAGATCTATATGTTGTGTTTATTGTGAGTTGGGTTTTATTGACAAAGCAAGGGCTAAACGAGGTAAAAGGAGTGTCCAACCTAAAATGGGATCGACGGGTCAACACAGAACCCACAACAACAGTTTGGTACAAGTGTCTCCACCGCGCCACGCGGGGGAGCGCCCTGGACCTCCCCCAACGCACAGGAGGGAGGCATTTGGTGGGGCCTTCTTAGCATTCTGGCACGCCATGCAGAGAAGACAACAGACTCTTCCGCGACGCGCGGGAGAGTGATGTTTCAGGGAAAATTAGGTTTTAACCTAAAATTGAAACAAATCATACCATTCATCATTCAACCGTCCAAAACAATGTTAGAGCTCCCCAGAGGCGATTTTCAGAGTCCTGACACCCAGTTCAACTTGTTTCTTCATGCAAAGTCAATACGAATAAAGAATTGAAGCTATGATGACTACCATGTGAGGCCGAACATCTTGTAACTTCTCCCGGATGATCGATTGCTATGTTTTGCGCAATTAATTTGTTTCTGATTCTTATTAACCGGTAACCTTAACCACTTGTTTTGATCTTTGTGAAACATTTATTATATTTGAACTGTTTGTCGTTTATCAAGCGTATTACTGATTTCCTTGCATCGTTAGCGGGTTGGTAAATTGGTGGGTAATTGGTATAATCAAACGGATTGTTAGGTTGTTACAGTTTATTTAAAAATTGTCCCTAATAAGTAAATCAAAGTCATTAATTCTAATGTCATGTCTATATAGTGTTTTGAATCAGTAAACGAGTTTTTGTGTTAAATGGGCAATCGGGATTCCGCGTGGGAGTTACTTCTTTTCATTCTGAAAACACTTTTTGGGACAAACTGTGTTTTTTCTAAAACAAACAAACAAACCCCCAATTAGATAATAGTAGTTCTTAGTTGAATTCTTCTATACTGACCACAAATTCGTTGCGGATACGACCTTACTTACCCATACTAGCATTGGTGTTTTAGTTAAAATAAATACTTTTGATTAGCCTAAAACAACTACATCAAAATGGCATCGTTGAGAATTATGATAAAAAAAACACAACAAATTTGGGGTTTTAATCAAAACACTTTATCTTTTCAAACCCTAACTGTTGGAGACAGGCGATTCCATAACGCAACTTCTTCATAATTTCATCCATGTTACATAAAAATCACCACACTCCACCATCTTTGAAGCCACCCATCATCTTAATCCATCTCATTAAGTTGTGATTTCGGTTTATCTTTAAGTTTTTGTCAAGTTCAGTCGTGATTCAGGTATGAAAGCTTTGATCTCTGTATGATTTCTTGTGGTTGTGTGCTTTGTTCTTGGTTATGAAGTGTTAGTTATCATGTGTTAGTTGCCATGTTACAGTTCGGGTGAGTTTTGAGATTGAGTCAGGATAGTGAATTTTGATTGAAGTGGATTTGAGAATGTTAGTGAAACTTGGGTAATAGTTGGTAGAATGAACAACATTAGAGCCTTACGTTGATGTGATTTTAGTTCTTGTTTGGTAGTTGGTTGTGATCATGTCAGGGTTTGGATGGGTTTTTGAGTTGGGTGAAAATTATGAGGTTTGAATGACTTTGGTTTGATAGTGTTAAGGTGCTTCGGTCCAGATTTGGTAATTTGAGAATCCGAGTTCTAAGTTAACATGTGTTTGGTTTGAAATTGATGTGGTGATGAGTGTTAGTCAAATAGGAAAAGTATTTTGGTGGGGCCTGCTTGGCATTTTGGCCCGCCACCTAAAGAAGACAACAGACTCTCCCGCGACGCGCGAGAGAGTGATGTTTCGGGGAAAAACTGGGTTTTGACCTAAAACTGAAACAAATCATACCATTCATCATTCAACCTAAAACTAAACATCTTGTGACTTCCCCCGGATGACTGATTGCTATGTTTTGCACAATAACTTTGTTCATGATTCTTATTAACTGGTAACTTTAACCACTTGTGTTGATTTTTGTGAAACGTTTATTATATTTGATTTTTCTTTGTCGTTTATCAAGCGCATTGACGATTTCCTTGCATCATTGGCGGGTTGGTAAATTGGTTGGTAATTGGTATAATCAAACGGATTGTTAGGTTGTTATAGTTTAGGGAAAATGACATAAAAAACCAACATATTTTCTGTTTTTTCTCATAAAAGTCCTTCCACCTTTTTTTGCACTTAAAAACCAATATATTTTCTTTTTTGTTTCATAAAAATCCCTTAACTTTTATTTGCACATAAAAAGCTGACATACTTTCTTTTTTTTTCCTCATAAAATTCCTCTAACCGTTTTTATACATAGAAACAACATATTTTCTACTCTTGTATCATACGAGTCCCTTAAAATGTTAAACTTTAACAAAAAAAAATTCTCTTAATTATGATCAGATGAAATCAAGAAAGCATTATTTGACAAATTATGTTAACTTTTTAACGACTTTAAATTATACTAACCATTTTATATATTTTTATTTTATTTTATTTTATTTTAAGTTTTGTCATCCATGCTCGTGAATTTTATTATATTGTCTTTTAAATAATATTTATTGTTACAAATTTATTGAATTTGAAATGAAAAAGAAATGACAAACATTGAACATACTTTGTTTTGTCGTATATCCAACTTCAAACATTAATTCATTTCAATTCTTTTCTAATGTTATATCAATAAGTAAAAAAATTCACAATTTTGTTTAAACTAGGGTTAAGATCCGCCCGCGTTGCGGCGCGGGTATATCGTAAACATAGAATGGATTAGTCCAAACGTTATATGATGCATTAACCATATTGTAGGATCGTTTTCGGCCCTGTTTGAGTCGATCAGAGAAGTTTCTATCCAAATCAAGAGGCGGAAACTAATGATTTGGTGCTATTCAAGCTGTATTCACTTTAAACTTGCTGTATTATTGATATTGAACGCGATTACAAGGTTTGACAGCACTTCAGCAGCATGCCGGAACAAAAACACCTTCAACTATGTGTTCTCACTAACTGGTTCGCTCATCACACACCCCCTATATATAGCTTAGTTGGGTTCGCTTATATGGACAAGGCCATATAAGCGAACCTGCTTAGAAACCATATAAGCGAACCATGTAAGACCATATAGGCGAACCAGACTATACCTATGAGCGAACCTAACCTAAACTATGACACATGAGCGAACCTAGGCTATGTATACATAAGCGAACCTATACAAATCACTATTTCTAGGTTTCCGTGCCATGTCTGATTTCTTCATCTCTAAGACTCGATGTAAGACGTAGTCGACAGACGTAAGTGCACCAACAGACTCCCCCTCGGATGTTGACAGAGTCTTCATAGAGTCTTCACACATGTCAATCTACAATCTTCATCAGTCGACAATCTGCCTCTGAAATATCTGTCATTCCAAGAATCCTCGTTCTCTTTCTTCATCATCAATAACCTCTTCTCTTTCAACTGTTGACACGGTGTCTTCAGACTCCCCCTCTCAAACAGCTGGGATCGTAGTCTGGAATTCACAACTTCATCAGGTTCAAGATCGTAACCTGGCTCTCCAGCACATAATTGTCACCTGGTTTAAAACCTGCACAATCTCTACCTAACCATAAGTTTCTATTAAAAATTAAACTTTCAAATTTTTCAGAAATTATGTTGATAAGCTATAATAATGATTTTGCATTCAGAATCAATTACTAGCTCTTTTCAAACAAATTTTCAGCTTCATATACACTCTCCCAAACCAGTTCTTCAAGTTTAGCACTTTGAACTTCGAAAATCAGCATCTCAACACCAGTTGTCGAGACTCCTTTTGACTTTTCAAAATTTATGCTAAAACACACCAAAAATCTTTTTGAATTTTCTGAATGAAAGTAGAAAAGCAGAAAACAACTATTTACAGACAATATTTTTGTGAGTTTGTGCAAGAGGATCATATCAGTTATGAAACAGATCACAAACACCGTTAAGCTTGATTACATATTAAGTTCTAAACAATTTACCTAGATTGTCAGTATATTTGTCCACTTAAATTTTCACACAGACTTCAATTGATTCGAGATACGATATTAATGTTTTAGAAACTAAAACTTAATTGTGTATCACTCCACTTGAATATACTCCCGTATCCAGATCCCAAATATTCAGTCTTACAGGTGAGTATACCACAGATGATATCTGTAAAGGGGTAGATGCGAAACCGTGAGAGCTCAGGTCAGAACTTCCGTTCAGCAGAGAGATGACGGCTCGACTTTTGGTGGGTCCCCTTTAGAGGATCTTTTATTACAACAGCAAAGATTATCAATTTTATTGTTTAATCAGATTGCTGAGGGCGAGCTTGTATTTCAAAGCTTTTTGCAGAAAGTATTATTCGGGGACTAGGTCAGTATTTCCATACAGCAGAAGTCCCGGAATAATACCCCAGATATCACTGAGTATAAAGACCTAGTATCTCAGAATACGGGACCTTTCAAACAAGATTTCGGGGGTTACCCATATATCCAAGAATAGTTACCCACAAATCAAGCAAGTTCGAATTTAGGTTTATATCTCGCTTCAATTTACTAATGTGCGAAAACCTACTGACACATCCGTAGTAAGATTGTTTATCACATTTTGGCTTTACAATTCTTTAGCGTGCTGTGATAGTCCACTGATGTACTATCATTTCCTCTTTTATGCAACAAAAACTCATTTTTCAATTTTATCATGTTTTTGGCTTTTTCAAATTTTCTGATGTTTTTGGATTTTCTAAAATTCTTACTCCCCCTAAAATTCAAATACATCTAAAGAAAATTGACAACAAACTGTACAGAACATGACAACTGATATCGAAACACTTCAATTCTCCATCTGTTTGGCTTAAACAATCAGAACTCCCCCTCACAACAAACTATTTTCCCATAATGATTTCAAAACACTCAAGTTTGTTTTAATCAGAATGGTTTTTCCGGAAAATAAGTTTAGTTGTTTTTACCTTTTGTAAAATTGGGATTCAAATCATCATATTGTTTTACCAATCTTATGAATGATAGTTAACTCAAGTTCAAATTAATGACCTTGATTTAACCACTTGTACGATCAACTAGTTCTCATTCTGAACCACTTATAACATCCACAAACATACAACCACTTGTAGACTTAGCAATTAAGCTATTCAAACCTGTTTTTCAACCAATTACCATCTTTTGGTTGAATTCTCAAGATGCCGATTCCTACTCCTCGCTTACAAACCTGGGAGTTCCGGCAAGTCCTGCAAAACCTCAAACACAGATTAAGAAGGATGCCGATTCATGATCCACGATACCATCTTGGGATCTCCGGCAAGTCAAGTTTTTATTCTTTGAAAAATATATCCACCCAAGCCTGACCTTCCTTGGGTGTAACAACATCTTCTTCATCTTTTCTTTCAACAGGCTTGTAAACACGTCCTTTGGAAGCATAAAACTCTTCGATGCTTTTGGCCTTACCATTGACCATTTTTCCAAAGATACATTTTACATTTCTGTTGAAAGTTTTTTCAACATCAAATTTCTTCTTGTCAGAATAAATTGATATTTCAACTTTTCCGATTTTAGATTTGTAATTTTTAGCATTCAGTGGCGGAAAATTCACATCGTCCACAATCGGAACTTTCTTTTCAACCTTTTTCTCAACACATGGCTCCTCTGATTTTATGAAATCAGATTCATCACCAGAACTATTACCTGAACCTTTCACAACCCATTTCTGATTTGGCATATTATCTTTCCTTTTTGAAGCACTCTTTGAACATTCTCCTTTTTCAAAAGTTGAATTTTCAAAGTCAGTAAACTTCCGGGTTGACAGTTCAGTCTTTTCAACAACTTTTTCTTTCATTTTCCCAGAGACTTCCTGTTTTGGCTTGAAAGTCTTCAGACAATTCTTTGCCACATGACCAGCAATCTTGCATTGAAAACACGTTCTCTTTTCTATCTTCTTCGGAACTTCATTCTTCTTTAGTTCTTCTTGCTTCTTGGCAAGGAATTCCTGATTTGTCTGCTTTCTGAATGATTGTTCTTTTTCAGCCTCTGACGTTTTCCCTGAAACAAACATAGTTTTTGGTTTATACATTTTCTCATTTTTATAGTTTTTCGGTGGAACAAAACCAAGACCTTTCTTTTTGAAATTACGATTATGGTTTGGTTTCTGTCGAAACTATAACCACAATTGTAACCCATTTTCTTACTGATTCTTTGTTGATCTCTTGAAGTGTATTGTTTAGGTTTTCCATTAAGATTAAAATCTTTTATTTCAGAAATATTAATTTCTGTTATTTTGAAAACCTTTTGAATCATTTCAAGTCTGACACTTCTTATTGGAAAACTCTCGTCAGAATATAATTTGTCAGAACCTTTCAAAGTATATGCCACTTTGACTGATTCATCATTCAAATTAGATTTCGAAAGTAAAAACTCTTTATCATAAACCCGTTTGTCCTTTTTATTTGTCGACTTTGACTCGGTTTTGGACTCCGGATTTGACTCCTCACTGTCATCTTTATCTAACACCTGATCGACCACACTTTTTATCAACTTTGACTCATGATCAGTGTCTGATGACGTATACGTGATATCAATACTTTCTGGCAAGTTATCCGACGGCCCAGACTCCCATTGTAAATTGATTGCCTTATTGACTCTTTCAAAATTTGGATTTCGAGGTGAATATCCATTTTCGACCGGGGGCGGACATCTGTTATAGACCACACTTGATTTCTTACCAGAAGTCTTTAACTTTTCTTCATCCTTTGTCACGAATTTTCCTTCTTCAGATTTCTTCATTTCTTCAAGCGTCTTCAAATCTTTCACAACTGGATAAATCCTATCAACAACAAAAGTAGAACATGAGTAACTATCTAATAATTTCTTAACTTTCTCAGTTTCTATCTTTTGTGTTGCCAGCTCCAGCTCTAGATCAGCACATTTCTTGATATGAAAGTTAGCATCATCCAGCTGTCTAAGATATGCTACTTTCAAAGTGTTCATCGCCATCGCTTGTTCACCACTCGAATCAGTATATTTGTTGATTTCTCTGTTCATTGTGTCATACGATTCTTTTAACTTGTGAATATTGTGCAACAACTCGTTGTTCTGCTTGATCAGTGAATCACAGTTCATGCACTTTTCTGGGACTATGACTGGTTCAGCGTCAATTTTCACTTCAAATTCAGGAACCTCATTGACTGTCTTGTTATGTTGTAAGAATTCAGCTCTTCTCCTTTTCTCAACTTTAGCTTCAGCTTTTAATCGCTCTTCCTCTTCTTCCTCTTCTCTGTTCTTTCTTCGTCTTTCTTCAGCAGCTTCCATGACTTTTCTGCACCTTTCTGCACATTTCAAATCATAAGCATTAGCAAAGAAAGCATGAGAAGTGTTTTTAGACATCTCTTTGGCCATGAGATCTTGATCCGGACAAAAATCATCCCATGTAAAACCTTCAGCCAACTTCTCATCATCTTGTTCAGCCAAACACACTTTGCTGTCTTTCGGAAGATACTTTTCCCAGGTAAAATTATCATATTTACCCTCACTAGCAACACATGCCCTTTTATCAACCATATCTCTCCCATGAGCTGTTTGTGCCTGTTGCTGTGCTGGTGGTGTGATTTGATGATAGATAACCTTCTTGTGATAGTCGTTGTTTCCGAAAGGATTCTGGGCTCCGGTAGCTTCACGGTTTTTGCACTCCCTCTTGAAATGCCCCTTCTCCCTGCAACGAAAACATGTAACTTTAGATTTATCAAAACCCAAAGCTGAAACGTTTGCATCACGAAAATCATCACGGCCTGTAATTTGTTTAAACTTTTCAGCACGTCTCATCACACTCGCTATACACCTTTTGATATCCATCAATTCCATTTCCTCAGCATCAATTTGATCGTAATCCTCTTTCGTGAGCATTGGATTTCCGATCTTTCCTGCAACAAAGCAACTATAAGACTCTAAAATCATCCCTAACAAAGACATTTGATTTTTTGCAATTTCTTCAGTGTAGTCTTGATCATTTTCAAGACTTAACACAATGTTACACTGAAGTTTTCTACCATTCTTTGTTACAGAGATGTTAGGATCGTATGATGAAAATCTTGTGCTGTTTGATCCTTGAGATGCCTTCTTCTCAGGAGAATCTTTAACACTGTAAGCAGTTTTGATCTTTGGAGAATACTTTGTAGAATCAGTAGAGCCACTCTTGTAGTACAAACTGATATCCTGTTCTCCATCATAATTTTTCATTCTGGCTATCTTCCTCTGCTCCATTTCCTGAGCTTCCAGATGCTTGATGAAATCTCCCAATGTCATAGCTTTGTAATCTTTCCTGTTAGATCTCAACATCATTAGAAATGTTCCCCATGTTTCGTGTGGAAGTGCATCTGCAAGTTTTTCAACTAATTCATCAGTATCTTTCTTAATACCAAGTTTTGTCATATTTCTCACTAAGTTACAATATCTATCAATAATCTGCTTGGTGTTTTCAGATTTTAAACCATGAAACAAATCGAATTCTTTCTTCATGAGAGATTTTTTATTCTTAAGCATATCATCACTTCCAATAAACTTTGCTTCCAACACTGTCCAAATTGAATATGCAGTTCCATCATGTTGAAGCAAGATCAGAATGTCTTCTTTTATTGCTTGCTGAAGCAGACTCACCATAAGTTTCTCATCACGGTATTTCTTTTTGTCATCTGTACTTATTTCTCGAATTGTTTGTTGCACACCATTTTTAACCGGTCTAACATATGGCTCTTCAGTGTGTTCCCACGCATCTAGATGATAAACCTCGACCCAATTACCAAACCGTTCAGACCACACGTTATAGTCATCAATATCCATGAGTTTGGGTGGTTTCTGAGACGTTCCGGTTTCATTTTCAATCATAGCACTTTGAGTCACTGACATCGGTGTAGCAAAAGCGTTATAAAATTCCGTATCCATTGATCAAATGTTCAAATGTCACAAAATTTTCACAACTTATGCAGACTGTTCAAAAGAGCGAAGCTGTTACAAAAGCAAACCAAACAAGTGTCGTATGAGCGATACTATCACTGTCCTAAAAGCGAATCACCACAAGTGTCATATGAGCGAACCACTCTTTAATCACTTGAAGCGAACCAGATGAATGTCCAATAAGCGAACCAGTGATGCTGATCAATGAGCGAACCAAAAGAGATATCTTGGAGCGAACCACAGATAGATCTATGAGCGAACCAGAAATTAGCACTCTTGAGCGAACCAGAAACTGTCACTAAAAGCGAACCAAGCTGAACTTTCGAGCGAACCTAACCCAAAAATGTTCTTTGGAGCGAATCTAACAGGTACACTGGAGCGGACCTAAATGATGATGTCACTATTTGTCCGAGTACGTATGAGCGAACCTATTAAAAATTAGCTTTCTAGGTCGATTTTAGTTCTGAAAACTTCAAGGGTTTGTTAATTCATGATTCCGAGTGTACTGTGTGATTTTGAGCTTGTTTTACCGTGAAAATTTTTGAAAAAGTGAAGAAAGTGTAGAAAATCAGAAGAAATGCAGCTAAAATGGCAAGAACTCCTCCTCCTGAGCTCTGATACCAATTGTAGGATCGTTTTCGGCCCTGTTTGAGTCGATCAGAGAAGTTTCTATCCAAATCAAGAGGCGGAAACAAATGATTTGGTGCTATTCAAGCTGTATTCACTTTAAACTTGCTGTATTATTGATATTGAACGCGATTACAAGGTTTGACAGCACTTCAGCAGCATGCCGGAACAAAAACACCTTCAACTATGTGTTCTCACTAACTGGTTCGCTCATCACACACCCCCTATATATAGCTTAGTTGGGTTCGCTTATATGGACAAGGCCATATAAGCGAACCTGCTTAGAAACCATATAAGCGAACCATGTAAGACCATATAGGCGAACCAGACTATACCTATGAGCGAACCTAACCTAAACTATGACACATGAGCGAACCTAGGCTATGTATACATATGCGAACCTATACAAATCACTATTTCTAGGTTTCCGTGCCATGTCTGATTTCTTCATCTCTAAGACTCGATGTAAGACGTAGTCGACAGACGTAAGTGCACCAACACATATGAAAACACACATTTCGACGCATCCAGTTGAATTCAGTGTAACCTATATAAGCATTGTGTTTGGATCAAACCTAAAGTAAATGGAATTAATATCGAACAATCATAACGTATTATATGTGACCCAACTTATACAAAGAAAACGTAACGGGTATGAAGGAAAATATGCATATGTAATTGAAAGGGATTGATTAGAGTTAAACTTTACGAAATGTACATAAAATAAACACGAACACATATTATATTTGACCTGAATCATTTCTCAAAAAAGTTTACGTCGAAACATCGAACGACTTGAATTTATACGAAAACGTACATAAAAATATGCACGTAAAAATGGTTTCCTTAAACGAAAACGTATTATATTTGACCTGACTCGTCTATAAAAAAAGTTTACGTCGGAATGTAGAAGAAATCATATTTAAACATACTCGTACATAAAATATGCACGTAAAAAATAGTTTTTAAGTAAAGGAAGTATAGGGGTAAACCGGAACAAAAAATTAGTAAAAATTTTAATAGGTTAAAAACGTTCGTAAAACCGTGCCAAGTAGCACCAATGCCACAACCACATCGACTCACAACATCGTAAAAATAAAATAGATAAAATGATAAAAATTACACTGAACGAAAAGCAGACTAAAATCGTTGAACCACACACACCCGTTACAGTATCTTAATACGAAGAAATTAACCAGAAACGTAAAACGTAGAAAATGATAACTTAGTCGATCTACGACCCGCCCGTTGCGGCGAACTTTTCAAAAGGGGAAAAATGGACGCGTTGCAACGGGTCTGTCAAATATGAAAAAATAGAGCAAAAACGTTGAACCTCACGTGCACGCTACGACATGTTAACTCGCAAAATTTAAACGAAACGTAAAACGAAAAACTTGAGAAAGATAAAAAGCATGGGGTACAAAAATTGTAGATAATAAAGTGTTGTGTTAAATTATAAAAGATGGAAAACTTTGGGTTAAAAGTAAAAAATGAAAAGGGGTTAAAATGTAAAATATGAAATGTTTGTGTTAGAAGTGAAAAATAAAGTTCTTTTTTTGAAACACTCCCTAAACATAAGTTACAAGTTATGATGCACATATAAGTTGATTATTAATATATGGAATAATTTAATATTTGGAGGGACTTTTATATGCAAAAAGTTGTTTTGGGACTTTTATGAGATAAAAAAAAGTATGTTGGTTTTTTAAGTGCAAAAAAGTAACTTGCCATTTTAGTCCCCGAGATTTGGTCCGAATTGTCATTTTAGTCTAAATAGTTTTTTTTTTCTCATCTGGGTCCCTGACTTTTTCATTTTCTTGTCATTTTGATCACATTGCCTAACTCAGTCTAAAAATCTGGTTATAACCAGGGGTATTTTTGGCATAACTGTTGTGCATTGATAACCAAGGGTGGTTTACAACATAATTTATAAACCCTCATAATAATTTAATGCCAAAAATACCCCTGATTATAACCTGATTTTTAGACTAAGTTAGGCAGTGTGATCAAAATGACAAGAGAAAGGAAAAGTCCGGGACCCAGAGGATAATAAAAAACTATTTAGACTAAAATGACAATTTGGACAAAAACTCAGGGACTAAAATGACAATTGACTCTGAAAAAAAGTGTAAGGACTTTTATGGGAAAAACAGAAAGTATGTTCGTTTTTTATGGCATTTGCCCTATAGTTTATTTAAAAATTGTCCCTAATAATTAATCAAAGTCATTAATTCTAAAGTCATGTTTATGTGGTGTTTTGAATCAGTAAACGGGTTTTTGTGTTAAACGAGCACTCGGGATTCCGAGTGAGAGTTACTTCTTTTCATTCTAAAAACACTTCTCGTGAATCGTGACAAATTGTGTTTTTTTCTAAAACAAACAAACCTCCAATTAGATAATAGTAGTTCTTAGTTAAATTTTTTTATACTGACCATAAATTACTTACAAATACGACCTTACTTACATGTACTAGTATTGATATTTAAGTTAAAATAAATATTCTTTATTAGCTCACAATAGCTACATCAGTTGCTCAACGAATCAACGAAGGAATTGAGATTTGAAATAATTCCAATGAAACCCCTCAATCATAGAAATTTAATATTCCTTTACCTACTTTAGTGTAATTCAAAACATTCAAATGAAATGTTTACACATTACCAAAATACCCGTTCTTTCTTTAACAGGAATAAATTATCACCCACAAACCATCCACAGAAAGAAGGCCGATTCAATTATCACGAAACAAATTCAACTACGATAAATAAAAAGTTTATAAACACATAACAATAAAATCACCCATATAAAAATGGAACCAGTGACGAATGATTAATCTAAAAGTGAAAAAAAAGTATTAGTTTCACCTTATATAAAACCATTAATTAAGGTTGGTGACAAAAAAGAAAGAATGATGAACTGCTAACACATTGGACAGTTTGAAATGGTCTGGAATCCCAGACTTTAACCATGGAAGCCAGGCACCAACATCCACCAACCGAATTAAAAACCAACAACGAGTCAGACAGACAGACAAACAGAAACAATCTTATCACCCGTAGGCACAACTCAACACCCTCAAAACCTTAGTGAAAAAAATCACACTTATGAGATATTCGAAAACTTCCCTTTAGCTTTGCCACCGTTTGCTTTTCCTTTCCTCCCTAGGCACCCTTCCTCTCGTCGCAACTAACCTAGCATCGGAACATTAAACAGCCTTGCAGGTAAAATTCATATCATATTCGGTTTGGGTCAGAACGGGTCCGGGTCAGTTTTTTTATTGACTAATATGCGCTAATTATTCATCTACTAATGATCTACTGAGGGTACAAGTTATATATATAATTTATGATTTTTAACTAATTTTTGAACACTAATGTTTACTTCTATGTTATTACTGATTTTCCTATGCTTGGAGTCATTGCTTTTATCAAGAGTCGGTTGTGTGCTAGTTGAAGCTTCAATGATCTCTTTTAGTCTTTTGTGACAGGCGTGATGGTGAATGCATCGATTAATTAGGGCGACTACTAAGGAAGTTAAAATCTGAGCTTCTAGGTAGGGATGAGCAAATCGTTCCCGGTACCGGTACCGAATTTACCGAACCGAGTACTTTTTTGGTACTGATTCAGTACCGACTTTTAGCATTTTCGGTACCGGTTCGGTATCGGTCAGGTACGGTACCGGTTTTTACCCTCAAATACCGGTACAGTACAGGTACCGGTACCAAACCGTACCGAACCGGGTATATACGGTACCGGTACCGGTACCCACTTTTGGGGATTTTCGGTACCGATTCGGTACCGGACGGTACCGAGCTTATCCCTACTTCTAGGTGATGATGACACATATTATACTAATGAAGCTAAAATCTTAGTTTTCAGGTGATGATGACACATATTACCCTGGGATTTATGCAGGTTATGTTGATCAGTTTTGTTTAAACATGATGGAAAACATGAAAACATACCTGTTACAGCAGACAGTGCAGAGGAGAATCCAGTGAGAGAAGAAGCCATAGAGTTCGGCATCTTTGTCAAGGTGATCTGGTTCCTCCTTAGGGTGCAAACTGATGATGGTGATGATGAAAACCGAATAAGGGAGTTCGGCTACGGAGAGAGAGGTCGATATTGATGTTATGATTATTAGGTTATGTGTCTAACCTTAGAACCTCTACATAAGTCTCCTTATATATGCACCTAAGAGGAAACCTAATAGTTAATAACGGTAATATGGTCCATCAACAATTACCAACTAATTATCTAATAGGTTATTATATATTTTGATCTATCTTATGTAAATGATTATAATGGCTACTAGATTAAATATTAAAACATAATATATTTAATCTTACATTCTCCCACTTAGCTGAGTAATCATTTACTATGAGTATTAGATAAGCCTGATCAGGAGTTAATACTCATTTTAGCCTTAAACAAGCACTATAGCAGAGAAATACAGCCGTTGAATCATTATGCGAATCAGGACATCCATTAGTCATACTATAATCTTAATTTAAAACCTAATCGTCATGATCAAAATACGCATAAGCACTTTGTTTGATTTGTAACCTTATTTGTCTATATGCCATTATACCGGTTGAACATATTCTAAGAGACATACAAAATCAAACTGAGGAAATTTCATTAATCATAAAACATAAGCTAGTACAATATGCTAAACAAGGTCTTTACTAAATCCTATATTCCGAACATGTTCTTCGTAAACTTTAGGAGGGAGACCTTTAGTCATCGGATCTGCAAGCATATCTTTAGTACTAATATACTCGATACAAAGATTATTTTCCTCAACTCGTTCACGTACGAACAGATATTTTGTATCGAGATATAAACCAGCTCCAGTGAAACTGTTACTGTTCGAAAAACTAACGGCAGCTGAGTTATCACAGTAAAGCTTCAATGGTCTAGAAATGGAATTAACAATTTTGAGTCTAGTGATCAGATTTCTAAGCAACATTCCATGACAGGTTGCGTTATAAACTGCAATGTACTCTGCCATCATTGTGGAAGTTGTGGTCAACTGTTGTTTATGACTCTTCCATGAAATGGGTCCGCCTGCTAACATAAAGATATAGCCCGAAGTGGATTTCTTGTCATCTTTGCATTTGGAAAAGTTAGAATCAGCATAGCCTACCACTTCTAAATGATCACTTCTTCTATAAGTCAGTTTATAGTCTTTCGTCCCTTGCAGATATCGAAGTACCTTCTTAGCTGCTTTTTAGTGATCTTGGCCAGGATTAGTCTGATAACGGCCTAGCATTCCAGCAATATAAGTGATATCTGGGCGAGTATAGACTTGAGCATACATCAGGCTCCCGACTACTGACACGTAAGGTATCTGGCTCATTTGCTCCATCTCAACCTCGTTGTCGGACACTGGAATGAACCAAAAACATCTCCCTTAACTAATGGAGCGACGGAGGGTTTGCACTGTTGCATGTTATAACATGTAAGGACACGATCTATGTAAGCCTTTTGAGACAATCCTAAGATCCCTTTGTGTCTATCTCGGTGAATTTCGATGCCAATGATGTAAGAAGCATCTCCGAGATCCTTCATGTCGAAGTTATGCTAGAGTAACGTCTTCGACTCATGCAACATGTCTAAACTATTACTTGCCAATAGAATATCATCTACGTAAAGGACAAGTATAGTAAAGTTGCTCCCACTCATCTTGAGGTAGGTGAATTGATCCACTTGATTCTTCATAAAACCTTGTTTCTTCATGACTTCATCAATCTTGAGGTACCATTGACGTGATGCTTGTTTTAACCCATAAATGGATTTCTTCAACTTACAGACTAGATGCTCCTGACCTTCAGGTTTAAAGCCTTTAGGTTGTTTCATGTAAACATCTTCGTCTAAGTCTCCGTTAAGGAAAGCGGTTTTAACGTCCATCTGATGCAACTCTAAATCAAAATGAGCTACTAGGGCCATGACGATCCTTAATGAATCTTTACGAGAGACAGGTGAAAACATCTCTTGATAATCAATTCCCTCTTTCTGAGTGTAGCCCTTTGCAACCAATCTCGCTTTGTACCGTTCAACGTTCCCATTCGGATCTAGTTTTGTATTGAACACCCATTTACATCCTACGGGTTTGACACCGTTGAGTAATTCTACTAAATCCCAAACGTCATTTTTCTTCATGGATTAAAGCTCATCAATCATTGCTTTATTCCATTCACAAGACTGATCATTGCTAATGCCTTCATTATAAGTGATAAGATCATTGAGCTTTCTGGGATCCATTTCAGTCAGGTAGGTAACGTAATCATCCCAATTAGTAGGCCTTCTGGGCCTAGATGACCTCCTGAGTGGATTATCGGGTTCAGCGTTGTCTTAGTTTTGAGCATTTGATGTGCCTTCGTCATGAGGTATAATGGGTTCTGATTGTGGAGATAAATTTGGAGTTGGTGCAGTAGCTTCAGGTCCAGTAGTTGCATTGGGTACAAGAGGAGTAATCAGAGTAATGGTAAGCGACGAGTCTCTCCCCCCAGCGTCTTGTACTTCTTGCAATTCTTCATAAGGGTTGGTATTGCTCCCACTGACCTTGAAATCCTCCAGGAACGCTGCACGCTTGGTTTCAACAATACAGGTGACATGGGAAGGACAATAGAAACGATAACCCTTTGAATTATCAGGATACCCGATAAAGAAACAGGTAACTGTTTTAGGGTCAAGTTTCCTTAGGAAAGGATTGTAAAGTTTTGCTTCAGCAATGCAGCCCCATACTTTCATATATTTAAAACTCGGTTTCCTTCTTGTCCAAAGTTCATAAGGAGTTTTAGGGACAGACTTAAAAGGAACTCTATTGAGTATATGAACAGCTGCTTTTAACGCTTCAGTCCAGAGGAATAATGGTAAATTAGTGTTGGCTAACATACTGCGCACCATGTTTATAAGGGTACGGTTTCTTCTTTCAGCGACACCGTTCTGCTGAGGTGTACCAGGCATGGTGTATTGGTTCACAATCCCCTGACCCTTACAAGACTCATAAAATGGACCAGGAGCTTGACCCACATCAGTATGTCTTCCATAATATTCACTGCCTCTATCTGATCTCACAACTTTAACCTGACGATCTAATTGATTTTCAACTTCAGCCTTATAATCTTTAAAAGTTGTAAGAGATTCAGACTTTTCCTTAATTAGATACAAGTACATGTAACGAGAATAATCATCAATGAAAGTGATAAATGAAGTATGTCCTGTTATACCAGCAATTTGGTAGGGACCACTAATGTCAGTGTGAATGAGTTCTAATAAATTAGAGCTCCTAGTGGCACCTTTCTTGTTCGCTAATGCCATTTTACCTTTAAGACATTTGACACTTGTTCCAAAATCAGAGAAATCGAGAGGAGGTAAGACTTCATTCTTTACGAGGCGATTTAATCGTTCTCTTGAGATGTGGCCTAAACGTTGTTGCCACAACATGGACGAAGTCTGTAAGTCTCGTTTCTCTTTCATCTTTGTGAGTGATTCATTAATGTTATATGACAACAAAGATTTGGAAAAATTATCATCTAGTTCTAATCTATAGAGAAAACCATCCAAAATACCAGTACCCAATGTTGCAGAAATCGGTTTTAGGTGGCGCCTAGGCGGTGATTAGTCAGTCATCGGAGGTCTGCCGCCTGAATTTGGCCAAATAGGCTAATCTAGGCGGTCAAAGTCAAAATTGGCCCAAAATCGCCCAAAATTAGGTCAAATAGAACCAAATCAATCACGTGGAACGCATTCTTACCTTATTTCGAACAAAGATCAATGCAATGAACGGTCAGAATTGGTGCTAGGGTTTGTATTTTACTGTGCGTCTGGTAGGGTGAAGGAGGGAGAGGCCGCGTACAGGAAGAACGGATGGGAATTAGGGTTTATTATGTTTAAATATTTGACATTTAACCCCTACATCTTTACTAGGTTATATTTAGTCCCCAAACTTATAAATTTCTACATAAAAAACATAAACTAATGTTATATATATATATATATATATATATATATATATATATATATAAATTTGAAAAATTATACATTAAAAGTTCATTCCGATTAATCTCTATTAATCCCGAATAATCCCTAGGCGGTACCTCACCGCCCGACTAGCGCCTTCTACAACATTGCTAGTACCGTAAAGAACAGAATCATAGAGGATAGAGAGTTTGCGATGACCATGGGAAACAATAAAACCGTCCATGTCTAACTTTGGTCCTGATACAAGGTTCCGAGTTACCTCAGGAACATATAAGGTATCATAAAGTTTAATACATAAACCAGTTTTCATAAATAATTGTAATGTTCCAATGGCCTTCACTTCTAATTCTCGATCATCCCCAACCTTAAGCGTTCTTTGGTTTCTTTCCAGCTTCCGGTGTAAGGATTCCCTGAGTTGAATTGGTAACTCGAACCATAGAACCAGAATCAAACCACCAAGAATTAGCAGGAATATTTAAATTATAGGACTCAAGTATTATAAAATAATCGTTACCTTTCTTAGCCAGCCACTCCTTAAAGTCAGGGCATTCCTTCTGCATATGTCCTGCCATTTTACAGAACTTGCAGTGGATTTTGCCTAAGGAGTTCTTAGAGCTGGAAGGTGCACTTGTATTAGGATTGGGCCTTTAGACTTTTGAAGCATCCTTCCTCTGATGATTGTTCTTCCTTTTCTTAGAGTTAGAGGTGGTGAAGTTAGCAACATCAGTAGTGCGATCCATCCTCATACGCTCTTCCTCCTGTACACAATAGCGACCCGCTCACTCATCTTCCACTTGTCCTTCTAAGTGTTGTAATTGATCTTGAATGCTTCAAAGGACGAAGGAAGTGAAGTAATGATGAAATGAACGAGGAAACCATCACTGATTTCCATTTCCAGCCCCTTCAGCTTATTGGCCATGTCATTTATCATCATGATGTGCTCGCAAATGTTGCTCCTCCCATCATACTTAGTTGTCACCAGCTTGAGAATAAGAGTACTAGCGTGTGCTTCTGATGTCCCCTTGAACTGCGCCTCCACAGA
The DNA here is from genome assembly GCF_002127325.2 of Helianthus annuus. Taxonomy (NCBI): domain Eukaryota; kingdom Viridiplantae; phylum Streptophyta; class Magnoliopsida; order Asterales; family Asteraceae; genus Helianthus; species Helianthus annuus. The sequence continues at coordinate 104,614,694 of NC_035448.2, forward strand.
AGCCAAGTAGGTTTTAGCATCTTCAGAATCAGGAATAGCTCCTCTGATTGCATTGCTTATGGACTGCTTCATGAACATGAGAGATATGCGGTTACACCTATCCACTTTTCATGAGTCAACTGCTCAGCAGCAGTACTTTGAGGAGTAAGGTCCGCTGGCTTATTCTCTCTTAGAGCATAATCAAAATCCAGCAATCCAAGCGTAAGCATGAGAGCATCCTTCCATGCAGCAAAGTTATCACCAGTCAAAGGTGGAATCCCTTGGGTGCTGATAGTAGAAATAAGATGAGCGAATTATGATACTAAGAAAGAAGTTCTAATGTGATCTAAGGGCACGTAATACTAAGGCAGGCATAAATAATGACCATTTTAATTATGAAGCTATGATATTGTCTATTACTAACATCAAAATAATAGACTTAGTTAAAATTCTACTTAAACGAAGACAAATCAGCTTTGGCCAGAAGTGTAATCATTTAAGCATGTGTGCAAAGTGGTTGTGACAAATCAGCTTTGGCCAGAAATGAAACAATCACTTTAGTTATGCACTTGTTGAGTATACTATACATGAATGAATTAAATCAACTTTGGCCAGATATTAAGACATTCACGTTTGTAATGCACACTTAACATAGCTTTCGTAATACTTGAATGATAAGTAGATGTATCAAATCAGCTTTGGCCAAAAATGATACATCAAAAGCTCATTCAAGTTAAGCCATTTTGGTTTTGTAAAACATTATCTGATTCTGATTAATTAACTAAGTATTTACAAAACCAATTATTTAATAGCAAAACCACCTGTTAGCGCGGATCGAACTAAACTGCCTAAAATAATGAGGTTTCGAGTGAGATCTCGACTCAGTTATGAGATCTCGAGTCAAGTCTCGACTCATCTTGTAACATTATGAGGTCTCGACTCATTAAAGTCTCGAGTCGCAACCTCGGTGTCTCGAGTCGTAATCATGGTCTCGACTACTGTGCTTTATGAGATCTCGACTCCTTGATGAGGTCTCGAGTCGCAACCACGGTCTCGAGTTGTGAAGATTGAAGCCCTTAGTCGAAACCTCAGTGGTTCGAGTCGAAACCTTATGGTCTCGAGTCGAAATCATTGTCTCGAGTTGTAAAGATTTGAGAACACTTATGATTTCAAGTCGAGATGTTGGTCTCGGGTCGTTAAAAGGGATCTCGAAACTCCTGTTAACAGCTGTTAATGTAAAAATAACTGAAAGCTCAAAATTTTAGGGATTGTGGGATAGTGTTTCCTGTTTTATTGTTGATCTAAACTTATCAAGGATTTAAAAAATCATAACTGGTTATCTTTTAACAGTTTTCGAAAATTTTAAGAGATAAAATTCAGATCAAAACAGTAAAAAACACCCACTAATCCAGATTTCATTCCAAAACTTAAGGAATTTTTCGAATTTTCTTAGAACAAGTGATGAACCCTAAAAAAAAACAAACATAACTCTGGGATCCGAAACCTGAATTTTAAGAGTTCTCTAAACAGATTTCGGATATAAGTTTGCACGTTTTGATTTCGAGACATTTAAAACAGATTCTTTTCCTCGAAACAGTGATCTCGAAACCGACCGTAAGTTTATTAGCTTATAAAAAAAATCCTAGAATAATGGATACAAAAACAGAACTGATTTATCAACATATGCTCTGATACCACATGTTGATCAGTTCTGTTTAAACATGATGGAAAACATGAAAACATACCTATTACAGCAGACAGTGCAGATGGGAATCCAGTGAGAGAAGAAGCCATAGAGTTCGACATCTTTGTCAAGGTGATCTGGTTCCTCCTTAGGGTGCAAACTGATGATGGTGATGATGAAAACCGAATAAGGGAGTTCGGCTATGGAGAGAGAGGTCGATATTGATGTTATGATTATTAGGTTATGTGTCTAACCTTAGAACCTCTACATAAGTCTCCTTATATATGCACCCAAGAGGAAACCTAATTAGTTAATAAGGGTAATATGGTCCATCAGCAATTACCAACTAATTATTTAATAGGTTATTACATATTTTGATCTATATTATGTAAATGATTATAATGGCTACTAGATTAAATATTAAAACATAATATATTTAATCTTACAGGTTACTGTGAATCCTGATCATATATGCATTTAAAGCGGTATCATTTGCTTTAAAATAGAATAAATACTATGTCATGGTAAAGGGTAGTGAACCTCTTGATTCCATGGCCTGAAAAGCTTTTAATAAGATTCAACTCCAACCCAAATTTATGAGTGGAAATGAAAACTTGAATCAAGAAAAATCAAATTTTAAACCCAAAGATGGAGAGCACAAGCAAAAATGAGATAAAAGCAACGATAATGTATCTATTATGCAAGTGACCAGAGGGTAAAACAAAAAAGGGTACTCCCAACAGGTCAACCGCGTAACACTCTAAGTTATTGACCCGTTTAAAAGGCTAACCAATTCAACAAGTCTACTACAACCCTGACCTAATACCCTATCATCCAACCCACCGGATACCATACTTGATCCAAACCGCCCACTTTGCCACCTCTTTCAGTATTCTTTTGTAGCAACGTCATCATCCTACACAAAAAAAGCTAATTAGAACTATAACTGAAATACAAGTCTTATCACTGCTGCATACAAGTTTTAAACTTCAACAATAATACGCAGCAAGCATAAATTAGTAGGCTAGTTAATCATAAACATTCAACACAAGCCTGCAACTTATTTATACTAGTTAGAGCATAACCCCACAAACAGATTAAAACCAAAGTTCATTAATTTGATTAATCATTTTTTTAAATACCCCCAATCTACTCTCTTCGAACATAAACCCCCGAAACAGAAAAAATAATTAATAACATCTTTCATAGCTAATTTCTTCAAACATCCAATTAGCCTATTACAATAAAGGAGCCTTTAGCATTCCATATAAAATTTAAATAGTATAACAACTCAGAAATTTAAGTACTTAATTCATCTTTTTAACTGATTCAGTCGTATACACAATTCGTCTTCAACAAAATGCAAAGCACCTGACCAATTAAATATCCTACAAGATGCAAAGCACATAAATAATAACCGTTATACAACACTAGTAATCAAATCCAGAAGATGCATATCAAATGATTATATACTATATCATATAACTCTTACTATTATTATTTTTATTATTGTCAACAGAAGCCAAACCATAACTTGTAACAGATGCAAATTCGTCCTATAAATCACAATTAGTAAGTAAGTAGCCCTAATTTAAGTAATAGGAAACATAAAACGTGGTGATTAAATGAGAATTTACGGAACTGAACGAGAAAGTCAAAGAGTTGACGAACGTTGAGAGAGATATGAGAAATAGGTCAACATCGATGAAACAAGCGCAATAGGATTCACAAAGTTTATCATATGATCATTAAGACTACCCTAACAACTTAACCTATTGGTCTATAACTAATTACATATCTATCATTAGATTCCCAACGGTTTAAAATACAGGTCTTTTAAGTATGTATTGTAGGATTTGAACATCCATATTCTACAAGTAAATATATTTGTGTATATATGTATGCATAATGGTTGTATTTAACATATGCGAGACAAGGGGAATAAGATTCACAAAGCTTCAAATTGAGTAATGAGTGACCAATCACAAGGGTGAACTTTCATTCACAAGTTAGTTTAGGATACGAATATTACTAATCTCATTTTAACTTCCATCTTTTTCAAGATCATTAGGATATAGCAAAATATATGATAAAGTTAACACCATGAAGCTTTTAAACATAAAAGGCTTGTGCAAATGTCTTCTAAATATGTATAACTCCAGTTAATAGTTGAGCAAACGACAAACAGAAACAATTTAAAGAGACAACTCAAATCAAGATTTCTTTCTAACACAACCATAATATCAGATAAGAGTATATAAAAGATGAAACAAATAACAAACATATAAAAATATCAAATCCACACAAACCTAGGGTGTCTATATACGACTCGCATACACATATATAAGTTGTATGCTAGGGTGTCAAAAGAACCGTGTACGCTTACTAAACATGCAAACTGTAAGACCCTATTCACAATTTGACCCAAAACGACGCAGCAGAAAATGAACCGTAAAATTTCTTTCTTTTAACTACTCTAACGTACTTAAATACCGTTTAGGTCAACCCTTCTAACATAAATACATCATTCATCATTTATTTAATGTAACTGTCACAACCTCCGTCCCCCTGATACAAACACGGGAATGGGCGGCCGTGAGCCAGTTTTGGTGGTATCGGGTATTGTCTAATTTGGCAGCGGAAATTTTCATCAGGACCGTAGTTTAGAAATATTTTATCAGAGTAAACCACCACATTTTATAACATTAAACACATGGGTAAAACCCAAGTTTGTAGTATACACATTTTCATAGGAATAAATCCTATTTTGTTTAATAAAAACATCTATTTTATTTTAGGTAACTTTATTGCCACTTTTCCAAGCCTTCAGTGCTCTCCAACTGGCTTTTATTGGCTTCACACTAAGTTACCTGAAACACGTGTTTAAAAACATTTTATCAGCAGAAAATACTGGTGAGTGAATCCCAGTTTAATCAAGTTTAAGTAAAAAGTCACAGTGTACAGTATTGAGGGCGCATCCGCAATTACATTTGTTTCCAAGATATAACAATTAACATTAGTGGTACAGTCATACTTAACTTGTGGAAATGTTACTCCTTGACCAAGTGGTAACAAATTTTGTATACAAAACCCCAACATACCCACTATAATTGTATTCTTACAAATACTCAATAACTGTTATTCGCTTGGTCCTCTGCCGGTACTTGTGGCTTCCAAGGTACAAGAAGAGGGGCATGGAAAAGTATTTAAGGTTTTGTAAAAACATTTAACAAAAAGAGGATTACTCACATTGCTATTATAGGGCTTTCCTTTGTAATTTCTTGGTTATAATCTAATTAAATAAGTAATGCACACGCGTTAGTATAATAACCCATTTTAACATTAGTAATACCCTCCCCGAGACGGCATTCCAACGAGTACGTCGGGCAGAGCCACGACAGCCGTTACGGAACCCTAGATCAATCGGGCAGAGTATCTAATACGTCTCCAGGGGTTATGATACTTACAACGAGGTAGAGCTTCGCTAATTAGGGGGGTATTATACCCGAGTATTATTTCTACTATTCAGAATTGAGAGAAAGGAAATCGATTTTGAACGAATTCGAATGAAGATCCGATGCATTCTATATATAGTGCCTGATCTTGACCTTGTCGCGCCCCGCGTAAAACAAAGACAGGGGTTACGCGGCCCACGTCAACCCCGGTCAAACGTGTAGCTGATCCGGGTCACCGCCTAGCCTCGCCACGATGATGACACGTGTCATCACCAGGCTGCACCACCTTTATGATCTCACGCGGCCCGCGTGAACTTAACGGTAGCTTACGCGGCCCGCCTAGACTTAAAAACTCAAAGGAATCAGGTTTAACCTTTAAACCGCCTGCGTAAACTAAGGGTGAGGGTTGTCGCGGCCCGCCTAAACTTATATTTTCTTGTTTTTAATTATTTTTAATAGTATATTGTATTTCGGGCTCGGTTTTCACATACGGGGTATATTTTAGGAAGTGTAGGGTGTTAGGGGTTTTTTAGGAGGGTTGTTATATTTTGGGTATAACTCCTGGGTTATTTAATAAAATATATAGTGCACTCACATTAAGTATAGTAACCCAATTCTACTTTATCCCTACGTCACGAGACAGAACCCCCAACGAATTTAGGCAGAGCCTTGATATACGTTACAGGGCCCTACGTCAGTCGGACAGGGTATCAGTGATCAAGGGTTAGGCAGGGCTTTGTAGGATTTAGGGGTGAATAACTAAAGAAAATGGAAGTATATTATGACCAAAGAAATGGCGAGACGGAGTGAGCACCTTTGAATGTTACCTGTGAGCTGTTATATATAATGGATTTAGAACTTGGAAGTCACGTTTTTATGGACTCCTTCTGATCCTATATGAGTACACGTATACAAGAACTTTCAATTCATAGGTTTAGTTATTATTTTATTTATTATTATTATTACTATTTTCCTTTAAATGCCACGTACACCTTTAAGAAAATGTGAATGTTTTACATTCAATTGTTATTATAATATAATCTGAACGTATAACCTTACATAGGTAAGGTTTTTATTTAATTATTATTTTATTATATATATATATATATATATATATATATATTATAACCGCTTTACTTATTTGGTGCTTATAATTTCAAAAATATACCGTTTTATAAAATAATAATTATGTCATTAGAACGAGAATAATTTTATCTACATTTTGAACCACGTTTCATTAAAAACGGAGTACGGTTAATTATAACGTATTTTTATAATTTAATTATTAAATAGTTCCTACGCTTGCCCAAAATACCTCATATTTCTAACAATCAACTTACCCATGATGCATCCCTTTAATAACATATTTTTTATATATTTTATATAAATAAAAATTTTGGGAATGATACAGTAACTATGTTAACAAATGATTACAAACAACGTGATCGCTTTCCCATACAATCCATGATCTTCAACTTGATCCTCGTTCACTTGTCCATCATGAATATCTGACTAACCTGCGGTCACCATATATAACCAACACGTTAGTACCTGGTAACATCATATATAATTTAATATATATACTTAAAAAGGCTATATCACATTCTACTACGTAAGGTATTCCATTGAAAACATCCTCTCAATTTTATTTACTCGAGTCCGACATCAATTCCTCGAGAGTCTGGCGTTCCCATTCCTAACTCCATTTATTTCATTCTCAATAATAACATGGTTAGGAGTACGTGATCTCAAACATATTGAAAACCCACATCTTCACATATACGTATACCAGTGATCTACAATCATTAGATTACAACACGTGTATACACTTTCATATATCTAAGTACATTCATACGTAACCCATTCATATGTACGTACATACAAGTTCACACTACTTACACACGCTACAGTTCCATATCTACATACATGCATACATACAAGTCACATTCACTTATTTGTAAGTTGAGCCTTATCTACAAACATATCAAAACAAATCAATGCAATTACAAACAAACATAACCGACTAACTTCCAACAAACATGATGAACATTCCATTAACATGATGAACATTTCAGTAACATGATGAACATTCCAGTAACATGATGAACATTCCAGTAACATGATGAACATTCCATTAACACGATGAACATTCAGCAACATAATGAACATTCCATTAACACGATGAACATTCAGTAACATAATGAACATTCCATTAACACGATGAACATTCCGCAACATAATGAACATTCCATTAACACGATGAACATTCAGCAACATAATGAACATTCCATTAACACGATGAACATTCAGCAACATAATGAACATTCCATTAACACGATGAACATTCAGCAACATAATGAACATTCCATTAACACGATGAGACTATCATCTTAATTTACATTAAGGATAGACGAAGTTCATATGAACTTACCTTGGTACTTACCCTTACACGTAAATTCTTACATGGTACCCTATATACAACATACCAAACTTCATTTATAAATAAGAAGTGATTCCAGAAATCACTTACCTTAAGCGTCTGTTTCGTACTTGCTTCCCCGTATCCTTGCCGTTAGTCCTCCACGCTTCCACCCACTTTGACATGATCCTGTACTTTCATATCATTATGGTTACCGCATTATTAGCATACACGCACATTCTAAATTACATTTATTCAACATAATTCTTTATATCATCACATATAACATTTATTGACATAGCATGTGCCTTGCGATTTCCCTAACATCACATTTGTGGCCAAATGTCTTACTATGCTATTTATGCACAGTTGACTTTTAGAAAGTCAACTGTCTATCATAGGAATTATCAACTTAAGCTCATACATTCTCAACATTAATAGTTTATACTATGGACATCATACACATTTCATACTCATATAGCAATACACATAATGTGCATCACATGACCCAAGCATAGAGTACAACTTCTAATGCATAGTGTTTACCAAATCATATAATTAACCAAAATCCTACATGTATTCCATTCAAAACATATTTCTCATGATTAATTATCACCGAATTACATCACCTCCACACATTATACACTTTCATCCATCATTTGCATTCCATTTCATCTATTAATCTCACCTAGGCATTTCAACAAACACTTGGTGTGTGTACTACTTTCTAAGCACACTATACAAGCATCTTATTCTCATCTTCATACTTCTTGCCTTCATCAATCAAATACAACTAAAATCAACCTAATTCCATACCATACTCAACCTATCTAACAAGTATTCATCATATACTACATACTACACCAAATTTTGAACAAGGATTGGACATGGGTGATATACCCATGTTGCCATTTTCACTAACCCAAGTGGGTTTCACCTTCAAACATCAAATTACTTGATATCATACATAAAACAAGTTCTATTTGGTCATTTTAACACATATCCATGCTCAATTTCAACAAATTTCAGGATTGATCACAAACCCACTTCATACAAGATCACCATCACAAATTACAACCTACCACATGTTTATCTTGTCTAGGTGATTCAGAATCTAAGCTCATGCATCTGATTTAGCTCCAATCTCCATCCTAATTTGATCAATTGGGCCATTCTTGAGTTGAAGAGGGGTTTTTCCTCCTCCTCCTCTCTCTCTCTCTGATCGAACACACATACATACACTACACACACTTAGGTGTTTTATAGAACTTTCATTCTTTTTTCCAAGTTTAGCCACTCATGTTTGCCATTCTTTCTTTTTGTCACAGAACTTTATTCATTACTACTTAACCTACATATCCTAACTAAGTTAAAAGACTTAGTTATTTTATTTCTTTCCATTACCCAAGGAACATACTAACGAAATAAAACTTCTGGTTTTTGGGGTGTTACAAGTCTACCCCCCTTAAAGGAGGTTTCATCCCCGAAACCTTCTCATTCCTACCAGACTATGAATATGTTTATTCATTTAATAAATCCTAAAGCATACTATTACCCGAACCCACTCATGGTTCGGATAGAGTCTTCGTTCGTGAACAAGCATAATTATATATTTTGTTTCTACTTTCTTAATTAAGCATAAAACTTTCTTACCTTTACTAATCATAACGAATCCATAAATTCCAATTTACTCACCAATCATACTCAATATTCTATTCTTGCGTTAGTCATATTAGTACTTGTCACGAGCTTACTAATGCATCTCACTATTAGTATTCCTTCTAATAATTTCATTAACACATGAAAAATTAAACCATAAAAATACACATACTATGAACCTTTAATCAAAGTTATCACAACAAAACCACTATGTCATACTCCTTTATTCATATTTATCTCAGAAGATAAACATCATTCTACGTTTGCTACCGCTAGATGATATTAAGTATACCCTTAGGTCAATTTCGATAGATTTCGTGCATCACTCACAATGCACACATGCGCATTACTCAACAACATTAAATCTGAGCTATAATTCATCCCTTTGTTGACCTTCACAAGTCAACATTCTACATTATGCCATACTCAAATACCATCCTTTTGTATGGAAGGTATTATTCAAATTGAACTTCTTCTTAATAATCATAATTTAAACATGTTACTAACCTTGCATTCATTGCGTAGACTAACGATCCGCAAACCAGATCGGCCCGCTTCTTCATGAGTCTGTATCAAAACCGGATCGATCCCTTCATTCCATTTAATGAGCTTCTGCTCGTGCACATCCTTTCACCAACTCGATTGGTTTCATCACATTAAGTGTTCTACCACTATCATCTACAAAATTGGCGGTTAGCACATTTCATTCAAACATTCATTCTACTAGGTGATTATTCACCTAAAATTCTTCTACAAATTTCCTACGTACATACTATAACATATCACACATTCCTTTTCTTACATACAATTTTTTTTGTTATTTATTTCGCCAGCTTCTTGCAGTTTGACTTTTAAAGGTTAAACTGGCATTTCTTACTTATCGTAGATGTATTGAAGTACACGTTCGTACTTCTTTCCATTCATACTTACTTGCAAAGACTTTATTATATCATTTTAGTATTTCTTGCAAAAACATACCTTTCCCGTCCATACTTAAGTTATTTGTCTAGGTCGTAGTCGTCATTCATCCTGACTCCCAAGAGTCAATTAATAATATGTCTAACACATAACTTATTTCTTCCGTCTAAAGTTTCTTGCTACTACAGTGGTTTTTATCGGTTTTATCTTCTTGACAATTCAACTACTTCATGCTATCTTACTATTACTTGCTTAATAACTTATCAACTTACTTTGTTTGACTTTTCAAAAGTCCAATTGTAATTACATTCTGATCTACATTCACCAATTACCCAATTCTAACACACCCCTATCTACTCGAGCAATAAGCTCCTATTAAATGCATAACCTTTATACATACCTGACGCAAGTCAAAATCCATTGACTCGTTATCCATACCTTGCTTCACTATTTCCTTCCAGTTTGTGACAGTAACATTACCGTACATCATGCTCACCTACCATTAAATAACTTGACCATTTCAAACACTAAATACCGGGTTCTAATGGCAATCACCATTTGACCCGCATAACTCATTTATCCTTGCAACCATTCTTGTATACAATACATGAGCATAATTATATTCATATATATATATATATATATATATATATATATATATATATATATGTAAGTTCAAAACATAACTTGAATAATATCCGCTTCTTAAAGAATATTTACTCGTTCGATCTATAATTACTCAAAATTTTGAGCCTTTCATTCTTGTCATTCATTCTTACTTATTTGATTCATGCCTATTTACGAATTTTAAACTTTTTCATTCTATCATTCATTCCCTTCTATGTTTCAAATCCGTCTCACGGTTTCTAACATATCATTCATATCTTTCATTCCTTTCATGTTTTGAATCCGTTTCGAGGATTCTAACTTATCATTCATACTTCTCATGTGTATTTGGTACTTTCAAAACCCTGAAAGTCTTACATTTCCCTTCACCCTCACGTCCACCTACTACCTAATTCTAACGGACATACCTGTAACAATTATCACGGTCTCACGAACGTCATATATTTCTTGTGTACTGGTCAGGTACACAATCCACATACTAGTTTCGTGTCTTCGTGTAATCGTAACCTTATGTCCGAAGAATTTGGTTTCGGCACGTGTAACAATTTCAAAACTTCATTACCATCCTATTATTATATTCCTTCTTAAAATTTTCCTTCACTTGATAGATTTTATCGTTACATGCACCCACAGGTTAAATTTACGTACCTTGGGTCAATTTGTCTTATCACATGCCTTGATGTCAGTCCTAGACCGCATTCACAGATCATCCTCTCCAAGAAATTATGCTTACCTTACACATAACTTACTGTTAGTTTTCTTCAAATACAAACTTAAGTACATACTTACCTTTGCTTCTACCTGTAACATTTGTGCTTGTAATCATTGTGAACAGTTCAATTATCAATAAAACAATGTTATTTGATCCCAATGTTTGTTTGGTTGTGTTTTACATTTTTCATGTTTTGACTTTTGTTCAATTCCAAACTCTACATCGCTTTCTAGAGAATTATACGCAAACTGGTGCATAAACGTACTCAGTTTAACGCGAAAAATACTCCGGAACATCAACATATACTCAACATACCTTAAATAACCTTTACATAACTTAGAAATAAGTTTTAAAGGCTTTGGTATGGCAAAAACAAGTTAATTCGCTTACAGGGACTAAACTTGACAAACTGCGAAAGTATGCCAATTTGAACTGTAACAAACATTTCGGAACATGTCCATAAGTTAAACGTACCATAAATATCCTTTACATAGCTTAGAAATAGGCTTTGAGGGGTTTTGGTATGCTAAAACAAACTTTTGGATCATTCAGGGGCTAGAAGTGTCAAAAAGTGCACAAGTTTGCACTTTTGCGCATAACTTACGTTCTGAATACATCCGGACATCCAAAAATTTATGTAAGCATCCTTATATTATGCCTTAGTGTATGGCATGAGAAAAATCCATTCGTCGCGCAATTTGGATCGTCTTTCGCGCTTATGCGCATTTCGTCGTAATTAACCAAACATCGCGACCGTACGGCCAAACGAACCGACATCCGACATATTTTTGAGCACATTTTAAGTTCCCTATACTTTAACTTCATTTTAGAGCTTTGAAATGGGGTTAACGGGGCTTAAACGTGCCAAAAATGCATCAAATACCAAGTTTTGGAGCTGCAGGGACCAAAACTGTAAATCTGCCAAACTAGGGGCTTACGGACCGTAAGCCAAAACCCATACGGTCCGTAAGGAACCCCCAGTACAGTAGATTCAGCATTTAATGAGGTTGCCTCTTCATGAACTGAAAAACCAATCTTGCCCTTGTCTCTTCCAGCCAATGAGGGGCAAGATCTGACATACCACAATAATTCGACAAGTGTACGGGCGAGATCGTGGCACGATATTCGATAAACGATCCTAACGGTTATGCTTTTCCTATAAATACTATGACACTCTAGGTTTTTCCGAACAAGCATCTTGTAATATCATTTTGTATATATATTACTAAATGGAAACGTGACAGATTGGTATCAGAGAGTCGGTAAGGTTGCTTATAGATTGAACCTGCGTGCAGAGCTGAGTGCAGTGCACAATGTTTTTCACGTGTCTAATCTGAAGAAGTGTCTGTCAGATGAAGACCAGATGAAGTGCAAGTATCCCCAGTTGTTCCCAAACGAAACCCCCAGCACTGAAGCTACAACCGAATTTCGGGACGAAATTCCAAACTAACGGGGGGATGATGTGACACCCCGTTGAAGCACTCTTACACGTACTAGCTTGATAGTGGCTGCCTTAACTTTCGGGACGAAAGTTCTTAAAACTTGGGGATAATGTGACACTCTAGGTTTTTCCGAACAAGCATCTTGTAATATCATTTTGTATATATATTACTAAATGGAAACGTGACCTTTTTGCATGATATGTGTTGTATGTATGTATTATATATATAAGTATATGTGTATATGCTAGTGAGTCGAGACCATGACTCGAGACCACTCGGTCTCGAGTGGGCCACTCGGTCTCGAGTGGGCCGTAACCGGTTGGGCCGAAACCCCCTTAGCCTATTCGAAACCTTGTATAAAACCCCACTTCCTTCATTTCTTACACAAACACACTCCTTTTCTCTCTCACTAAAAACCCTCAACAACACCACTTTCTCTCCCAAATTCTCGGTTCAAGCTTGGATCTAACCGGCATCAACAAGAAATCTCGGTCAAGAAATCTCGGTCAAGCTCATCATCATTCGGACACTTTACTTTCTCGGTTTCTTCCTTGATTCGGTGCCCTTTTTTTCACAACCGGTTAGTATCCCCTCCATTATAGATGTTAATGCATGACATAGGTATGTTGATGAATGAATACATGTTCTATATAGTTAAATGTGTGTAGATGGCTTTAATGACTAGTTGAATGTTTAAATTATATGGTGGGTAATTTGGAGATGAATGATTGATTTTTATGCAAAACATATTCTTGTAGGGAAATGTTGTTTATAGATGGTATGCAAGTTTGTTATAACAAATGTATATGCATGATGGTGAGCCGATGATTGTGTGTAAATTAGGATTGACTATTTGGTTTATGTTGCTTTGAATGAACATGAAAACCCTAAAGATGAACATGTTGAATATGAGTTGAAGATTTAAAAAGGGCAAGGTTTGATCCATATTAGTTAGTTGACAGTTTAGGAAAACTTGTTTGTGAAACCTCATTGGTTATTTCTTGATTTGGGCCTGATGCATAGTACAAATTAGCCTGCTATATCTGAATCAGCACGTGAACAAGACAAGGACAGCATTGCGACTCGAGACCACAACGGTTGCGACTCGAGACCACAACGGTTGCGACTCGAGACCACGGCGTGACTACTCGAGACCGCAACGGTTGCGACTCGAGACCTCCTCGTGACAACTCGAGACCAGACTCGGAACCTCTGAGGTTGCGAGTCAAGCCTGCACCACTCGAAACCAGCCAGTACAAGCCGAGACCTCCTGGTTGCGACTCGAGACCGCATGTTCTCGAGTCGAGACCACCTTGTCTCGACTGGGCTGTCCACTTTGGTTATTGGGCCACAATGTGTTTAGTTTGGGCTACCTGTTGACTGGACTATGTGTTGCTGAAATTCTGTTTGATTGTGTAAATATTAGGGTCGGCCCAATAACCCAATGTATGTTTGTATGCATGCTACGTGTTAGTTATGTGTAGATTATACGTGATTGCTTGTACACCAAACCTGACCTATACTGGTGACCATGTTAGGACGTGGTGACCAGCGTGTTTGACAAGTAACCTAATCTGCCGAGCAACCCAAGGTGAGTTCACACACTAAAAGCATGCGTCCCGTGGAGGGACACGGACAAACTGCCAACTTTGGGAAAAATACTTTCAAACCATTATTTCCGGGGGAAATCAGAATGGGTAATTACTATCTCCGGGGGAGATACGTTTGGATATTATTTATAAATCACAATTAGCCAAGCTAAACGAAACTCTATCACCTTAAGTCCCTGCTTACAGTACCGATTAATCGCCGGGGGCGAACGGGTTATTAGTTGATAGCGCTATTAGGTTTGACAACCTCACACCGTGACCGGGGGAGATCGGGCGTGAACTAGTAGACCTCGCATCTTGGTCAATGACGATAGACATTGACTCGGGGCACAACAACTTTCCGTCAATAGTTTCGGTATCTACAGTTTAGTGAGCTTACAGATGGGGTAGCTCCCCACAACGTGATTATAAATGCTTTATCTAAACAACTTATGTTTTCGAAAACTAAAACTGGACAACTAGTGAACTCGCTCAACTTTGTGTTAACACCTTACTGCATGCTTTGCAGGTACCCAGTGACTCAGGAGCTTGCATCTTGCGGATGTGTAGTGGTCGTCTAACCCGCGTGTTGGGTTCTTAACAAACTTGAACTAAGAAACTTGTTTTAAACTATTTTGTCTACGCTTCCGCTACTTATCTGGACTGTTACTTAAACTTAAAAATTTTTGGAACTTTGACTATGATATTTGCTAACCTTGTGGTTGGTGAGTACTACTTATGTTATGAATTAAATTGCTCAGTATAATTGGTGGCTGGATCCTGGTCGGTCACGCCTCCAAGCGGTGGTGTTCCGCATGTGGATTTTGGGGGTGTGACAGATTGGTATCAGAGAGTCGGTAAGGTTGCTTATAGATTGAACCTGCCTGCAGAGCTGAGTGCAGTGCACAATGTTTTTCACGTGTCTAATCTGAAGAAGTGTCTGTCAGATGAAACACTCATAATTCCCTTCAAGGAACTCACTATTGATGAACAGCTACACTTTACTGAGGAACCGATTGAGATCACGGATCGAGAGATCAAAACCCTCAAACGTAGCCAAATACCTCCCGTGCGAGTTCGTTGGAACTCACGACGCGGCCCAGAGTTTACCTGGGAGCGGGAAGACCAGATGAAGTGCAAGTATCCCCAGTTGTTCCCAAACGAAACCCCCAGCACTGAAGCTACAACCGAATTTCGGGACGAAATTCCAAACTAACGGGGGGATGATGTGACACCCCGTTGAAGCACTCTTACACGTACTAGCTTGACAGTGGCTGCCTTAACTTTCGGGACGAAAGTTCTTAAAACTTGGGGATAATGTGACACTCTAGGTTTTTCCGAACAAGCATCTTGTAATATCATTTTGTATATATATTACTAAATGGAAACGTGACCTTTTTGCATGATATGTGTTGTATGTATGTATTATATATATAAGTATATGCGTATATGCTAGTGAGTCGAGACCATGACTCGAGACCACTCGGTCTCGAGTGGGCCACTCGGTCTCGAGTGGGCCGTAACCGGTTGGGCCGAAACCCCCTTAGCCTATTCGAAACCTTGTATAAAACCCCAAACCTTTCCCCACTTCCTTCATTTCTTACACAAACACACTCCTTTTCTCTCTCACTAAAAACCCTCAACAACACCACTTTCTCTCCCAAATTCTCGGTTCAAGCTTGGATCTAACCGGCATCAACAAGAAATCTCGGTCAAGAAATCTCGGTCAAGCTCATCATCATTCGGACACTTTACTTTCTCGGTTTCTTCCTTGATTCGGTGCCCTTTTTTTCACAACCGGTTAGTATCCCCTCCATTATAGATGTTAATGCATGACATAGGTATGTTGATGAATGAATACATGTTCTATATAGTTAAATGTGTGTAGATGGCTTTAATGACTAGTTGAATGTTTAAATTATATGGTGGGTAATTTGGAGATGAATGATTGATTTTTATGCAAAACATATTCTTGTAGGGAAATGTTGTTTATAGATGGTATGCAAGTTTGTTATAACAAATGTATATGCATGATGGTGAGCCGATGATTGTGTGTAAATTAGGATTGACTATTTGGTTTATGTTGCTTTGAATGAACATGAAAACCCTAAAGATGAACATGTTGAATATGAGTTGAAGATTTAAAAAGGGCAAGGTTTGATCCATATTAGTTAGTTGACAGTTTAGGAAAACTTGTTTGTGAAACCTCATTGGTTATTTCTTGATTTGGGCCTGATGCATAGTACAAATTAGCCTGCTATATCTGAATCAGCACGTGAACAAGACAAGGACAGCATTGCGACTCGAGACCACAACGGTTGCGACTCGAGACCACAACGGTTGCGACTCGAGACCACGGCGTGACTACTCGAGACCGCAACGGTTGCGACTCGAGACCTCCTCGTGACAACTCGAGACCAGACTCGGAACCTCTGAGGTTGCGAGTCAAGCCTGCACCACTCGAAACCAGCCAGTACAAGCCGAGACCTCCTGGTTGCGACTCGAGACCACATGTTCTCGAGTCGAGACCACCTTGTCTCGACTGGGCTGTCCACTTTGGTTATTGGGCCACAATGTGTTTAGTTTGGGCTACCTGTTGACTGGACTATGTGTTGCTGAAATTCTGTTTGATTGTGTAAATATTAGGGTCGGCCCAATAACCCAATGTATGTTTGTATGCATGCTACGTGTTAGTTATGTGTAGATTATACGTGATTGCTTGTACACCAAACCTGACCTATACTGGTGACCATGTTAGGACGTGGTGACCAGCGTGTTTGACAAGTAACCTAATCTGCCGAGCAACCCAAGGTGAGTTCACACACTAAAAGCATGCGTCCCGTGGAGGGACACGGACAAACTGCCAACTTTGGGAAAAATACTTTCAAACCATTATTTCCGGGGGAAATCAGAATGGGTAATTACTATCTCCGGGGGAGATACGTTTGGATATTATTTATAAATCACAATTAGCCAAGCTAAACGAAACTCTATCACCTTAAGTCCCTGCTTACAGTACCGATTAATCGCCGGGGGCGAACGGGTTATTAGTTGATAGCGCTATTAGGTTTGACAACCTCACACCGTGACCGGGGGAGATCGGGCGTGAACTAGTAGACCTCGCATCTTGGTCAATGACGATAGACATTGACTCGGGGCACAACAACTTTCCGTCAATAGTTTCGGTATCTACAGTTTAGTGAGCTTACAGATGGGGTAGCTCCCCACAACGTGATTATAAATGCTTTATCTAAACAACTTATGTTTTCGAAAACTAAAACTGGACAACTAGTGAACTCGCTCAACTTTGTGTTAACACCTTACTGCATGCTTTGCAGGTACCCAGTGACTCAGGAGCTTGCATCTTGCGGATGTGTAGTGGTCGTCTAACCCGCGTGTTGGGTTCTTAACAAACTTGAACTAAGAAACTTGTTTTAAACTATTTTGTCTACGCTTCCGCTACTTATCTGGACTGTTACTTAAACTTAAAAATTTTTGGAACTTTGACTATGATATTTGCTAACCTTGTGGTTGGTGAGTACTACTTATGTTATGAATTAAATTGCTCAGTATAATTGGTGGCTGGATCCTGGTCGGTCACGCCTCCAAGCGGTGGTGTTCCGCATGTGGATTTTGGGGGTGTGACAGATTGGTATCAGAGAGTCGGTAAGGTTGCTTATAGATTGAACCTGCCTGCAGAGCTGAGTGCAGTGCACAATGTTTTTCACGTGTCTAATCTGAAGAAGTGTCTGTCAGATGAAACACTCATAATTCCCTTCAAGGAACTCACTATTGATGAACAGCTACACTTTACTGAGGAACCGATTGAGATCACGGATCGAGAGATCAAAACCCTCAAACGTAGCCAAATACCTCCCGTGCGAGTTCGTTGGAACTCACGACGCGGCCCAGAGTTTACCTGGGAGCGGGAAGACCAGATGAAGTGCAAGTATCCCCAGTTGTTCCCAAACGAAACCCCCAGCACTGAAGCTACAACCGAATTTCGGGACGAAATTCCAAACTAACGGGGGGATGATGTGACACCCCGTTGAAGCACTCTTACACGTACTAGCTTGACAGTGGCTGCCTTAACTTTCGGGACGAAAGTTCTTAAAACTTGGGGATAATGTGACACTCTAGGTTTTTCCGAACAAGCATCTTGTAATATCATTTTGTATATATATTACTAAATGGAAACGTGACCTTTTTGCATGATATGTGTTGTATGTATGTATTATATATATAAGTATATGCGTATATGCTAGTGAGTCGAGACCATGACTCGAGACCACTCGGTCTCGAGTGGGCCACTCGGTCTCGAGTGGGCCGTAACCGGTTGGGCCGAAACCCCCTTAGCCTATTCGAAACCTTGTATAAAACCCCAAACCTTTCCCCACTTCCTTCATTTCTTACACAAACACACTCCTTTTCTCTCTCACTAAAAACCCTCAACAACACCACTTTCTCTCCCAAATTCTCGGTTCAAGCTTGGATCTAACCGGCATCAACAAGAAATCTCGGTCAAGCTCATCATCATTCGGACACTTTACTTTCTCGGTTTCTTCCTTGATTCGGTGCCCTTTTTTTCACAACCGGTTAGTATCCCCTCCATTATAGATGTTAATGCATGACATAGGTATGTTGATGAATGAATACATGTTCTATATAGTTAAATGTGTGTAGATGGCTTTAATGACTAGTTGAATGTTTAAATTATATGGTGGGTAATTTGGAGATGAATGATTGATTTTTATGCAAAACATATTCTTGTAGGGAAATGTTGTTTATAGATGGTATGCAAGTTTGTTATAACAAATGTATATGCATGATGGTGAGCCGATGATTGTGTGTAAATTAGGATTGACTATTTGGTTTATGTTGCTTTGAATGAACATGAAAACCCTAAAGATGAACATGTTGAATATGAGTTGAAGATTTAAAAAGGGCAAGGTTTGATCCATATTAGTTAGTTGACAGTTTAGGAAAACTTGTTTGTGAAACCTCATTGGTTATTTCTTGATTTGGGCCTGATGCATAGTACAAATTAGCCTGCTATATCTGAATCAGCACGTGAACAAGACAAGGACAACATTGCGACTCGAGACCACAACGGTTGCGACTCGAGACCACGGCGTGACTACTCGAGACCGCAACGGTTGCGACTCGAGACCTCCTCGTGACAACTCGAGACCAGACTCGGAACCCCTGAGGTTGCGAGTCAAGCCTGCACCACTCGAAACCAGCCAGTACAAGCCGAGACCTCCTGGTTGCGACTCGAGACCGCATGTTCTCGAGTCGAGACCACCTTGTCTCGACTGGGCTGTCCACTTTGGTTATTGGGCCATAATGTGTTTAGTTTGGGCTACCTGTTGACTGGACTATGTGTTGCTGAAATTCTGTTTGATTGTGTAAATATTAGGGCCGGCCCAATAACCCAATGTATGTTTGTATGCATGCTACGTGTTAGTTATGTGTAGATTATACGTGATTGCTTGTACACCAAACCTGACCAATACTGGTGACCATGTTAGGACGTGGTGACCAGCGTGTTTGACAAGTAACCTAATCTGCCGAGCAACCCAATGTGAGTTCACACACTAAAAGCATGCGTCCCGTGGAGGGACACGGACAAACTGCCAACTTTGGGAAAAATACTTTCAAACCATTATTTCCGGGGGAAATCAGAATGGGTAATTACTATCTCCGGGGGAGATACGTTTGGATATTATTTATAAATCACAATTAGCCAAGCTAAACGAAACTCTATCACCTTAAGTCCCTGCTTACAGTACCGATTAATCGCCGGGGTGAACGGGTTATTAGTTGATAGCGCTATTACGTTTGACAACCTCACACCGTGACCGGGGGAGATCGGGCGTGAACTAGTAGACCTCGCATCTTGGTCAATGACGATAGACATTGACTCGTGGCACAACAACTTTCCGTCAACAGTTTCGGTATCTACAGTTTAGTGAGCTTACAGATGGGGTAGCTCCCCACAACGTGATTATAAATGCTTTATCTAAACAACTTATGTTTTCGAAAACTAAAACTGGACAACTAGTGAACTCGCTCAACTTTGTGTTGACACCTTACTGCATGCTTTGCAGGTACCTAGTGACTCAGGAGCTTGCATCTTGCGGATGTGTAGTGGTCGTCTAACCCGCGTGTTGGGTTCTTAACAAACTTGAACTAAGAAACTTGTTTTAAACTATTTTGTCTACGCTTCCGCTACTTATCTGAACTGTTACTTAAACTTAAAAAATTTTGGAACTTTGACTATGATATTTGCTAACCTTGTGGTTGGTGAGTACTACTTATGTTATGAATTAAATTGCTCAGTATAATTGGTGGCTGGATCCTGGTCGGTCACGCCTCCAAGCGGTGGTGTTCCGCATGTGGATTTTGGGGGTGTGACAAATACCCCCCCCCCCATTTGGTGTAAAACCCATAAGAATCTGATCTAAAACTCTAAGTTGGAGCCATTGCTTCATACCTGAGTTCCTTGGATCGAGATTAGCATTCGGGGACCCTTTGTAAGTGTTCCTTCGTTGTTTTATCGCTTTTCGAGTCCGAAAGTCAAACATTGTTTGACTTTCTGCATTGACCAGTTTATGGTCGATGCGAAGTTCGTTCGAACTTCATAACGTGAGCGTGATCACGATGGTTATAGTCCATGGCGACTATACCTACTGATTACCACGTTATCAAGGCTCAGTGACGAGTCGTAGTTTCGGCCAAAATGCGCATTCTTGCGTGTTTTGTAACCAAACTACTCGTGAGCATCAAAGCCTTTTGTTTTGATGCCAAACCTGTTTTCTAAACTTAGTTAAGCACGTTCTAACATGCTTAGCTCGTCACTTTTAGTTTAGTGCATATATAGGGTCGTAAGGTAAGCAATCTAAACCATCGCTTATACTTTCGAACCCGACCCATTTGGTCGATCATTAGGATCCGACCAAACATATTAGGTGACCATAGCTATAACCTTCCGAGGTTATACCTTATGATCACGATGTTAGGCGTTCCATACGCGTTCTACGCGAACGACGCGCTAAGGTAGCATAAGCTACCTAAACGGGTCGTCATGGGTCGTAAGCACTTAGGTTAGCTTTCATTTTAGTATGTAGGCTTTGTTAAACCATATTACACGAGTCTCCATACTCGATTGGTTTACGAACCCGCATACTATCCGATCCTCCAATCTAGGTCCGGTATATTAACATAGTTACCTATATTAGGTACCGTTGATATCCGTGATCTCTAGCGTTATTTGGTTGTTATACAAGAACTTCAAAGCAATCTCAGGTGAGTACATAGAACCCCATCTTTTACTGTTTTCCAAACTGTTTTGGGGTGGAACACATGTGCCTACTTGTTACTTTCATGCTTTCCTGTTTTCACATCATATACTCGCTATGTTCTTTAGTACACTGATTAGTACATGATTTACATTACATTGTTTCGCTATGTATGTTTACTTAGCATACTTAGTACATTGATTTACATTACATCATTCTGCTACATATGTTTACTTGGCATATTAAGCAAATCGTTTTACATTACCTTTTCTGCTATGTATGTTGACTGAGCATGCTAGCACATTGATTTACACGACTTTTTATGCTATGTATGCCCATTGTGTGCGTACTTAGTACAATTATTTATCACATGCCTACATTTCGGTATGACATTTGGTTTGTTTAAATTATACAATGTACATTCATTAACACCGATCATGCCGCCCGTTAGTAGGTAATGGTACCATAGAACTTGACAACTCCCATTCCTGAAATCTCGGGTTTGTTTGGATTGGAAGGAATGACCGAATACGATGAACATAACACATATAGAACTTTATTTTGTTTGAAGAACTATCACTACAGTCACAAAGGCTTGAATGTATGCATTTACACAATACCACATAAGTGTTTGTATCAGTATAGCATGCAATTGTTCCACAAAAACATAACTTTGATTTAAACCATGTTTTACTTCAATACCTGGTTTTTGTGCATTTCACATATGGTTTAGTTGATACCATACATGACACTTTTGGATACACATTACATGATTTACATTAAAACATAAACATTTTGACATTGACATACATATTGGTGGTTGGTTTGGGTAAATGGTTGGAGTAACGTGGCGTATGTAATATGATACAAACATGGTGGGTACGCCGCTGGTACTTCCTATATATAAATGCTTGTATAATATTACATATCGTAGCGTTATCTAAGTCATTTCAGTTTAGACATATTACATTTTACACAAATAACATACTCTTCACAAGACATTATTTTCACAAACAAACTTATCTTATTCAACTCATTTTACTTGGTTACCCGTTTAACCTTACACTTATCTATACATATCATCTGATATTATCGTTTTTCAAATGGTTTACAAAGCAAGACAAATTACAAGGTTCATGACTGACTGTTATGAAACATTTCTTTAAACTCAAGTCATGAACCCCATTTTCACAAAACCTATGTATCTCACAGGCATTTTTATGCTGACGTACCTACTTTTACATGTGTTTTCAGGAGCTATTGTGTAGGATGACAATGGTGACACTAGGGCGGACCTGTGCCTTAGAGCCTAAAAATGAAGATAGACTAGTTTAATTATGCTATGAACTTTGTTATTTCCTGTTTTGAAACGATGTAACACCCAAGATTAATAAATAAAATGAAACTTTAATTTCCATGGTTATGAAACAAATTAATTCTGTCCCAACACTCCCCGGCGTTTCCGCCGTGGTTGCATGTTATACGCGGCCGGGGTGTGACAGAAGAGTTGGTATCAGAGCCAATGGTTATAGGGAATTAGGTTATTAGTAATGCTTTAACCTAGACTATAACTTTCTAGGACCCTAACACAAGTTATCTTGTGTTTAGATTTTAAAACATGCACATCACCTATCCTTAGGTGATAACCACAACGAGAACTTCGGTTCCGAATCCGCTTTGAAAATTGATCATCTGTTCTAGGATGATTGATTACTAGGTTTTGAACCCTCTTTTATAAGGTTTTGAACCCCTTTAAATTTTCAAAAGTCTCGTCAAGGTTTTCGGGTTTTAATAGTGTGAACACGTGCGAACTGGAAGAGTGAATGCCTGTACCCTGAGTTTTCTGTCTAAGGCTAGAGTGTTCGTACAAATCCACATAATCGGACCAGTCACTCTTACCTGGGAACTCTTGGGGTGAGTGTTCACTTATAGGCGAACATGTCTTGGGGTGACTAGACATTCGTGTCGCTTGTTTGCTTTGCGATGCATAACCACCATCTTTGCTTTTGTTGCTTCTGTTTCATCTCATTCTCTTCATCCAATCATCTCACTCGTTTCCTTTCATGTTTTCCTCTTTTAGAATGCCTCCTCGACGCGAACACCAGATAGCGACTGCTGAACTAGCAGAAATCATTGCGCAGCAGATGGCTGCTCAATTCCTGAATCTCTTTGCTCAATGGAACCAAGCCAACAACAACAACAATGGTACATGCAAATTCAAGGATTTTAACTCGGCTAAACCACTCAAGTTTAGTGGTTCTGAGGGAGCAACTGGGCTTCTTCAGTGGTTCGAGAGCATCGAGAATACTTTCAGTCACGTGCAGTGTCCTGACAATCGCAAGGTCGAGTTTTCTTCGAGTGTGTTTCAGAAGAGGGCTCTTATGTGGTGGAACAGGGTTATGAGAGATCAAGGTGCAGAAGTTGCTCTAGCTCAGACATGGGCAGAACTTAGAGCTCTTATGATGAGGGAGTTTTGTCCTCGTCATGAGCAACGAGAGTTGGAGAAAGAGTTTGATGATTTGAAACAAGATAGTGGTGAGCACAGGGCATATACTGATAGGTTTGAGGAGTTGAGTCTACTTTGCCCGACTATGGTCGCCCCACTCGACAAGGCTATCGAAAGGTACATCGACGGTCTGCCTGACTCGGTACAAGACATCCTTACTGGTAGCAACCCTACCACAGTCCGTCAGGCGATCGAGTTATCAGCGACATTGACTGAGTCACAGATTCGGAAGAATAAATTACACAGGAAGGGTGACAAGGGCAAGAAACAGTCGGCTGACAAGGAAGATAGCAAGAAAGGTCAAAACAAGAAGGGAAAGGACTCTGGTTCCTCAAGGGGGTCAAGGAAGCGTAAGGCTTCCCAAAATTTTGCTGTCACTGCCCAGGTTAACCAGGCAGCTCCCAACCAACCCGCACAGCCTCCAGCCAAGAAGCCTTATCTTGGCAATGCACCTTTGTGCAACAGGTGTAACGGCCATCACCCACCACAGGTTCAGTGTCGTCAATGCACTAACTGTGGAAGAAATGGTCATCTTGCTGCCACCTGCCGCATTCCTGCTAACCAGAACCAAGCTCAGCCTCTTGCTCAACAACAAGGTCAAGCTGCACGACCTCATTTTCCTCCTGGATCGTGCTACAATTGTGGGGATCTGACCCACTACAGAAACCGGTGCCCAAGGCTAGCTAACCAGAATGCAAACCAGAATCAGGCTCAGGCTCGAGGTCGGGTCTTCAACATGAATGCACAAGAGGCACAAGCAGATGATAATGTGGTGAACGGTACGTTCTTTATTAATAATCAGCCAGCATCTGTTCTTTTTGATTCGGGTGCTGATAAGAGTTTTGTGTCATTATCTTTTGAGCCAATGCTTCGAGTGTCTAGAACGAAACTAGGTAAACCATTGACAGTAGAAGTTGCTAATGGTGAACCCATCGTTCTTGAATCTGTTCTTCACAACTGCCAGTTGAACCTTAACGACCATCTTTTTCCTATTGACCTCACACCTATGCAACTTGGAAGCTTCAACGTTGTTGTGGGTATGGATTGGTTAGCCAAGTATCATGCAGAGATAGTTTGTTTCGAGAAGATTGTTCGTGTGCCGCTGTCGACAGGCGAGATCATACAGGTTCGTCGTGAGAAGCCTGCCGGTGGTCTCAAACTCATGTCTTGTTTTAAAGCATGGAAGTATCTGCGAAAGCACTATGTGGCCTTTTTAGCACATGTTACAGCAGATAAAGGCAAGGGTAAGTCTATTTCAGATATTCCTGTCGTTCGGGATTATTCCGAAGTTTTTCCTGAAGAGTTACCTGGACTACCTCTAGCACGCCAAGTCGAGTTCCGTATTGATCTCGTACCTGGTGCAAATCCCATTGCCAGAGCTCCATATCGCCTTGCACCGTCCGAGATGCAAGAGTTGTCTAAACAGCTGCAGGAACTTTCTGACAAAGGTTTCATCCGTCCTAGCTTTTCACCTTGGGGTGCTCCCGTTCTCTTTGTAAAGAAGAAGGATGGATCTTTTAGGATGTGTATCGATTATTGTGAGCTCAACAAGCTTACCATCAAGAATCGATATCCCCTACCTCGCATTGATGATCTCTTTGGTCAATTGCAAGGCGCTTCTTATTTTTCAAAGATTGATCTTCGATCTGGATATCATCAGCTCCGTGTGCATGAAGAAGATATTCCCAAGACAGCGTTCCGTACTCGCTATGGGCATTATGAGTTTACAGTCATGCCATTCGGTTTGACTAATGCTCTTGTTGTTTTCATGGACTTGATGAATAGGGTCTGCAAGCCTTATTTGGATAAGTTCATCATCGTTTTCATTGATGACATTTTAATATATTCTAAGACGCGAGCTGATCATGAACAACATCTTCGTCTTACATTGGAACTCCTAAAGAAAGAGCAACTTTTCGCCAAATTCTCCAAGTGTGAATTTTGGCTTAAAGAAGTTCAATTCTTAGGACATATTGTCAACGAACAAGGTATTCATGTAGATCCCTCCAAGATCAGTGCGATTAAGGATTGGGATACACCTACTACTCCTACTGAAGTTCGTTCTTTTCTTGGTCTAGCGGGTTATTATCGCCGCTTCATTGAAAACTTCTCAAAGATTGCAGTTCCTCTAACTGCTCTAACTCAGAAGAACAAGCCATTTGATTGGGGAGTCAAATAAGAGGAAGCGTTTTTGACTTTGGAACAAAAACTTTGCGACGCGCCTGTTCTAACCTTGCCCGAGGGCAATGATGATTTTGTCGTTTATTGCGATGCATCTAATTTGGGTCTTGGCTGCGTCCTGAAGCAAAGAAACAAAGTCATAGCATACGCATCGAGACAGTTGAAGATACATGAGAAGAACTACACCACTCATGATCTTGAGTTGGGTGCAGTTGTCTTCGCTCTTAAGATTTGGAGACACTATTTGTACGATACGAAATGTGTGGTTTTCGCTGACCACAAAAGTCTTCAACACATCTTCAATCAGAAAGAACTCAACATGAGACAACGACGTTGGGTTGAACTTCTAAACGACTATGACTGCGAAATTCGCTACCATCCTGGTAAGGCGAATGTCGTGGCCGATGCTTTGAGTCGCAAGGAACGTACTAAGCTTCATTGTGTTCGTGTCCAATCTGTTATTCAAGCCCAATCCGATATCCAAGCATGCATTTCTCAGGCTCAACAATCTTGTGTTTCACAAGGTTTGATGGATAAGGAATTTCCTTATCACATAACACCTGCTCTTGAGCTGAAGGACAATGGATCATATTATTTCATGGACCGTTTGTGGGTCCCAAGCCAAGATAATCTTCGTACCCTGCTTATGGATGAAGCCAATAAGTCTCGTTATTCTATTCATCCTGGCTCAGATAAGATGTATAAGGATCTTCGTATTCAGTATTGGTGGCCTGGTATGAAGAAATTATACGTATCCAAATGCCTTACTTGTCTTAAGGTTAAGGCTGAACATCAGCGTCCTTCCGGATTATTGGAGCAACCAGAGATCCCAGTTTGGAAATGGGAAAACATTACTATGGATCTCATTACCAAACTTCCGCGCACAAAGAAAGGTCACGATGCCATCTGGGTAGTCGTTGATCGTCTTACCAAGTCAGCACATTTCTTGCCAATCGTGAGGATTTTTCGGCTGACAAACTTGCTCAAATCTATGTAGATGAAATTGTAGCTCGACATGGTGTTCCTTTGAACATCATTTCTGACAGGGATGCTCGTTTCACTTCTCATTTTTGGAGAACCATGCAATCTGCTATGGGGTCTCAACTTAATCTGAGCACAGCTTATCATCCGCAAACGGATGGCCAATCTGAAAGAACAATCCAGACACTGGAGGATATGCTTAGAGCTTGTGTGATCGATTTTGGTGGTAGTTGGGATTCACATCTTCCATTGATTTAATTCTCCTACAACAACAGTTATCACTCTAGCATCAACATGGCTCCTTTCGAGGCTCTCTATGGTCGAAAATGTCGTTCACCAGTCTGCTGGAATGAGATCGGCGAGGCTCAGCTTACTGGACCTGCCCTCATTTTAGAGACAACAGATAAGGTTAAGAAAGTTCGTGATAACCTTCAGACAGCTAGAAGCCGTCAAAAGAGTTACGCGGACCTAAAACGCAAGCCCTTGGATTTTCAAGTCGGTGATCGAGTATTACTTAAGGTCTCACCTTGGAAAGGTGTGATCAGATTCGGAAAGAAAGGAAAACTTGCACCTAGATACATTGGACCATTCAAGATCGTCGAAAGAATCGGTAAGGTAGCCTACAGACTTGAGTTACCTCCTGAACCTGGAAATGTTCATCCAACCTTTCACGTGTCCAATCTCAAGAGGTGTTTTGCTGATGAGAACCTCCACATACCGCTTGACAAAATTCGTGTTGATAAAACACTGAAATTTGTTGAGAAACCGGTGGAAATCATGGAACGTGAAGTCAAGTGGCTTAAACGCAAGCGCATTCCTTTGGTCAAGGTTCGCTGGGAATCTAAACGTGGACCCGAGTTTACTTGGGAACGCGAAGATCAAATGAAGGCAATATATCTGCATCTTTTTCCACAAGTTTCCTCTAAATAAATTTCGGGACGAAATTTCCACAAGTAGGGGAGACTGTAACATTTGTGCTTGTAATCATTGTGAACAGTTCAATTATCAATAAAACAATGTTATTTGATCCCAATGTTTGTTTGGTTGTGTTTTACATTTTTCATGTTTTGACTTTTGTTCAATTCCAAACTCTACATCGCTTTCTAGAGAATTATACGCAAACTGGTGCATAAACGTACTCAGTTTAACGCGAAAAATACTCCGGAACATCAACATATACTCAACATACCTTAAATAACCTTTACATAACTTAGAAATAAGTTTTAAAGGCTTTGGTATGGCAAAAACAAGTTAATTCGCTTACAGGGACTAAACTTGACAAACTGAGAAAGTATGCCAATTTGAACTGTAACAAACATTCCGGAACATGTCCATAAGTTAAACGTACCATAAATATCCTTTACATAGCTTAGAAATAGGCTTTGAGGGGTTTTGGTATGCTAAAACAAACTTTTGGATCATTCAGGGGCTAGAAGTGTCAAAAAGTGCACAAGTTTGCACTTTTGCGCATAACTTACGTTCTGAATACATCCGGACATCCAAAAATTTATGTAAGCATCCTTATATTATGCCTTAGTGTATGGCATGAGAAAAATCCATTCGTCGCGCAATTTGGATCGTCTTTCGCGCTTATGCGCATTCCGTCGTAATTAACCGAACACCGCGACCGTACGGCCAAACAAACCGACATCCGACATATTTTTGAGCACATTTTAAGTTCCCTATACTTTAACTTCATTTTAGAGCTTTGAAATGGGGTTAACGGGGCTTAAACGTGCCAAAAATGCATCAAATACCAAGTTTTGGAGCTGCAGGGACCAAAACTGTAAATCTGCCAAACTAAGGGCTTACGGGCCGTAAGCCAAAACCCATACGGTCCGTAAGGCACCCCCAGTACAGCAGATTCAGCATTTAATGAGGTTGCCTCTTCATGAACTGAAAAACCAATCTTGCCCTTGTCTCTTCCAGCCAATGAGGGGCAAGATCTGACATACCACAATAATTCGACAAGTGTACGGGCGAGATCGTGGCACGATATTCGATAAACGATCCTAACGGTTATGCTTTTCCTATAAATACCCCCCCCCCATTTGGTGTAAAACCCACAAGAATCTGATCTAAAACTCTAAGTTGGAGCCATTGCTTCATACCTGAGTTCCTTGGATCGAGATTAGCATTCGGGGACCCTTTGTAAGTGTTCCTTCGTTGTTTTATCGCTTTTCGAGTCCGAAAGTCAAACATTGTTTGACTTTCTGCATTGACCAGTTTATGGTCGATGCGAAGTTCGTTCGAACTTCATAACGTGAGCGTGATCACGATGGTTATAGTCTATGGCGACTATACCTACTGATTACCACGTTATCAAGGCTCAGTGACGAGTCGTAGTTTCGGCAAAAATGCGCATTCTTGCGTGTTTTGTAAACAAACTACTCGTGAGCATCAAAGCCTTTTGTTTTGATGCCAAACCTGTTTTCTAAACTTAGTTAAGCACGTTCTAACATGCTTAGCTCGTCACTTTTAGTTTAGTGCATATATAGGGTCGTAAGGTAAGCGATCTAAACCATCGCTTATACTTTCGAACCCGACCCATTTGGTCGATCATTAGGATCAGACCAAACATATTAGGTGACCATAGCTATAACCTTCCGAGGTTATACCTTATGATCACGATGTTAGGCGTTCCATACGCGTTCTACGCGAACGACGCGCTAAGGTAGCATAAGCTACCTAAACGGGTCGTGATGGGTCGTAAGCACTTAGGTTAGCTTTCATTTTAGTATGTAGGCTTTGTTAAACCATATTACACGAGTCTCCATACTCGATTGGTTTACGAACCCGCATACTATCCGATCCTCCAATCTAGGTCCGGTATATTAACATAGTTACCTATATTAGGTACCGTTGATATCCGTGATCTCTAGCGTTATTTGGTTGTTATACAAGAACTTCAAAGCAATCTCAGGTGAGTACATAGAACCCCATCTTTTACTGTTTTCCAAACTGTTTTGGGGTGGAACACATGTGCCTACTTGTTACTTTCATGCTTTCCTGTTTTCACATCATATACTCGCTATGTTCTTTAGTACACTGATTAGTACATGATTTACATTACATTGTTTCGCTATGTATGTTTACTTAGCATACTTAGTACATTGATTTACATTACATCATTCTGCTACATATGTTTACTTGGCATATTAAGCACATCGTTTTACATTACCTTTTCTGCTATGTATGTTGACTGAGCATGCTAGCACATTGATTTACACGACTTTTTATGCTATGTATGCCCATTGTGTGCGTACTTAGTACAATTATTTATCACATGCCTACATTTCGGTATGACATTTGGTTTGTTTAAATTATACAATGTACATTCATTAACACCGATCATGCCGCCCGTTAGTAGGTAATGGTACCATAGGACTTGACAACTCCCATTCCTGAAATCTCGGGTTTGTTTGGATTGGAAGGAATGACCGAATACGATGAACATAACACATATAGAACTTTAATTTGTTTGAAGGACTATCACTACAGTCACAAAGGCTTGAATGTATGCATTTACACAATACCACATAAGTGTTTGTATCAGTATAGCATGCAATTGTTCCACAAAAACATAACTTTGATTTAAACCATGTTTTACTTCAATACCTGGTTTTTGTGCATTTCACATATGGTTTAGTTGATACCATACATGACACTTTTGGATACACATTACATGATTTACATTAAAACATAAACATTTTGACATTGACATACATATTGGTGGTTGGTTTGGGTAAATGGTTGGAGTAACGTGGCGTATGTAATATGATACAAACATGGTGGATACGCCGCTGGTACTTCCTATATATAAATGCTTGTATAATATTACATATCGTAGCGTTATCTAAGTCATTTCAGTTTAGACATATTACATTTTACACAAATAACATACTCTTCACAAGACATTATTTTCACAAACAAACTTATCTTATTCAACTCATTTTACTTGGTTACCCGTTTAACCTTACACTTATCTATACATATCATCTGATATTATCGTTTTTCAAATGGTTTACAAAGCAAGACAAATTACAAGGTTCATGACTGACTGTTATGAAACATTTCTTTAAACTCAAGTCATGAACCCCATTTTCACAAAACCTATGTATCTCACAGGCATTTTTATGCTGACGTACCTACTTTCACAGGTGTTTTCAGGAGCTATTGTGTAGGATGACAATGGTGACACTAGGGCGGACCTGTGCCTTAGAGCCTAAAAATTAAGATAGACTAGTTTAATAATGCTATGAACTTTGTTATTTCCTGTTTTGAAACGATGTAACACCCAAGATTAATAAATAAAATGAAACTTTAATTTCCATGGTTATGAAACAAATTAATTCTGTCCCAACACTCCCTGGCGTTTCCGCCGCGGTTGCATGTTATACGCGGCCGGGGTGTGACAGAAGAGTTGGTATCAGAGCCAATGGTTATAGGGAATTAGGTTATTAGTAATGCTTTAACCTAGACTATAACTTTCTAGGACCCTAACACAAGTTATCTTGTGTTTAGATTTTAAAAGATGCACATCACCTATCCTTAGGTGATAACCACAACGAGAACTTCGGTTCCGAATCCGCTTTGAAAATTGATCATCTGTTCTAGGATGATTGATTACTAGGTTTTGAACCCTCTGTTATAAGGTTTTGAACCCCTTTAAATTTTCAAAAGTCTCGTCAAGGTTTTCGGGTTTTAATAGTGTGAACACGTGCGAACTGGAAGAGTGAATGCCTGTACCCTGAGTTTTCTGTCTAAGGCTAGAGTGTTCGTACAAATCCACATAATCGGACCAGTCACTCTTACCTGGGAACTCTTGGGGTGAGTGTTCACTTATAGGCGAACATGTCTTCGCGATACATTATTATCGACCCGTTTACTTTGACTAGACATTCGTGTCGCTTGTTTGCTTTGCGATGCATAACCACCATCTTTGCTTTTGTTGCTTCTATTTCATCTCATTCTCTTCATCCAATCATCTCACCCGTTTCCTTTCATGTTTTCCTCTTTTAGAATGCCTCCTCGACGCGAACACCAGATAGCGACTGCTGAACTGGCAGAAATCATTGCGCAGCAGATGGCTGCTCAATTCCCGAATCTCTTTGCTCAATGGAACCAAGCCAACAACAACAACAATGGTACATGCAAATTCAAGGATTTTAACTCGGCTAAACCACTCAAGTTTAGTGGTTCTAAGGGAGCAACTGGGCTTCTTCAGTGGTTCGAGAGCATCGAGAATACTTTCCGTCACGTGTAGTGTCCTGACAATCGCAAGGTCGAGTTTTCTTCGAGTGTGTTTCAGAAGAGGGCTCTTACGTGGTGGAACAGGGTTATGAGAGATCAAGGTGCAGAAGTTGCTCTAGCTCAGACATGGGCAGAACTTAGAGCTCTTATGATGAGGGAGTTTTGTCCTCGTCATGAGCAACGAGCGTTAGAGAAAGAGTTTGATGATTTGAAACAAGATAGTGGTGAGCACAGGGCATATACTGATAGGTTTGAGGAGTTGAGTCTACTTTGCCCGACTATGGTCGCCCCACTCGACAAGGCTATCGAAAGGTACATCGAGGGTCTGCCTGACTCGGTAGAAGACATCCTTACTGGTAGCAACCCTACCACACTCCGTCAGGCGATCGAGATATCGGCGACATTGACTGAGTCGCAGATTCGGAAGAATAAATTACACAGGAAGGGTGACAAGGGCAAGAAACAGTCGGCTGACAAGGAAGATAGCAAGAAAGGTCAAAACAAGAAGGGAAAGGACTCTGGTTCCTCAAGGGGGTCAAGGAAGCGTAAGGCTTCCCAAAATTTTGCTGTCACTGCCCAGGTTAACCAGGCAGCTCCCAACCAACCCGCACAGCCTCCAGCCAAGAAGCCTTATCTTGGCAATGCACCTTTGTGCAACAGGTGTAACGGCCATCACCCACCACAGGTTCAGTGTCGTCAATGCACTAACTGTGGAAGAAATGGTCATCTTGCTGCCACCTGCCGCATTCCTGCTAACCAGAACCAAGCTCAGCCTCTTGCTCAACAACAAGGTCAAGCTGCACGACCTCATTTTCCTCCTGGATCGTGCTACAATTGTGGGGATCTGACCCACTATAGAAACCGGTGCCCAAGGCTAGCCAACCAGAATGCAAACCAGAATCAGGCTCAGGCTCGAGGTCGGGTCTTCAACATGAATGCACAAGAGGCACAAGCAGATGATAATGTGGTGAACGGTACGTTCTTTATTAATAATCAGCCAGCATCTTTTCTTATTTATTCGGGTGCCGATAAGAGTTTTGTGTCATTATCTTTTGAGCCAATGCTTCGAGTGTCTAGAACGAAACTAGGTAAACCATTGACAGTAGAAGTTGCTAATGGTGAACCCATCGTTCTTGAATCTGTTCTTCACAACTGCCAGTTGAACCTTAACGACCATCTTTTTCCTATTGACCTCACACCTATGCAACTTGGAAGCTTCGACGTTATTGTGGGTATGGATTGGTTAGCCAAGTATCATGCAGAGATAGTTTGTTTCGAGAAGATTGTTCGTGTGCCGCTGTCGACAGGCGAGATCATACAGGTTCGTCGTGAGAAGCCTGCCGGTGGTCTCAAACTCATGTCCTGTTTTAAAGCACGGAAGTATCTGCGAAAGCACTATGTGTCCTTTTTAGCACATGTTATAGCAGATAAAGGCAAGGGTAAGTCTATTTCAGATATTCCTGTCGTTCGGGATTATTCCGAAGTTTTTCCTGAAGAGTTACCTGGACTACCTCTAGCACGCCAAGTCGAGTTCCGTATTGATCTCGTACCTGGTGCAAATCCCATTGCCAGAGCTCCATATCGCCTTGCACCGTCCGAGATGCAAGAGTTGTCTAAACAGCTGCAGGAACTTTCTGAAAAAGGTTTCATCCGTCCTAGCTTTTCACCTTGGGGTGCTCCCGTTCTCTTTGTAAAGAAGAAGGATGGATCTTTTAGGATGTGTATCGATTATCGTGAGCTCAACAAGCTTACCATCAAGAATTGATATCCCCTACCTCGCATTGATGATCTCTTTGATCAATTGCAAGGAGCTTCTTATTTTTCAAAGATTGATCTTCGATCTGGATATCATCAGCTCCGTGTGCATGAAGAAGATATTCCCAAGACAACGTTCCGTACTCGCTATGGGCATTATGAGTTTACAGTCATGCCATTCGGTTTGACTAATGCTCTTACTGTTTTCATGGACTTGATGAATAGGGTCTGCAAGCCTTATTTGGATAAGTTCATCATCGTTTTCATTGATGACATTTTAATATATTCTAAGACGCGAGCTGATCATGAACAACATCTTCGTCTTACATTGGAACTCCTAAAGAAAGAGCAACTTTTTGCCAAATTCTCCAAGTGTGAATTTTGGCTTAAAGAAGTTCAATTCTTAGGACATATTGTCAACGAACAAGGTATTCATGTAGATCCCTCCAAGATCAGTGCGATTAAGGATTGGGATACACCTACTACTCCTACTGAAGTTCGTTCTTTTCTTGGTCTAGCGGGTTATTATTGCCGCTTCATTGAAAACTTCTCAAAGATTGCAGTTCCTCTAACTGCTCTAACTCAGAAGAACAAGCCATTTGATTGGGGAGTCAAACAAGAGGAAGCGTTTTTTACTTTGAAACAAAAACTTTGCAACGCGCCTGTTCTAACCTTGCCCGAGGGCAATGATGATTTCGTCGTTTATTGCAACGCATCTAAATTGGGTCTTGGCTGCGTCCTGATGCAAAGAAACAAAGTCATAGCATACGCATCGAGACAGTTGAAGATACATGAGAAGAACTACACCACTCATGATCTTGAGTTGGGTGCAGTTGTCTTCGCTCTTAAGATTTGGAGACACTATTTGTACGGTACGAAATGTGTGGTTTTCGCTGACCACAAAAGTCTTCAACACATCTTCAATCAGAAAGAACTCAACATGAGACAACGACATTGGGTTGAACTTCTAAACGACTATGACTGCGAAATTCGCTACCATCCTGGTAAGGCGAATGTCATGGCCGATGCTTTGAGTCACAAGGAACGTACTAAGCTTCATTGTGTTCGTGTCCAATCTGTTATTCAAGCCCAATCCGATATCCAAGCACGCATTTCTCAGGCTCAACAATCTTGTGTTTCACAAGGTTTGATGGATAAGGAATTTCCTTATCACATAACACCTGCTCTTGAGCTGAAGGACAATGGATCATATTATTTCATGGACCGTTTGTGGGTCCCAAGCCAAGATAATCTTCGTACCCTGCTTATGGATGAAGCCCATAAGTCTCATTATTCTATTCATCCTGGCTCAGATAAGATGTATAAGGATCTTCGTATTCAGTATTGGTGGCCTGGTATGAAGAAAGACATTGCCTTATACGTATCCAAATGCCTTACTTGTCTTAAGGTTAAGGCTGAACATCAGCGTCCTTCCGGATTATTGGAGCAACCAGAGATCCCAGTTTGGAAATGGGAAAACATTACTATGGATCTCATTACCAAACTTCCGCGCACAAATAAAGGTCACGATGCCATCTGGGTAGTCGAAAATCTCGTTCACCAGTCTGCTGGAATGAGATCGGCGAGGCTCAGCTTACTGGACCTGCCCTCATTTTAGAGACAACAGATAAGGTTAAGAAAGTTCGTGATAACCTTCAGACAGCTAGAAGCCGTCAAAAGAGTTACGCGGACCTAAAACGCAAGCCCTTGGATTTTCAAGTCGGTGATCGAGTATTACTTAAGGTCTCACCTTGGAAAGGTGTGATCAGATTCGGAAAAAAGGAAAACTTGCACCTAGATACGTTGGACCATTCAAGATCGTCGAAAGAATCGGTAAGGTAGCCTACAGACTTGAGTTACCTCCTAAACCTGGAAATGTTCATCCAACCTTTCACGTGTCCAATCTCAAGAGGTGTTTTGCTGATGAGAACCTCCACATACCGCTTAACGAAATTCGTGTTGATAAAACACTGAAATTTGTTGAGAAACCGGTGGAAATCATGGAACGTGAAGTCAAGTGGCTTAAACGCAAGCGCATTCCTTTGGTCAAGGTTCACTGGGAATCTAAACGTGGACCCGAGTTTACTTGGGAACGCGAAGATCAAATGAAGGCAATATATCCGCATCTTTTTCCACGAGTTTCCTCTAAATAAATTTCGGGACGAAATTTCCACAAGTAGGGGAGACTGTAACATTTGTGCTTGTAATCATTGTGAACAGTTCAATTATCAATAAAACAATGTTATTTGATCCCAATGTTTGTTTGGTTGTGTTTTACATTTTTCATGTTTTGACTTTTGTTCAATTCCAAACTCTACATCGCTTTCTAGAGAATTATACGCAAACTGGTGCATAAACGTACTCAGTTTAACGCGAAAAATACTCCGGAACATCAACATATACTCAACATACCTTAAATAACCTTTACATAACTTAGAAATAAGTTTTAAAGGCTTTGGTATGGCAAAAACAAGTTAATTCGCTTACAGGGACTAAACTTGACAAACTGCGAAAGTATGCCAATTTGAACTGTAACAAACATTCCGGAACATGTCCATAAGTTAAACGTACCATAAATATCCTTTACATAGCTTAGAAATAGGCTTTGAGTGGTTTTGGTATGCTAAAACAAACTTTTGGATCATTCAGGGGCTAGAAGTGTCAAAAAGTGCACAAGTTTGCACTTTTGCGCATAACTTACGTTCTGAATACATCCGGACATCCAAAAATTTATGTAAGCATCCTTATATTATGCCTTAGTGTATGGCATGAGAAAAATCCATTCGTCGCGCAATTTGGATCATCTTTCGCGCTTATGCGCATTCCATCGTAATTAACCGAACATCGCGACCGTACGGCCAAACGAACCGACATCCGACATATTTTTGAGCACATTTTAAGTTCCCTATACTTTAACTTCATTTTAGAGCTTTGAAATGGGGTTAACGGGGCTTAAACGTGCCAAAAATGCATCAAATACCAAGTTTTGGAGCTGCAGGGACCAAAACTGTAAATCTGCCAAACTAAGGGCTTACGGACCGTAAGCCAAAACCCATACGGTCCGTAAGGCACCCCCAGTACAGCAGATTCAGCATTTAATGAGGTTGCCTCTTCATGAACTGAAAAACCAATCTTGCCCTTGTCTCTTCCAGCCAATGAGGGGCAAGATCTGACATACCACAATAATTCGACAAGTGTACGGGCGAGATCGTGGCACGATATTCGATAAACGATCCTAACGGTTACGCTTTTCCTATAAATACCCCCCCCATTTGCTGTAAAACCCACAAGAATCTGATCTAAAACTCTAAGTTGGAGCCATTGCTTCATACCTGAGTTCCTTGGATCGAGATTAGCATTCGGGGACCCTTTGTAAGTGTTCCTTCGTTGTTTTATCGCTTTTCGAGTCTGAAAGTCGAACATTGTTTGACTTTCTGCATTGACCAGTTTATGGTCGATGCGAAGTTCGTTCGAACTTCATAACGTGAGCGTGATCACGATGGTTATAGTCCATGGCGACTATACCTACTGATTACCACGTTATCAAGGCTCAGTGACGAGTCGTAGTTTCGGCCAAAATGCGCATTCTTGCGTGTTTTGTAACCAAACTACTCGTGAGCATCAAAGCCTTTTGTTTTGATGCCAACCCTGTTTTCTAAACTTAGTTAAGCACGTTCTAACATGCTTAGCTCGTCACTTTTAGTTTAGTGCATATATAGGATCGTAAGGTAAGCGATCTAAACCATCGCTTATACTTTCGAACCCGACCCATTTGGTCGATCATTAGGATCCGACCAAACATATTAGGTGACCATAGCTATAACCTTCCGAGGTTATACCTTATGATCACGATGTTAGGCGTTCCATACGCGTTCTACGCGAACGACGCGCTAAGGTAGCATAAGCTACCTAAACGGGTCGTGATGGGTCGTAAGCACTTAGGTTAGCTTTCATTTTAGCATGTAGGCTTTGTTAAACCATATTACACGAGTATCCATACTCGATTGGTTTACGAACCCGCATACTATCCGATCCTCCAATCTAGGTCCGGTGTATTAACATAGTTACCTATATTAGGTACCGTTGATATCCGTGATCTCTAGCGTTATTTGGTTGTTATACAAGAACTTCAAAGCAATCTCAGGTGAGTACATAGAACCCCATCTTTTACTGTTTTCCAAACTGTTTTGGGGTGGAACACATGTGCCTACTTGTTACTTTCATGCTTTCCTGTTTTCACATCATATACTCGCTATGTTCTTTAGTACACTGATTAATACATGATTTACATTACATTGTTTCGCTATGTATGTTTACTTAGCATACTTAGTACATTGATTTACATTACATCATTCTGCTACATATGTTTACTTGGCATATTAAGCACATCGTTTTACATTACCTTTTCTGCTATGTATGTTGACTGAGCATGCTAGCACATTGATTTACACGACTTTTTATGCTATGTATGCCCATTGTGTGCGTACTTAGTACAATTATTTATCACATGCCTACATTTCGGTATGACATTTGGTTTGTTTAAATTATACAATGTACATTCATTAACACCGATCATGCCGCCCGTTAGTAGGTAATGGTACCATAGGACTTGACAACTCCCATTCCTGAAATCTCGGGTTTGTTTGGATTGGAAGGAATGACCGAATACGATGAACATAACACATATAGAACTTTAGTTTGTTTAAAGGACTATCACTACAGTCACAAAGGCTTGAATGTATGCATTTACACAATACCACATAAGTGTTTGTATCAGTATAGCATGCAATTGTTCCACAAAAACATAACTTTGATTTAAACCATGTTTTACTTCAATACCTGGTTTTTGTGCATTTCACATATGGTTTAGTTGATACCATACATGACACTTTTGGATACACATTACATGATTTACATTAAAACATAAACATTTTGACATTGACATACATATTGGTGGTTGGTTTGGGTAAATGGTTGGAGTAACGTGGCGTATGTAATATGATACAAACATGGTGGGTACGCCGCTGGTACTTCCTATATATAAATGCTTGTATAATATTACATATCGTAGCGTTATCTAAGTCATTTCAGTTTAGACATATTACATTTTACACAAATAACATACTCTTCACAAGACATTATTTTCACAAACAAACTTATCTTATTCAACTCATTTTACTTGGTTACCCGTTTAACCTTACACTTATCTATGCATATCATCTGATATTATCGTTTTTCAAATGGTTTACAAAGCAAGACAAATTACAAGGTTCATGACTGACTGTTATGAAACATTTCTTTAAACTCAAGTCATGAACCCCATTTTCACAAAACCTATGTATCTCACAGGCATTTTTATGCTGACGTACCTACTTTCACATGTGTTTTCAGGAGCTATTGTGTAGGATGACAATGGTGACACTAGGGCGGACCTGTGCCTTAGAGCCTAAAAATGAAGATAGACTAGTTTAATTATGCTATGAACTTTGTTATTTCCTGTTTTGAAACGATGTAACACCCAAGATTAATAAATAAAATGAAACTTTAATTTCCATGGTTATGAAACAAATTAATTCTGTCCCAACACTCCCCGGCGTTTCCGCCGCGGTTGCATGTTATAGGCGGCCGGGGTGTGACACTACCCTTAGATCTTGATCGAGTCTCGGATTGTACGGGTTCCTTGTCGCAAGAGCACACAGGTTTGAGTCCAAGTATTTACCTCCTCATACTTGATTTCCCTCAAACCAGGGCTCTGATACCAACTTGTAAGACCCTATTCACAATTTGACCCAAAACGACGCCGTGGAAAATGAACTGTAAAAGTTCTTTCTTTTAACTACTCTAACGTACTTAAATATCGTTTAGGTCAACCCTTCTAACATAAATACATCATTCATCATTTATTTAATGTAACCATGTTAATAAATGATTACAAACAACGTGACCGCTTTCCCGTACAATCCATGATCTTCAACTTGATCCTTGTTCACTTGTCCATCATGAATATCTGACTAACCCGCGGTCACTATATATAACCAACACGTTAGTACATGGTAACATCATATATAATTTAATACATATACTTAAAGAGGCTATATCACATTCTACTACGTAAGGTATTCCATTAAAAACATCCTCTCAATTTTATTTACTCGAGTCCGACATCAATTCCTCGAGAGTCCGGCGTTCCCATACCTGCACTCCATTTATTTCATTCTCAATAGTAACATGGTTAGGAGTACGTGATCTCAAACATATTGAAAACCCACATCTTCACATATACGTATACCAGTGATCTACAATCATTAGATTACAACACATGTATACACTTTCATATATCTAAGTACATTCATACGTATCCCATTCATATGTACGTACATACAAGTTCACACTACTTACACACGCTACAGTTCCATATCTACATACATGCATACATACAAGTCACATTCACTTATTTGCAAGTTGAGCGTTATCAACAAACATATCAACACAAATCAATGCAATTACAAACAAACATAACCGACTAACTTCCAACAAACATGATGAATATTCCATTAACATGATGAACATTTCAGTAACATGATGAACATTCCAATAACATGATGAACATTCCATTAACACGATGAACATTCCGTTAACATGATGAACATTTCAGTAACATGATAAACATTCCAGTAACATGATGAACATTTCAGTAGCATGATGAACATTCCAGTAACATGATGAACATTCCATTAACACGATGAACATTCAGCAACATAATGAACATTCCATTAACACGATGAATATTCAGTAACATAATGAACATTCCATTAACACGATGAACATTCAGCAACATAATGAACATTCCATTAACACGTTGAACATTCAGCAACATAATGAACATTCCATTAACACGATGAACATTCAGCAACATAATGAACATTCCATTAACACGATGAACATTCAACAACATAATGAACATTCCATTAACACGATGAACATTCAGCAACATAATGAACATTCCATTAACACGATGAACATTCAGCAACATAATAAACATTCCATTAACACGATGAACATTCAGCAACATAATGAACATTCCATTAACACGATGAGACTATCATCTTAATTTACATTAAGGATAGAAGAAGTTCATATGAACTTACCTTGGTACTTACCCTTACCCGTAAATTCTTACATGGTACCCTATATACAACATACCAAACTTCATTTATAAATAAGAAGTGATTCCGGAAATCACTTACCTTAAGCGTCCGTTTCGTACTTGCTTCCCAGCATCCTTGACGTTAGCCTTCCACGCTTCCACCCACCTTGACATGATCCTATACTTTCATGTCATTATGGTTACTGCATAATTAGCATACATGCACATTCTAAATTACATTTATTCTACATAATTCTTTATATCGTCACATATAACATTTATTGATATAGCATGTGCCTTGCGATTTCCCTAACATCACATTTGTGGCCAAATGTCTTACTATGCTATTTATGCACAGTTGACTTTTAGAAAGTCAACTTTCCATCATAGGAATTATCAACTTAAGCTCATAAATTCTCAACATTAATAGTTTATACTACGGACATCATACACATTTCATACTCATATAGCAATACACATAATGTGCATCATATGACCCAAGCATAGAGTACAACTTCTAATGCATAGTGTTTACCAAATCACATAATTAACCAAAATCCTACATGTATTCCATTCAAAACATATTTCTCATGATTAATTATCACCGAATTACATCACCTCCACACATTATACACTTTCATCCATCATTTGCATACCATTTCATCTATTAATCTCACCTAGGCATTTCAACAAACACTTGGTGTGCGTACTACTTTCTAAGCACACTGTACAAGCATCTTATGCTCATCTTCATACTTCTTGCCTTTATCAATCAAATACAACTAAAACCAACCTAATTACATACCATACTCAACCTATCTAACAAGTATTCATCACATACAACATACTACATCAAATTTTGAACAAGGATTGGACATGGGTGTTATACCCATGTCACCATTTTCACTAACCCAAGTGGGTTTCACCTTAAAACATCAAATTACTTGATATCATACATAAAAAAGTTCTATTTGGACATTTTAACAAATATCCATGCTCAATTAGTCAATTTCAACAAATTTCAGGATTGATCACAAACCCACTTCATACAAGATCACCAAATCACAAATTACAACTTACCACATGTTTATCTTGTCTAGATGATTCAGAATCTAAGCTCATGCATATGATTTAGCTCCAATCTCCATCCTAATTTGATCAATTGGGCCATTCTTGAGTTAAAGAGAGGTTTTTCCTCCTCCTCTCTCTCTCTCTCTCCCTCTCTCTGATCGAACACACATACACACACTTAGGTGTTTTATAGAACTTTCATTCTTTTTTCCAAGTTTAGCCACTCATGTTTGCCATTCTTTCTTTTTGTCACAGAACTTTATTCATTACTACTTAACTACATATCCTAACTAAGTTAAAAGACTTGGTTATTTTATTTCTTTCCATTACCCAAGGAACATACTGGCGAAATAAAACTTCTGGTTTTTGGGGTGTTACACAAACAGATAGTTGAGTTATCGTAAGAAGATAAAAACAACTAGAAAAATATGTAAGGTCTACCATTTTTCTGCTACATGAGACGGTTTGATCTCTTTTACTTGTTCTTCTAAAGTGATGAGGTTAGAAACAATTGCTTTATGATGAAATGTCAATGAACGTATGTATTTTACTTCTTGTTCATATAGGGGAATCTTTTTAGTTCTACAATCCTCTTCAATCGCAGGCCATTAACCACAATTTCTGTTGTATATATCTCATTGCATAGGTCATTTAACTTTTCTTTCATAAACTTGACATGATTTATCCAATTAACGCATCTATTAAAATGCTTTTCCTTTTCCCTTCAATACCCAATTTCGTCAGTTCATCCATAGTGTGAGTTAGGTTTGAAGTTGAAAAAACTGATTGTGTAGTGTTGAGTTTAAATTTATCAACTTCAGCCTTTAGATCTTTAAGTTCCTTATGTGTCATTTGCAGCGCTCTTTTCACCATTTTAGCATCAACTAGGAACTTTGACTTAACATTTGTGTATTCTTCCTTTTTCCTGTCAAGAGCATCCTATACATGCTCTTCTAGCAAAATATTAATAAAAGCATTGTTTTTGTCTTTTAAACTCATTAACTGTGTAACCAAATCCGACTTGTATTTGTTGTACAGTGCAGATGTGAAATCATCATAACCAACCATGTTGTCGATTCCCTTTTAGCATTCTTCGTATAGCTGAATGAACTCTGTCAAAAGAATAACTAAACATTTAAAAAATCATTGATTTGTATATCTATTTCTATTATCTATTATATATAATAAATAAAAGAACTTGGGCTAATGTGACATGCTATTAGAGCTCCTCAATTCCATTTTCCCGCTCAAAATTCTAGGTTAAAATTATTATCAATGAAGCCCCGTTTCCTTAACCCGATCCATCTATGCAATCCGGATCCATATATAAACCCTTTTTATTTTTTAGAACTCATACAAAACTCTGATCTCCTACTCTTCTTCGTCGCTTCATTTACGATGTCTCAAACATAATCACCAAAACCTCCGTAGCATCATCACATACTTTCATCCAATCCAAGCCATCGATGGTTCTTGTGATTCAAGGTTTCTTTATATTTGTCATTATTGTGTTTATTTTACGTTTTTTTATCTATTTCAAGTGTGAGGCAATCCGTAATCCACAATATTCTGCTGGAATTTCTAATCGATTCTATTTCTTTTTTCATGGTAATCTACCGTTTTTTGTAAGTATTGTTTTTTATCGCATCTGATATATATTCATCATTTTAAGTTATGACTTTTTGGAGGTAACAAAATGTGGGCAATTTGTTTAATGTTCAATTCAATAGTTTTTGTTTTGAATATTTTTGTTGTTATTGCTTCAGGGTACTTATCTTTATCTGGGAGTTTGGTGGCCGCTGTTGGTGGTAAATGGAGGCCA
Organism: Helianthus annuus; assembly: GCF_002127325.2. NCBI lineage: Eukaryota > Viridiplantae > Streptophyta > Magnoliopsida > Asterales > Asteraceae > Helianthus > Helianthus annuus. The sequence continues at coordinate 104,659,195 of NC_035448.2, forward strand.
AGGTGATGGGTTTTGGTTATGAATGCGGTGGAATATCGAGCCAAATCTGAGTCACCAACATGAGAGGTAAAATTTCATAACCTGAAATTAGTAGGTTATTTTTTTTTATCCCAGAACATGTACAATATTATTCGGTGATATGAATAGGTAACAACGGATTGATTAAACAACTGAAAACTAGGTTATTGGACTTCGCATAAATGTTGTATAGACGGATTATACGGTCTAATTTGTTATACGGTCAAGATTACCCGGTTGATGTTATACGAGGTGATTAATTATTATACCTTTAATGATCGTGTAACCTTAACAAATATAAACTATTTAACTATTTATTCTTTTGTGTCACTTAACTTTAGGTTAGATGAGTAGATTGTATATAAACTTTAATGATTTCATGATATTATACATAAACTTAAAGATCAAAGTCGGTGCGTTTTTCATAAATAACCCTCATTTTTCCCGGATTTTATTTGGAGTATACTTGTGCCCACCAGTTATAACTTTGGTTACTCACATGGCCCTCCTTTCTTCATATTTTATTTCAAGTATATTTGTGCTTGCAACCTTAGTTATCTCACATATAAGAAAATAGCATTTTTGACTTAAACTCCCCTTGCTTTGCTGAGTGTCATTTATAGCCCCTACTTCATTTTACAAATTAACTCATTCAGTTTTTAATATTTCAAATTTAGCCTTGTACTATATATAATATACATTTTTAACCTATTAAGTTTTTTACTAACTTAATTTTTCTACAGTAACTTTCGTTCGATAATTTCTTTTTTAAAAACTAAGTTGTCGCAGTGTTTAAAAACTTTGTAATATATCATTTGGACCCCCTCAAGTTAACGATGTTTTGAGATCACCCTTTCGTTCCTTTACTTAAAAAATATTATTTTTATGTGTGTATTTCTATGTACGTGTGGGTATGATTTCAAGTTGGTCTACGTTTCGATGTAAACTTTTGTTTTTTGGACACGAGTCTACACAATTATATTACGTTTTCATACTTTTTATGTACGTTTCCAGTTGGTCCACATTTCGACGTAATTTTTTCTCCAAACCGAGTGGGGTCAAATATTATACGTTTCATTTGACGGTATAAATTAAAGTTACTTTACATTTCGACCGCGCCGCAACGTGCGACGTGTAAAAGTAATATTATATATTTTACACCTCATGACTTTGGTCATTTCACTTAACACTCATGTTTACCCACTGTGTATTCTTTTATCATTTTGTGGTTTATTTCTTTTTTAAAAGTTTCAACTTACCTCTTTTGATTACACACATAAACTTAAAGATCAAAGTCGGTGCATTTTTCATAAATAACCCTCATTTTTCCCGGATTTTATTTGGAGTATACTTGTGCCCACCATTTACAACTTTGGTTACTCACATGGCCCTCCTTTCTTCATATTTTATTTCAAGTATATTTGTGCTTGCAACCTTAGTTATCTCACATATAAGAAAATAACATTTTTGACTTAAACTCCCCTTGCTTTGCTGGGTGTCATTTATAGCCCCTACTTCATTTTACAAATTAACTCATTCAGTTTTTAATATCTCAAATTTAGCCTTGTACTATATATAATATACATTTTTAACCTATTAAGTTTTTTACTAACTTAATTTTTCTACAGTAACTTTCGTTCGATAATTTCTTTTTTAAAAACTAAGTTGTCGCAGTGTTTAAAAACTTTGTAATATATCATTTGGACCCCCTCAAGTTAACGATGTTTTGAGATCACCCTTTCGTTCCTTTACTTAAAAAATATTATTTTTATGTGTGTATTTCTATGTACGTGTGGGTATGATTTCAAGTTGGTCTACGTTTCGATGTAAACTTTTGTTTTTTGGACACGAGTCTACACAATTATATTACGTTTTCATACTTTTTATGTACGTTTCCAGTTGGTCCACATTTCGACGTAATTTTTTCTCCAAACCGAGTGGGGTCAAATATTATACGTTTCATTTGACGGTATAAATTAAAGTTACTTTACATTTCGACCGCGCCGCAACGTGCGACGTGAAAAAGTAATATTATATATTTTACACCTCATGACTTTGGTCATTTCACTTAACACTCATGTTTACCCACTGTGTATTCTTTTATCATTTTGTGGTTTATTTCTTTTTTAAAAGTTTCAACTTACCTCTTTTGATTACACATGTCAGATTATTCTTTATACACGTTTTATGTTTTTTGTACTTTCCTATGCATGAGTCAGGTTGCATATAATATGTGATGATTGTACGGTATATATTCGATTTACATTTTGTTTTGATCCAACCGCAATACTTATTTAGGTTACGTTAAGTTAAAATCAAGTACATTGAAACACGCATTTTCATATGATTAATGCATCACATAACGCTTGAACTAATTAATTTGATGTGTGCCACGGGCCCGCGGCGCATCGCCCGCGGGTCATATTGCTAGTTCTTAATAAAGTATGTAATATTTTATATCTGTTAAATATATTTATACCCAAGTTGTGTGTTAAACTGGATACCTTCAATTAATATAAAAGAACAATAAAAGGAAAATTTTGGGAGTTCATTGAAGGAAGATGGATGATACAACGATGAACTGGTATGCAACTCTTTTAGTTGACGATGAAGAAGCAAATGGGACAATGGGATTAGTTGATGATGAAGCAGCAAATGGGACAATGGGGTAAGAACTCTAACTTGTAGTTGGTCTCTCTAACTGCTGCTATGATAGTTCCTACCCTAAATCTTGCATTCATTAACATGGCTAAAGGAGTCTACATGTTTTCTACGCTAAGGTTTTGTGTAATATACGATTTAAAAATATATTCTTCTTTGTATTCCTGACAACATCTTTATATGGTTTGAGGTACCATGTGTCCAGTGGCGGAACCAGAACGATTTAGTTAGGGGGTCATGAGAAGCTCATATTCTATACCGGTTCAAATTAGGGGGTCCATCTCTAAGTTTGTTCTTCAAAAACTCAAAATTTATAAATAAAAATTCAAAACGTTCCGGTGATCGGAGGGTCAACGGACCCTCTTGACCCCCTTCTGGTTCCGCCCCTGCATGTGCCACGGTTGTTGAAAACATGTGCCACTTTGATGTAGACGAGAAACGGTTTTACCCATTTGGTAGAGGAGTAGGATCACTGGTAAGAAACCCTTAACTAAAAAGTGAATGCTATATGTGGCAAGATAGGTGTGTCCGTGTAGGTTAAGTAATGGGTCAGTGTGGGTTCGGGTCGAAACAAGCTATTGAAGGGTGTTTAGCAACACTATTTGATAATTCTGTTATAGAAGGGTGTTTCCATACAGGGTTGTCCAAAAAGCTTGCGGCTCGGAGCTCTCCCAAAGCTCGCTCGGATTTTGCTCGGAAAAAGCTTGCTCGATATGGCTTGGTTTGAAACTGAGCCGAGCCGGCTCGGCTCGGTAAGAATGTGAGCATAGCTTGGCTCGGCTCGTAATTAGCCAAATTGGCTCGGTTCGCTTTTTAGCTCGGCTCGGCTCGCTTTTTAGCTCGGCCCGGCTTATCTCGGATTAGTTTACTTATAATGTGTTTTATTTTTATTGAGTTTATAATATATTAAAAAAAATGATTATTATATATATGTATTTATGATTGTAATTGTATATCTATGGCACATTTGAAGGTGGATTACCATGCTATTAAACTTATATTGTATTTTGTTGAAATTTGAAACTTATTTTGTGTTGTTGAACTTGATTTTCTCTTGTAATGTATTAGGTTGAACTCATTTTGGATATGCTCTTTTTAAACTATCGAATAATACTTTAGACTATTAAAATTCGAGAGCTATATATTAATTTTCTTTTTGAATTCAAGCCAAACCAAGCCGAGCCCAAGCTCAGATTTGCAAGCTAGGGCTCAGCTCGGCTAATGAACCACCCTAACGTACACCACCTGCAAATGGGTGCCCATTACATACACACCCCCTATTCAACTGAAGACTTTCATTGAGCTTTTTAAAGAGGATCAAAGCTTAGTTAGATGAACTTTTAATTTGGGTCAATCTTAGTTATATTTTTTACTATATTATTATGCATTTTTTTTTCTTGAAAAGTTCATGTTTTTGATGTTCTTTTCATTGATTATAATGAGTTTATTGTGGATTTTTTGTTTTTAGATAGGAATGAAGCTTATTTAGGTGAAATTTTATGTTGGGAAGTGTAGAGTAAATAACTGAATCATTTATTAAAGTAGAGCTAGCAAAGTTTTAATGGGTTTCATGGGAGAACAACAATAGGAGAATGGTTCTTCCCCAAAAATTACATAACTAATATAAACACTTTTTGACTGAAAGGTTATGATAATGTTGCTTAGATTTGGTGTTTATGTTGAAGCTGCTTTGATCAGTTGATCAAATGTGAACTATAAATTAAAAACTTTTTTACTAAGGGATTTAAATAATTATGCTCAGATTTTATTTTACGATCAATTTGCTTTAAAGAGCTAATCATATAATCTATATAGCTAAACACGTGTGAAATGTTTTCCCCAGAATTTGCATAATTTAAAGACTTTATTTTTGATTGAGCGCTTTAATAACTGAAGCTAAACGGTGTTTATGAATGTCGTATAAGAATTTGGATGAAAAGGAACAGCCGTTACCTTTAGAAGCATCTGAAGTGTACATGGAAATATCGACGCAATATGAACATATGAATGAATTCGAGACTGCAATTTCTTTATTAGAGATAGCACGTAGTATACTTGAAAAGATACCAAATGAACAACAGTCGGTTGGTAGTATTCGGCTTTTGCATTGGCTCTGGATATTATTGACACTTCACGCAGCCCAAATCGTGTCAATAACTTCATAATCCGTTAAAAAGTGTATCAATATTTATGTTTCAGGTTTTTGGCTTCACTTATACACAACATGGGCTTCTCTTCTACACAACTCACATGCCGATGTGAGTTTTTAATGGGAATAGGTGAATTATTGTAAGTTTTTGGAATTATATGCTTTGTAAAGTTTGGTTGAGAAAATTGGGAGATTGTTATTTTGTGGAAATTTCGTATATAAAGATTTTTGTTTTGTTATCGTTTAAATATAAACAGTCTTTTTGTGTTTAAGACTTTAACTAACTTTTCAATTGCTTTATTAATCATCAAATATTAAATATTTAATATAAAGTAAATTATAAACATAAATCATAAGCAATCAATAAGTTTATAAGTTTTATTAACGTTCATAACCCGTGACTAAGTTTATGAAAAAATTATAACTATTTTATAGCCAAGATTTTTAATATGTCATACAAAAGTATGAATTCAATTATGTATTAATCATAAATAATTTTTAATATAAGTAACTTTCTCGAGGCCGAGAAGCAATCCCGAATAATAAGCTAGTATTATATATAGAGAATTAGAGAGAGATTTTCAATCTTACCTTTTAGAATGCCAAGCGTGCGACCAAAATCAATGTACCCCGTGTCATTAAAATAGTGAAAATCTTCATCTAGTACTCCAGCTGAAGCACATAGTTGTTTGACCAACTCAGTTTGTTCGTTAACGAACTCAATGTACTTGTCAGACAAGAAATAATGGCATTTTGCAATATTCGCAATACAACTTTTTAGGTATGCTTTTCTACTTTCATAGCCAGAATCATCCAAGCCATCACTGTCATATTTGTTTAGAATACTCAGTAACTTATCTGCATATTCTTTCACTATTTTCCCACTCTCTCTCACAAAGATTTCGGTCAAACCACCATGATGTTGTTCGCACATGTTGAATAGGGTCGACCCTGAGAATTTATGTACCCTATTCGAGCTCGAAAAAACGTGCCCGTCTTAACAAAATTGGGTATTTGGCTCATTAAAGGTTTAAACCTAATGTCAATAGACTAAAAAATATTCTAAACCATAAAAATAGTTTTGTAAGTGGGTCAATGTTGGTATTTGTATGAATATACCCTATTAATTTATTTATTTTTACATTTACATATCGGATTTTTTTTGCCTTAACGAAATTGGGTATTTGGCTCATTAAAGGTTTAAACCAATGGCGGTGGACTAATAACTAATCTAAACCATAAAAATAGTTTTGTAAGTGGGTCAATGTTGGTGTTTGTATGCGTATACCCTATTAATTTATTTATTTTTATATTTTCATATCAGTTATTTTAATAGCATGCCCTTCGAAGTATTGGGCCCTGGTCGATGGTCCTCCCCACTTCTTACACATTGTCGGCCAACCTACAATGCAAATAACGATATTGTCATGATATTGACTAAATATCAGTTAACAGATTGTACAAAAACCATTTCAATAACATTCCAAAGAATATTTTAATATCATAGAACTGATTGAATGAAACTACTCAACCGGTCAAAACCCTAAACCCATAACAACTGTTTAAAAAAAAAAACTAGATCATAAAATCCATAAAATGATTCAAGAAACCCATTGTGGTTTAAATATGAGTAATGTTATTTTCAATTTCAGTAAAAGTTATTGAAGAAACACGGAATAGCCGTCGGGGTGGCTTGAACCGCTTTCTCTTAGAGGATGGAGGATCACACCTTGTTCCTTCTCTTCGGGTTCAGATCTGCAAACAAGAAGAGAGAAAAGTGGGGACGTAGAGATGGCCGGTAGAGGAAGAATCCTCTATTTCTAGCTATAAAAAGTGTGTTTGTCTCATCTCTTATGCCCTAATAAGGAGGTGGAGATCTCCTTATATAGGATACATGAGCAACCCTAATCTCAATGGGCCAGACCCAGTTAGGGGTTGTCTCTACAAGCCCACAACCTAGTGTAGTGTAAACTACAACGCGCTGGGCTTCGCGAGTTAGTACGCAATAATAATAAACATTAATATTAAAGGCAATAAGTAATGTATAACCATTTAAGCCGAGTCAAGTACCTTACCTCTACAAGTCCCCCAGTCTAGTTTTGCTCCCGCGTGTAAGCGCTGGGAGTAGCACTAGGCTTATTAGGAGCTCGAAAGTGAAGATTACAAATTCTAGGCTTACCCCATCGTCCGGGTGCGAGAAAGTTGCTGGTCACGCTTGTTGTGTTTGCCGTTAGATTGATTGGCAACAGGTTACTGTCATTTGTACTGGCACACTTTCATGAGCCTATCACGATTGTGCGTACGCAGATAGGTTCCGTGAAGGAAATTTGGGACCGGCTAAGTGTTTTGGCAGTTGAGTGTCTTGCCTTTGGATGATTTTTTCGGGTGTGGCCCTGCTTTAGCCTTTAGCGGTGCGCATACAATCGTGTGGGGTACTATGAAATATTCACCCTTTGGTGTGACTTTTGTTAGTTAGCATATGGTGCGCTAATGGCGTTTAACCCATTGAAAAAGTTGAAGTTGATGTGAAGACGATCCCTATCACACGTCCGTGTCACCGGGATCTTCGTTGTCGTAATGTGCATCCATTGGTGGTTATAGACGCATATGCGGATGTTAAACCACCTCAGGAAAATGCATTGATGGTTGCACCAGCCATTGTTGATTGCCCGGTTATAGCATCCAGCGTTGCAGACAAAGAGGATAATTTGCAATACACCACTGCAAAAGTGCTTGCTATGCTCGGTGACCCTGGAAGGGTGTTTAGAGCGTTATTTATGTTTCCCACATTGCTTTTTATGATAGTGGGACAAGTACTTGGTTTTTCATCAATAGTTCTGTGCATCTATTACCAAGATACCCACTAGAACAGTAGTAGTTGAATACATCTATTACCAAGATACCCACTTTTAGCGATGTATTTTGTGAGTAATACTATTTTGTATGTGTAGATATTTGTATTAACTATGTTACACTTAGTATTGTCGTTTTATGCTTTACCGTATTATGCAGTTAAGATGCGATGGCATGTTGTGTTTACAAATGTTTATCCGAACACTTGTTGATATCAGAAAGTGCTTTATAATGCGTGTGGCATTAATGAACACTTGAACAACAACGTGTTTTCTACGCGCTTGGCGTGAGTGAACACTCATTGAGATAATAAAATGCTTTATAAGCATTAAGCGTGAATGAGCACTTTATGTAAGCTATTACGTGTTTTTCCTGGACGCGCCTTGGTGTGTGGAATGCTTATATTAGCTGGCACGTCTGTTTAAATTACCTTACGCAAATAATCCTCGTCGGCTATGGCGTGAGGGTTTTCTGTTATCCATGTCGACTATTGGTGTGGAGAATACATATTCGAATAAGTATTTTTCCTATCGTGCATCTACCGCGCACTGAGCCTAGGCGTCGGTCTCCCCTTCCGCTGGTTGGGGAGCGGTTCAGTCAAGAACGTCGCAAGGTTCATGGTGGTCAAGTTAAAGAACATCTTCTGTTGCCACCTTTTGAAGTGTAAACCCGAGAACTTTTCGAGTCTTTCAGCGTGATTGGCCACTGTGGACGCTCCCACAGTGTTGGCATTCAAGGGGGTTCCCGTCACAACGTTCGTAGTGTTGTTGACATTGACATTTTCAGTCGACATTCTGAAAATTAGAATTACCAAGTTTAGTCAAATATTTTTGTTTTACACAACAAAAAACATAAGTAAACAGTTAATTTTAATTTTAAAAGTCAAGTTTTTTTTACTCAAATTTACCACAAATTTACTGTTTCGGCTTCTAAGTCCAACTTTTAAGACCAAAAACCAAAAATTTATAAATATTAAAACAAACTTACTGTTTGGCTTCTAAGTCCAACTTCGAAGACCAAGGCATAATGTTTTTAAGAGTTTTAGGACAGAACTAAAAGTAATCTCCAACTGTCTTCAACCAAAGTCGCTCATTTGAAGATGAAAATAGAAATAAAATATGTTTTTAAAACACAAACTGTGTGAAACAAAACTGGTTTGAATCACAAACAGAATGGTTTTGAATACACAAACGGTGAGTAGGACCGTTCACATAATTAAATAAAATAAAACAATTTTAATTACAATACAGAAACAAAGAAAGCTTGAAATAACTTGTACAATTACAAATGAAAAACAGAATACAATAACTAGAAAGATGAAAGAAACATAATATAAGGTGGCTGAGGGGTGTGTTTAACACAGGGCCCTTAAAACAAATTCCGAGTCTCTCAAGAGAACTCGTTTTGTTTCCCAGGGTACAACAGCCGAAGAAGTGTGTACTGCCGGTGCTGGCACGAGGACCCAAAGTCTACCTTGAGAAGAGCAAAGAACAGATCAGAAGAATGTAGATGAGTGATTGCATATGTTGTTGTTGTAGCTGGTGTGTTTTCTGCAGCAGGGGTCCTCCCTATTTATACTGCAGGTCCTGGCCGAAACTGAAAAATAAATTAAATGGGAGAATTAAATTGCATTAAATGTCTTCAATGCACTTTAATTCGTCACTTAATTCTCAGTCAAAACCGTTGACTCGTCCATTTCAAATGCTGAAAAGAAACTACTCTGTCATTAATGTCTGGAAGCTTATGTGTGCGTGCGCGCTATTTTGGCTCAAGTTCATGCGCGCGCAGGCTGCACGCTCATGCGCGCGTGCGCTAACAGGTCTTCACCACCCAGGCGCGCATGTGCCAGCCACCAGTGAACCTATATGAGCACACCACACAGTCGCGCCGTATTAGCTCACTCTGGTGCGCCCGCGCGTGCTACTTCAATGCCCCATGCGCCAGTGCGCGCCAACCTTCCACGTGTACTCGCGCGTCGCTGCCACGTCACCCTCCAAGGTCTACCTGCCACCTAGTCCTTGCAGCCCATGTGCTTCACCATGCGTGCGCGGTCAAAAATACAAAGGCGGCTCTTAAGTGGCTCGCGACGTTGCGAGCGTGCGCCATCAAAGCGCCACATTGCGCCCATCGCGCAGGCCGCGCGCGCGCGAGTGCGAGTTATGGTGCCCCGCACCCTTACTGTGTGCTTCCATGAAACAATAAGGATGGAGTATTCCCACTTAAATATCCCTTTAAGTTTCATCCCTCCTCCTATGTGGGACAAGGTGCCACTTTCCCAATTTTTCAGCATTCAATGTTTCAAACACCAAACTTTTAGCATCGGTATCTCATTCATCTTAGCTCCGTTTTGGATATGGTTTAGTTTGTTGCGAAGCTCTTCCAACATAGAACACAAACCCACAAATAAATATATGAAATCTCCTTCGTTTCTTATATTTATTTCTGGTCCAAAATTAGGAAAAATGCTTTTCCTATATTTGTGAAAAATGTTATTTTCACAAAATTTCCAACACATAATGCTCATGCCTCTAAACCATCGCATCACATCGTTAACATTATACATATTTGAATACAACTTGGAACAGAAACCCATACATCTTTGTTGCAGTCTGGATTCTGCAACCTAGTATCCACCTACTTTCTCAGCAATTGACTCTACTTATTGGTTTATTCATTTCCCGTACAACCCTGCACTTCAGAGACTAAAAAGATTATCATGTTTCTTCAGTCGTTATTATAAGAAGGCCATCGCGATTGTAACAGAATATTAACTTGACGATGTCATCACTGATTTCTAAGGTAATACTTATGCTCCTTCGATTTCTATGATGTTCAGACATTGATGTGCCTTCTGATCTGTACCATTCACATTTAAGACTCTTCGATTCCTATGATGTTCAGACTCTGGGATATACTTATGCTCTTTCTTCGATTTCTTCGATTTCAAACCTAGGCTTTTGTTCCATAGTATGAATTTCCACTCGCATACCCAAAGATACAATTTTTCAACATCAGAAAAAAATGGAATTTAATAAATTACTAATAAAAATATTTATAAAATTACTAAACACTATAAATGGTTGAACATATTACATATACATAAAATCAGATTTAACTTTTGTACATTTGACCTAAAAAGTCAAAATGTGTCAATTAGTACTAAAGAAAGATATATGTAGTTATGTACCAAATGTGCTCGATAAAAGGATTGAATCTTGATGGCAGCTGAGATTCGGCTTGCCCCTTCGAAAGGTGACCTTATGAGCCTAGCTAGTTCAGTGGCTGCATTTGCAGTAGCCACAGCTGCTTCAGCTGCAACCCTCATTGCATTGGTTAGTGCCATTGTGTGTTATTTATCATCCTCCACATGGTTGATCACTTCTTTCTCGGATGTTTCGAGTGCATGGTAGTGGCGGTTGATCTTAAGAATCCCAAACACCATCTTCTCCTCTTAGTTCCCTAAAAACAGCATCAAAAAGCCTAAGTCATGTTTAAGTATAAAATATATAATTTTACTTACTTTAAAAACTTAACTCACCTTCTCATCTTTCGATTCGGCCTTGCAAGCGAAAAATCTCATAAAGAAACCAAACCAACACCTTTTCTTTCCCATTACTGAAAAAGACTATTTAATAAAAAAATTAAAATAATTAGTATCTTTCAAAACATATACCTTGGGAGTGTTTCATTAAATACATAATAATGAAACATAAGACCAAATAACATCACTATACATTTTTAAGGTCTAATGAGGAAAATGAGAGAATGTAAGAAGAAATGTAAGATCTTATCGTATTTTACCCAGAATTCTAGACCCGATGTCACACCCCGATTTCCACGTGTCTCACCGGTGGGCCCGGTGGGGGATTACCGTGACGTAGTTGGCAACAATTTAGTCAAACCACACAATATATATGAATGCACAGCGGAAGCATAAAGATAAATGTATTTCAACATTTAATGTAATATCAAAGTATCACCATTGTTGAAATAAAATCCACAGGGGATCAATAATAATAATAAAAGTATTGTTCAACAAACTTTGACATCTAGAGCTTGCGAGACTTGAGTAATGATGTCTGGAGTAGCCAGCCTATTACGTCTAGCACCTGCACTTAACCTTTTTGAAAAATACGTCAGTTTACACTGGTAAATACAACTCAACTGACTCGTTTTGAAAAGAGTTTGTAAATTGATTTGAATGCACTTCGGCAAAAATATCTTGATAACTTGGGACAATTATTTGTATATAATCTTGTATACAGATTTACTTATTTGCCGTCCATTAGTACCGGTTAGAAGAGCCGGTTTAAGTTGTCTGACACGCCACCGGTATAATGCCCACAAGGTAGATTCCTTTAGTGGATTACCAGTTTTTACATAATGCATCTGTCAGGTGTACGCCTACACCCTGTGCTTAGGTCGTGGCCATTTCGTAAAATGATGCCAAGGATATCCGGGACATGGTCATTTAACCCCAAGGGCCATACATCAAATAATACAGAACAAAACGGGTTATGTAAATACATTAATCACAATCCGATTTAAATGACTACATACCCGACCAAGCGGTACTTTTATAGTACCGTATCCCAAGCCCGTATAGGGAAATAAGTTAAGAGTATTTACCTGAGCAAAGTATAATTCCAATACAGTAAATGTAAGTACTTTTACTGGGCTCCTAATCTGGAACGAAGGTTTATAATAACCTATTAGATTTCTAACGGGTCTTTAATTAAGCCTTAGCTTAGACCGGCAGTTTCAAAGGATAACTATGGTTTAATCGCGTGAAAGGCGAAAACCGGGAATGGAATGTGATTTGGACCCAACAAGTTTGAAGACCTGTTTTATATGGGTATAGTAACCTCACTCTGGATTTTGGGGTCAAAACAATATGGTTTGACCCGTTTCGGCTAGTTTATGTAAACTAGTTACATAAGTTGAACCGTGCGCGCAAAAGGCGTAACGGTTAACCGTAAGAGTCCTACACTGGTTGCCCAAGTCAATATGCTTTAAAGAGGTTGTGGTATCAGTAGGATACCTTCCATAATGCCCGTAACGAGTTTAAGTTCATATTGTGCCCCGTAGGGGTATTTCGGTCTTTTTAAAGATTATAAAAGAGGTTTCTGAGTTCTACTGGAAATCTGAGTTTCCTGAACAGTTTATAAAGTCCAAAATACTTTATTTATTATGTAAAATCAGTTGCAACTGGAATCGGGTCAAAAGACCTTGTAGAACTCAAGTTATGGCCGAAAAGGGTATATTCGGTATTTACCGAACCGTTGCCATAACCGCAGGTTATGAGCAGGTTAAAAATAATTAAAAATCTTTAAAAATCCCAAAATATTATTTTACATCAGTGTGTAAAAGGTTTGGAGTCGAAATCTGGGTTTAGATAGGCGTTATGCCAATTGCGCTATTTAATTACTAAAGTTTCCGTAATTTGCGCTATTTGGCATAACTCCTATTCTGGACCTCGGATTGACATGAAATTTTAGGGACATGCTTAGAAATCAGTAACTAAGGTTATGGTCCTTTCACATGTCCGAAATTCTCGTTTTAAATTAAAAAGGGCGTTACGGTCAACTTTTAAGCATTTAATGGAAATGTGTAAAAGACTCGGACAACAACAAACCGGTCACAGAGGGTTATACCATCATGTAACCTGGTCCTAAGAGAGTCCTAAGGCATATCTAAATCATACTTTAACGGGTCAGAACTGAACTCAATGCAAAAGTCAAAGTTTTGCGACTTTCGGCTCCGAACCGGGTCAAAACAGTAAATGGTCGGATCAAACAAGCTTAGACTAGTTAATATACTTGTTATCATGTTTTATGAGTGTCAAACCAGGTTACACACCATCTACATTATTGATTATGCATAATATCGCAAAATAGCATTTCTGTTGACTTTTTCTAAGCACGTTTGACTCGACATTCGGACTAGTTAGATTGGGAATCAGAGGGTGCCCTTTTAAGGGTTTAAAGCCCACATGATTACCAACACATAACTACCTTTGATTCGATAAACCACTGGACCATTTGTGATTTATCGCAAAGTCAACCGTTAGTTACGACGGTGTGACTTCTAAGCTAAAACTAAGTGATAACTCAAATAAGAAAGGAGTAGAACACTTACTGAAGTCCTATGCACGAAATGTGACTACTTGAGAGAAGGTTTGAGCTCCAGAAGTGATCCAAGAATGCAGATGAAGGTGTGAACAATGGATTGCAACTTATGGCCCTTTTATAGTGAATTTCTCACCATAAGAAGTTGACACACAACTCTACCACTGACCACAACTCATCAACATGTGTCCCTAATGCTTAGGAATTGTTTAGGGGTCACTAGGAAGGTTTTAAATGCATTTCATGACGTTTAGAAGGCTGAACAGGCAAGATAAACTATTTTCTGCATCTGGTAGTCTGATGCGGCCCGCATTAAGATTCAAGCAACATGGACGCGGGCCGCCTGAATCTTTAAGTCAGAAAACAAATCTAAATGTGGCGCGCGGCCCGCATTAATTCATGCATATCTTCCACGCGGCCCGCGTTAGGCTTGTTTTTCAAGATTTTCATATCTTTCGTCATGATTAGCCTGACCTTTCGATTTCGAAGGGGTAACTTTGAGATTTGGCCCTCGATTAATTACAAATAAGGGCCTCGTGATTATTACCCGCATTGTTAAGTCCCCGGTTAGTTTAATTACTATTCGGAAAGCCTTAACTTTTATTGTTGACGCTTTTAACCCCTCGCATACGAATTTGATCATAACTTTCTCGTTTTAAAACGGAACTTCGCGAAATTTATATCGTATATTCTAGTGAGCGTATTTTACTGTTACAAAGACTCGGGTTCGTCAAAGGGTCACTTAGAGGTATAAATTAAACATGTTGACACAATTAACCCCTGTAGCTTGTAATCTCTCACTTTCTTCCGCGTTTCGCTCCGTACGATCCATGATTTATTTGTTTGAAGGTACGAGCATCATTTAGGGTTACTATATAGTATATTTACCCCTCGTTGACATTTTTAACCCTCGAATTTACATACTTTCAAGGTTTGTCAACTTTAGTCCTTTATTTAGTATTTCATACCACTTGTAAACTCATGACACGTGTCAACACATTATTGGACACAAAATTTCGAGGTGTTACATCCTCACCCCCTTAAAATAAATCTCGACCCGAGACTTACTGAAACTAATAAGGGTATTTTTTCTTTCATCGTGGTTTCAACCTCCCACGTGAATTCGGGGCCTCTACGGGCATCCTATTTGACCTTAACAATAGGCATATGCTTCCTTCGAAGCTTCTTTACCTGTCGATCTTCAATCGACAAAGGTTTTTCCACAAATTTTAAGCTCTCATCTATGTGCACATCTGTGTGTGGTATCACCAGTGATTCATCAGCGAAGCACTTCTTCAGATTGCAGATGTGGAACACATTGTGAATTCCATTGAGCTCTTCCGGTAAGTTTAACTTATAGGCAACGGACCCGACACGTTCGATAACCTCAAAAGGTCCTATGTATCTCGGGCTTAGTTTGCCTTTCTTACCGAAATGCATCACCCCCTTCCAGGGTGATACTTTAAGTAACACTTTTTCACCCACTTCGAAGTGAAAATCTTTACACTTTGGATCTGCGTAACTTTTCTGCCTATCTCGGGCAGCTTTGAGACGGTCTCGAATCTGGACAATCTTGTCCATCGTCTCGAAGACTATCTCTGGTCCTGATAATTGGACATCTCCAACTTCCGCCCAACACACGGGCGATCTACACTTTCTACCGTATAATGCCTCAAAGGGCGCAGCCTTAATGCTGGTATGGTAGCTATTGTTGTAGGAGAATTCGATTAGTGGTAGGTTCTTATCCCAACTACCACCCAAATCGATCGCACATGCACGTAGCATATCCTCCAACGTCTGAATAGTACGCTCACTCTGACCGTCTGTCTTAGGATGGTAAGCCGTACTAAAATTCAAACGTGTGCCCAAAGATTGCTGCAAGCTTTTCCAAAAATGAGACGTGTACCTAGTATCTCGGTCAGAGATAATAGACACAGGTATGCCATGTAAGGCTACAATCTTATCAACGTATAGCTGGGCTAACATGTCGGAGCTATAAGTCTCCTTGATGGGTAAGAAATGCGCTGACTTAGTCAGTCTATCAACTATGACCCATATTGTATCATTTCCTTTCCTCGACTTGGGTAACTTGGTAATAAAATCCATAGTTACACATTCCCACTTCCATTTGGGAAGTTCAGGCTGTTGTAGCAAGCCTGACGGCTTCTGATGCTCAGCTTTGACTTGCGCACAAGTCAAGCATTTTGTTACATAAGCGGCTACAGACTTTTTCAAGCCTATCCACCAATAATTTGCCTTTAGATCCTGATACATCTTATCAGCTCCAGGGTGAACAGAATATTTGGAACTATGGGCTTCCTGGAGGATAACATCTCGTAGTCCTCCATAAATTGGAACCCATATTCGTCCATTTAATCGTAAAATTCCGTCCTTGCTAAGAGTTAACTGCTCCTCAGTTACCCCTAGCTTCTCTTTAGGATAGTTAGCTTCCAACACAGCTTCTCTCTGTGCAGCTAACAACCTTTCAATCAAATTATTCTTCACTTCAATGCTCTTGGCATTGATTCGGATGGGTTTCACCCTTTCCTTTCTACTTAAGGCATCAGCGACTACATTCGCCTTGCCGGGATGATATCTGATTTCACAATCGTAATCATTTAAAGTCTCCATCCAACGGTGCTGCCTCATGTTTAATTCCTTCTGATTAAACAGATGTTGAAGGCTCTTATGATCAGAATAGATCACAAACTTGATACCATTCAGATAATGCCTCCACAGTTTTAGTGCGAACACAACGGCACCCAACTCCAAGTCATGGGTGGTATAATTCTTTTCATGCACCTTTAACTGTCTTGAAGCATAGGCAATAACCTTGCCTTTCTGCATAAGCACACATCCCATTCCAGTGTGTGATGCGTCGCAGTAAACTACGAACTCTTCGGTACCTTCAGGCAATGTCAGTACAGGAGCGTTGCTCAACTTTTGCTTCAGAATATCAAAGGACTCTTGCTGCTTAGGGCCCCAAGTGAACTTTACTTTCTTCTTGGTCAAGGAAGTTAGGGGTGCAGCAATCTTTGAAAAATTTTCAATGAAACGCCGGTAATATCCTGCCAATCCCAGGAAGCTACGAATCTCCGTAGGCGTCTTTGGCTCTTGCCAGTTCATAACAGCTTCAACTTTAGCGGGATCCACTTGGATACCACGCTCACTCACCACATGTCCCAGAAATTGGACCTCACGAAGCCAAAATTCACACTTGGAGATTTTGGCATAGAGTTTCTCCTGATGCAGGAGTTTGAGAATACATCGAAGGTGTTTATCATGGTCAGTTTGATTCTTCGAATAGATAAGAATGTCGTCGATGAAAACGATGACGAATTTGTCTAAGTACGACTCGCAAACGCGATTCATAAGATCCATGAATGCGGCCGGTGCATTAGTGAGCCCAAAAGGCATCACTAGGAACTCATAATGACCATAACGAGTCCTAAATGTGGTTTTATGTACGTCTTCATCTCTGACCTTCAGTTGATGGTAGCATGACCTCAAGTCAATCTTTGAGAAATAACTTGCCCCTTGCAACTGATCGAACAAATCGTCGATCCTCGGCAAAGGATACCTATTCTTTATCGTGACTTTATTAAGCTCGCGATAATCGATGCACAGATGCATCGATCCGTCCTTCTTCTTGACAAACAGGACAGGTGCTCCCCAAGGAGACGAACTAGGTTTGATGAAACCTTTAGCTAGCAGTTCATCTAGTTGGGTCCTCAACTCCTTCATTTCGGTTGGTGCTAACCTGTAAGGTGCTCTAGCAACTGGTGCTGCTCCAGGGATTATATCAATCCTGAATTCCACTTGCCTATCTGGTGGCAAACCAGGTAGATCTTCCGGGAAAACTTCTGGATATTCCGAAATGACGGGAATGTCTTCCATCTTTGGTTTAGGTTCATCGATAATCACTTGTGCCATGTAGATGACACAACCCTTCTTTAAACACTTTGAAGCTTTGAGCATAGTCACTTGCTCAGGCAATCCATACTGGGTATCTCCCCGAATGGTAAGCGATTCACCAGACGGAGTCTTTATCACCACTTGCTTTCTGTTGCAGACGATTTGGGCCTGGTTGTGAGATAACCAGTCCATACCCAATACTATGTCAAAACCGGCCAATTTAAAGGGAAGTAGAGATAGGGGAAAAGAGTGGTTCCTAATGGATATCACACATCCATCTAATACCGTAGAGACGGTTTCTATGGTGCCATCTGCTAACTCTACCTCATAGTTTATACTCAAGGTTTTGACAGGCATATTCAGCAATTTGCAAAATTTATGATCTACGAAAGACTTATCAGCGCCTGAATCAAAAAGTACTCTTGCAAAGACATCATTTACAAGGAAAGTACCTGTGATCACGGTATCGTCTAGAATCGCTTCTTTGGCATCCAATCGAAAGACTCTAGCATTTGTGTTCTTGACCTCTTCAGGTTTCTTGGCATACTTAGGGCAGTTGGTTTTGATATGCCCTTTCTCATTGCAGTTGTAGCATGTGGCATCTTTTATCTTCTTTCACTCTATCGATTTGTGCTCTTTAGACTTGCATATCCCACATGCAGGTGCTCCTGAATTAGAATTGGATTCAAGTCTGCATTTTCCAAAGTGGCGTCTCTGGCAATTCGTGCACTTTGGTTTTTCCTCTGTTTGCTGACTGTTCCTTCCAGACCCAAACTTCTTAGAATCAGTGTTTCCCTTGCGCTTCTTCTCTGACCCTCGTGAGTTATCATCCTCACGCTTCCTCTTACTTTCTTCAGATTTCTTTAGCGATCTCAACCTGACCGCATCTAAAGTAAGGGATAAGGAGAGATCAGCTGTTGACCTAAACGTAGCAGGTCTTGAAGCCTTAACACTGGCCTTGATTTCTGGGGCTAAACCCCCAATGAAGCGAGCAATTCGCTTGGGCTCTGGTGTTACTAGGTAAGGAACCAGTCTGGACAGGGTATTGAAACTGGTGAAGTAAGCTTGACAATCTAAGTTTGTCATCACCAATGACAAGAAGTCAGATTCAATTCTTTCGACTTCATGTTGAGGGCAGTAGTTCTCCATAATGAGAGTAACAAACTGTTCCCATGTCATGTTGTAGAGCGCGATCTTCCCAGAAGCTTGAATGAGAGACCTCCACCTGCCAGTGCCTCTCCTTTGAACGATTGGGATACATACTTTACTACATCCCTTTCAGCACAACCGCTGATGTCCACCACCGTGTCCATTTCATCCAACCAGGTCATACAATCTACTGCTCCCTTTCCCCAGTGAAATCTCGGGGTTTACAGGAAACAAAGTACTTATAGGTACAAGACTTGGTACGTGGTTCATTATCAAACACTGGCTTCTTGGATAGGACACTGTGTTCATTTGATGAATGACGATCGTCATCCTTCTTTGGTCCTTCATTCTTAGAGGGCGGCTTGTTATGAGGCTCTGAGTGAGTTTTAGGGATAGATTTAGAGCGGGGTACAGATGAGGCTCGACTATGCGTCTCACTATACTCCTTAAATTGTTCTTCCACAGCTTTAGATACAGCCGTGTTAATCAGTGAACGAAGCTCTCCTTTGGTTATATTAACCCTATCATTATCATCGTGGTTTTCCAAAGGGTGGCTGTTTATCTCGTCAGAGTCAGCCATGTAGTCTTCGCTGCTACAAGAAGAAGATAAGGGCAAAGTTTATTTAGAAGCCCTTTCAGTACTATCGTTCTTAAACGATTTATTAACCATGCTTTTAATACACATTTTAGTTAATTTGTTAAGGATAAAATTGTTCAGGATCTTTATCATAATCCTAAATTATAAGTTAATACTGGCACAAAAGGCCTAGTCACGTAGACAAGTTTAATTTACAAGCCATGATTTCAGAGAATCGAGGCATTAAGGTTCGAATCAAAGTTCAGTACCTTTTCTTGACAGGGAGTCATAGACTACAACTGCCTTTTGTCTTATATGATAATAAGTATGGCCCGTAGGCGCTACATCACTAATGGATGTTTAATAAATTTGGCCCGTAGGCACTACATCGCTAATGGATGTTTAATAAGTTTGGCTCGTAGGCACTACATCACTAATGGATGTTTAATAAGTTTGGCCCGTAGGCACTACATCACTAATGGATGTTTAATAATTGATCATCTTTATTGACGATTTAACCCATGATTTACAAATCATCAATTTAGGCTTTGGAATCCTTAAAAGGATTCTTATATAAGAATGACGCGTGCGATTTTAACGAATCACATCAGCCAAGACGTTAACATGTTTACAGAGGTTAACTGGGAAATCTGAATCTTTTAATCAGGTCTTACCATCTTGGCCGGGTCTTATAATGACACCTGGCTAGGTTTCACTCTTAAGATTCTTTATTTAATAATTAACGTAGAACAATCCTTAATTGGAATGTTAACGAGGATCTGAATCTAATTATGGAACTACCATCTTGGCCCTGCTTTAAAATGACACATGAGCTAGGTCTTGTCCTTTTTAGATTTTGCCATCTTATTATAATGGTAGATCTTATACAATATAGGAATGATATCTTAACAAAATCGTTCCTTTTTAAAAATTTTAAAAAAGTATATGGTTGCCCTAAACGGGACTTCATAAGAACATGACTTGCCCATGCAAGGGCTAATCAGAAAAATAACAAAGAAGTAATGAAACGAAATGGAATTCGTCATATGTTCTTGTCTAGACTCAAAATGTGCAATTGCGTAACTGAGATTAAACACAAAGGCTAGTGTTTAATTCACTCAGTGTTGGCTCTGATACCAACCTGTCACACCCCGATTTCCACGTGTCTCACCGGTGGGCCCGGTGGGGGATTACCGTGACGTAGTTGGCAACAATTTAGTCAAACCACACAATATATATGAATGCACAGCGGAAGCATAAAGATAAATATATTTCAACATTTAATGTAATATCAAAGTATCACCATTGTTGAAATAAAATCCACAGGGGATCAATAATAATAATAAAAGTATTGTTCAACAGACTTTGACATCTAGAGCTTGCGAGACTTGAGTAATGATGTCTAGAGTAGCCAGCCTATTACGTCTAGCACCTGCACTTAACCTTTTTGGAAAATACGTCAGTTTACACTGGTAAATACAACTCAATTGGCTCGTTTTGAAAAGAGTTTGTAAATTGATTTGAATGCACTTCGGCAAAAATATCTTGATAACTTGGGACAATTATTTGTATATAATCTTGTATACAGATTTACTTATTTGCTGTCCATTAGTACCGGTTAGAAGAGCCGGTTTAAGTTATCTGACACGCCACCGGTATAATGCCCACAAGGTAGATTCCTTTAGTGGACTACCAGTATTTACATAATGCATCTGTCAGGTGTACGCCTACACCCCGTGCTTAGGTCGTGGCCATTTCGTAAAATGATGCCAAGGATATCCGGGACATGGTCATTTAACCCCAAGGGCCATACATCAAATAATACAGAACAAAACGGGTTATGTAAATACATTAATCACAATCCGATTTAAATGACTACATACCCGACCAAGCGGTACTTTTATAGTACCGTATCCCAAGCCCGTATAGGGAAATAAGTTAAGAGTATTTACCTGAGCAAAGTATAATTCCAATACAGTAAATGTAAGTACTTTTACTGGGCTCCTAATCTGGAACGAAGGTTTATAATAACCTATTAGATTTCTAACGGGTCTTTAATTAAGCCTTAGCTTAGACCGGCAATTTCAAAGGATAACTATGGTTTAATCGCGTGAAAGGCGAAAACCGGGAATGGAATGTGATTTGCACCCAACAAGTTTGAAGACCTGTTTTATATGGGTATAGTAACCACACTCTGGATTTTGGGGTCAAAACAATATGGTTTGACCCGTTTCGGCTAGTTTATGTAAACTAGTTACATAAGTTGAACCGTGCGCGCAAAAGGCGTAACGGTTAACCGTAAGAGTCCTACACTGGTTGCCCAAGTCAATATGCTTTAAAGAGGTTGTGGTATCAGTAGGATACCTTCCATAATGCCCGTAACGAGTTTAAGTTCATATTGTGCCCCGTAGGGGTATTTCGGTCTTTTTAAAGATTATAAAAGAGGTTTCTAAGTTCTACTGGAAATCTGAGTTTCCTGAACAGTTTATAAAGTCCAAAATACTTTATTTATTATGTAAAATCAGTTGCAACTGGAATCGGGTCAAAAGACCTTGTAGAACTCAAGTTATGGCCGAAAAGGGTATATTCGGTATTTACCGAACCGTTGCCATAACCGCAGGTTATGAGCAGGTTAAAAATAATTAAAAATCTTTAAAAATCCCAAAATATTATTTTACATCAGTGTGTAAAAGGTGTGGTGTCGAAATCTGGGTTTAGATAGGCGTTATGCCAATTGCGCTATTTAATTACTAAAGTTTCCGTAATTTGCGCTATTTGGCATAACTCCTATTCTGGACCTCGGATTGACGTGAAATTTTAGGGACATGCTTAGAAATCATTAACTAAGGTTATGGTCCTTTCACATGTCCGAAATTCTCGTTTTAAATTAAAAAGAGCGTTACGGTCAACTTTTAAGCATTTAACGGAAATGTGTAAAACACTCGGACAACAACAAACCGGTCACAGAGGGTTATACCATCATGTAACCTAGTCCTAAGAGAGTCCTAAGGCATATCTAAATCATACTTTAACGGGTCAGAGCTGAAGTCAAAGCAAAAGTCAAAGTTTTGCGACTTTCGGCTCCGAACCGGGTCAAAACAGTAAATGGTCGGATCAAATAAGCTTAGACTAGTTAATATACTTGTTATCATGTTTTATGAGTGTCAAACCAGGTTACACACCATCTACATTATTGATTATGCATAATATCGCAAAATAGCATTTCTGTTGACTTTTTCTAAGCACGTTTGACTCGACATTCGGACTAGTTAGAGTGGGAATCAGAGGGTGCCCTTTTAATGGTTTAAAGCCCACATGATTACCAACACATAACTACCTTTGATTCGATAAACCACTGGACCATTTGTGATTTATCACAAAGTCAACCGTTAGTTACGACGGTGTGACTTCTAAGCTAAAACTAAGTGATAACTCAAATAAGAAAGGAGTAGAACACTTACTGAAGTCCTATGCACGAAATGTGACTACTTGAGAGAAGGTTTGAGCTCCAGAAGTGATCCAAGAATGCAGATGAAGGTGTGAACAATGGATTGCAACTTATGGCCCTTTTATAGTGAATTTCTCACCATAAGAAGTTGACACACAACTCTACCACTGACCACAACTCATCAACATGTGTCCCTAATGCTTAGGGATTGTTTAGGGGGCACTTGGAAGGTTTTAAATGCATTTCATGACGTTTAGAAGGCTGAACACGCAAGATAAACTATTTTCTGCATCTGGTAGTCTGATGCGGCCCGCATTAAGATTCAAGCAACATGGACGCGGGCCGCCTGAATCTTTAAGTCAGAAAACAAATCTGCAGGTGGCGCGCGGCCCGCATTAATTCATGCATATCTTCCACGCGGCCCGCATTAGGCTTGTTTTTCAAGATTTTCATATCTTTCGTCATGATTAGCCTGACCTTTCGGTTTCGAAGGGGTAACTTTGCGATTTGGCCCTCGATTAATTACGAATAAGGGCCTCGTGATTATTACCCGCATTGTTAAGTCCCCGGTTAGTTTAATTACTATTCGGAAAGCCTTAACTTTTATTGTTGACGCTTTTAACCCCTCGCATACGAATTTGATCATAACTTTCTCGTTTTAAAACGGAACTTCGCGAAATTTATATCGTATATTCTAGTGAGCGTATTTTACTGTTACAAAGCCTCGGGTTCGTCAAAGGGTCACTCAGAGGTATAAATTAAACATGTTGACACAATTAACCCCTGTAGCTTGTAATCTCTCACTTTCTTCCGCGTTTCGCTCCGTACGATCCTTGATTTATTCGTTTGAAGGTACGAGCATCATTTAGGGTTACTATACAGTATATTTACCCCTCGTTGAAATTTTTAACCCTCGAATTTACATACTTTCAAGGTTTGTCAACTTTAGTCCTTTATTTAGTATTTCATACCACGTGTAAACTCATGACACGTGTCAACACATTATTGGACACAAAATTTCGAGGTGTTACACCCGAACACCCTGAGTTATTACCGCCACTGTTCAACCTTGATGCATCTTGTCCTCGTCGGAGCCCAAGCCAGCCCAATAAATACAAACCTAGGCCTTTGCTTAGGGCCTACAAAAACTAAGGGCCTCAAATTGCTACTAACCACTAACCCCTTTAATTTTGTTTCTAACTCATTTAATCTTACAATTTAATTTTGGTCAATTCATATATTTATTCTTGCAATGTATTATTATTATAATTATTATTACCAAAATCATTCATGCTACTAACCACTAACCCCTTTAATTTTGTTTCTAACTCATTTAATCTTGCAATTTAATTTTGGTAAATTCATTCATTTATTTTGGCAATTAATTATTATTACCAAAATCATTATTGTAACACCCCCAAAACCAGAAGTTTTATTTCGTCAGTATGTTCCTTGGGTAATGGAAAGAAATAAAATAACTAAGTCTTTTAACTTAGTTAGGATATGTAGGTTAAGTAGTAATGTATAAAGTTTTGTAACAAAAAGAAAGAATGGCAAACACAAGGGGCTAAACTTGGAAAAAAAAGAATGAAAGTTTTATAAAACACCTAAGTGTGTATAGTGTGGGTATGTGTGTTCGATCAGAGAGAGAGGAGGAGGAAAAACCCTTCTTCAACTCAAGAATGGCCTAATTGATTAAATTAGGATGGAGATTGGAGCTAAATCAGATGCATGAGCTTAGATTCTGAATCATCTAGACAAGATAAACATGTGGTAAGTTGTAACTTGTGATTTGGTGATCTTGTATGAAGTGGGTTTGTGATCAATTCTGAAATTTGTTGAAATTGAGCATGGATATTTGTTAATGACCAAATAGAACTTATTTTATGTATGATATCAAGTAATTTGATACTTGAAGGTGAAACCCACTTGGGTTAGTGAAAATGGCGACATGGGTATAACACCCATGTCCAATCCTTGTTCAAAATTTGATGTAGTATGTTGTATGTGATGAATACTTGTTAGATAGGTTGAGTATGGTATGGAATTAGGTTGATTTTAGTTGTATTTGATTGATGAAGGCAAGAAGTATGAAGATGAGCATAAGATGCTTGTACAGTGTGCTTAGAAAGTAGTACGCACACCAAGTGTTTGTTGAAATGCCTAGGTGAGATTAATAGATAAAATGGTATGCAAATGATGGATGAAAGTGTATAATGTGTGGAGGTGATGTAATTCGGTGATAATTAATCATGAGAAATATGTTTTGATGGAATACATGTAGGATTTTGGTTAATTATATGATTTGGTAAACACTATGCATTAGAAGTTGTACTCTATGCTTGGGTCATATGATGCACATTATGTGTGTTGCTATATGAGTATGAAATGTGTATGATGTCTGTAGTATAAACTATTAATGTTGAGAATGTATGAGCTTAAGTTGACAATTCATATGATGGACAGTTGACTTTCTAAAAGTCAACTGTGCATAAATATCATAGTAAGACATTTGGCCACAAATATGATGTTAGGGAAATCACAAGGCACATGCTATATCAATAAATGTTATATGTGGTGATTTCAAGAATTGTGTAGAATAAATGTAATTTAGAATGTGCGTGTATGCTAATAATGCGGTAACCATAATGACACGAAAGTATAGGATCATGTCAAGGTGGGTGGAAGCGTGGAAGGCTAATAGGAAGGATGCGGAGAAGCAAGCACGAAACGGACGCTTAAGGTAAGTGATTTCCGGAATCACTTCTTATTTATAAGTGAAGTTTGGTATGTTGTATATAGGGAGCCATGTAAGAATTTACGGGTAAGGGTAAGTACCAAGGTAAGTTCATATGAACTTCGTCTATCCTTAATGTAAATTAATATGATAGTCTCATTGTGTTAATGGAATGTTCATTATGTTACTGAATGTTCATCGTGTTAATGGAATGTTCATTATGTTGTTGAAGGTTCATCGTGTTAATGGAATGTTCATTATGTTGCTGAATATTCATCGTGTTAATGGAATGTTCATTATGTTGCTGAATGATCATCGTGTTAATGGAATGTTCATTATGTTGCTGAATGTTCATCGTGTTATTGGAATTTTCATTAGGTTGCTGAATGTTCATCGTGTTAATGGAATGTTCATTATGTTGCTGACTGATCATCGTGTTAATGGAATGTTCATTATGTTTGTTAGTGCACCTACGTCTGCTGACTACGTCTTCCATCAAGTCTTAAAGATTGAATAGATCGGACATGGCACGGAATCCTAGAATAGGTTATTTGTATATGGATCGCTTATGTGTACATAGTTCTAGGATCGCCTTTGTGTCAGATTGTCAGGATCGCTTATATGGTCTTGTGGATGGATCGCTTATAGGGAACTGTTCAGGATCGCTTATATGGCTGTCATATAAGCGACCCAGCATGTCTATATATAGTTGAGCGATCCACAGCACATAGTAACGGTGTATTCTTCCGGTGAGCCACGAACTGCTGCCGAAGTGCTGTCAGAACGTGTATTTGTGTTTGATATCAATACAACAGCAAGATTTAAGTGAATACAGCTTTAATTGCACCGAATTATTAGTTTCCGCCTCTTAATTTGGATACGAGCTTCTCTGAACGACTCGTGAGGTCAGAAAACGATCCTACAAGTGGTATCAGAGCTCAGGAGGAGGAGTTCTTGCCATTTTAGCTGCTATTCTTCTATTTTTCTTCACTTCTTCAAATGTCTTCAAATCTTTCACCACTGGATAAATCCTGTCAACAACAAAAGTAGAACATGAGTAACTGTCTAATAATTTCTTAACTTTCTCAGTTTCTATCTTTTGTGTTGCCAACTCAAGCTCGAGATCTGCACATTTCTTAATGTTATAGTTCGCCGTATCAAGCTGTCTTAGGTAAGCTATCTTCAACGTATTCATAGCTTCAGCTTGTTCACCATCAGAATCTGTATATTTGTTGATTTCTCTGTTCATAGTATCATACGATTCTTTCAATTTGTGAATATTGTGCAGCAACTCATTGTTCTGTTTAATCAGCGAATCACAGTTCATGCACTTTTCTTGGACCATGACCGGTTCAGCATCCACTTTAATCTCAAATTCAGGAACTTCTTTCACTGTCCTGCCTGAATTTAAAAAATGAGCTCTTCTCAATTTTTCAGCTTTCGCTTCTTCCTTCAATCTCTCTTCCTCTTCTTCCTCCTCTCTGATCTTTCTTCGTCTCTCTTCAGCAGCTTCCATGACTTTTCTGCATCTTTCTGCACATTTTAGATCATAAGCATTAGCAAAAAAAACATGAGAAGTATTTTTTGCCATAAAGTCTTGATCTGTACAAAAATCATCCCAAGTAAATCCTTCAGCCAACTTCTCGTCATTTTGTTCAGCTACACACACTTTGCTTTCTTTCGGAAGATATTTTTCCCAGGTAAAATTATCATATTTTCCCTGATTAACAACACATGCCTTTTTATCAACCACATCTCTCCCATGAGCTGTTTGTGCCTGATGCTGTTGTGCTGGTTGAGTGATTTGATGATAGATGGCCTTCTTATGATAATCATTGTTTCCGAAAGGATTCTGGGCACCGGTAGCTTCACGGTTTTTGCATTCCCTCTTGAAATGCCCCTTCTCCCTGCAACGAAAACATGTAACTTTAGATTTGTCAAAACCTAAAGCTGAAACATTTGCATCACGAAAATCATCACGGCTGGTAATTTGTTTGAACTTTTCAGCACGTCTCATCACACTCGCCATACACCATTTTATATCCATCAATTCCATTTCTTCAGCATCAATTTGATCGTAATCCTCTTTCGTGAGCATTGGATTTCCGATCTTTCCTGCAACAAAACAACTATAAGATTCTAAAATCATCCCTAACAAAGACATTTGATTTTTTGCGATATCTTCAGTGTAGTCTTGATCATTCTCAAGGCTTAACACAATGTTACACTGAAGTTTTCTACCATTCTTTGTTACAGAGATGTTAGGATCAAAAGATGAAAATCTTGTGCTGCTGCTTGATCCTTGAGATGCCATCTTCTCAACAGAATCTTTAACACTATAAGCAGTTTCGATCTTAGGAGAAAACTTTGTTGAATCAGTAGCACCATGCTTGTAGTACAGACTGATATCCTGCTCTCCATCGTAGTTCTTCATCCTAGCGATCTTTCTCTGCTCTATTTCCTGAGCTTCCAAATGCTTGATAAAATCTCCCAAGGTCATAGCTCTGTAATCTTTTCTGTTAGATCTTAGCATCATCAGAAATGTTCCCCATGTTTCGTGTGGAAGCGCATCTGCAAGTTTTTCAATTAACTCATCAGTATCTTTCTTAATACCTAACTTTGTCATATTTCTCACCAAGTTACAATATCTATCAATAATCTGCTTGGTGTTCTCAGATTTTAAACCACGAAACAAATCAAATTCTTTCTTCATGAGAGATTTTTTGTTCTTAAGCATATCATCACTTCCAATAAACTTTGCTTCCAACTCAGTCCAAATTGAATATGCAGTTCCATCGTGTTGAAGCAGAATCAAGATATCCTCTTTTATAGCTTGCTGAAGCAGACTCACCATGAGTTTCTCATCCCGATATTTCTTTTTGTCTGTTGCACTCATTTCTCTAAGTGTTAACGGAGTACCATTCACAACATCATCCTTTGTGGGTTTAACATATTGTTCCTCGGTGTGTTCCCACGCATCAAGATGATAAGCTTCAACCCAATTTCCGAATCTTTCCGACCACACGTTGTAATCATCAATATCCATTAGTTTCGGTGGTTTCTGAGACGTTCCGGTTTCATTTTCGATCAAAGCACTTTGGGTAATCGAGACCGAAGTAGCAAAGGCATTATAAAAATCAGTATCCATCTTTCAAATTGTTCAAAATTTCACAATGATTTTCAAATTTTTCAATCAGTTCACAAAAGCGACTGGAATATACTGTCTTAATAAGCGACCCAAAAATTTTCAAATAAGCGGTCCACACACTATGTCAGTTCGAGCGATCGGGACAAAAAGATGAAACCGAGTGTATCCTACAATAGATGTCCGCCCCTAGTCAAAAATGGATATTCACCTCGAAATCCAAATTCAGAAAGAGTCAATCAAGCAATCAATTTGAAATGGGAGTCTGGGTCGTCGGATAACTTACCAGAAAGTATTGATGTCACATATACGTCATCAGACACTGATCATGAGTCAAAGTTGATAAAAAGTATGGTCGATCAGGTGTTAGACACAGATGACAATGAGGAATCAAAACCGAAGTCAAAACCCGAGTCAAAGTCTGGGTCCAGTACGTCAAAGCCAACAGTTAAAAAGGACAAACGGGTTTATGATAAAGAGTTTTTACTTTCGAAATCTAATTTGAATGATGAATCAGTCAAAGTGGCATATACTTTGAAAGGTTCTGACAAATTATATTCAGATGAAAGTTTTCCAATAAGAAGTGTCAGATTTGAAATGATTCAAAAGGTTTTCAAATTAACAGAAATTAATATTTCTGAAATAAAAGATTTCAATCTTAATGGAAAACCTAAACAATACACTTCAAGAGATCAACAAAGAATCAACAAGAAAATGGGTTACAATTGTGGTTATAGTTTCCAAAAGAAACCAAACCATGATCGTAATTACAAAAAGAAAGGTCTCGGTTTTATTTCACAGAATAACTATAAAAATGAAAAAGTTTATAAACCAAAAACAATGTTTGTTGCAGGAAAAACTACAGAAGTTGAAAAAGAAAAATCTTTCAGAAATCAAACGAATCAAGAATTCCTTGCTAAGAAGCAAGAGGACTTGAAGAAGAAGGAAGATCCGAAGAAGATTGAAAAGAGATCTTGTTTTCAGTGTAAAGCTGTGGGTCATGTTGCGAAAGATTGTCCGAAGACATTTCGACCAAAACAAGAGGTCTCAAGAAAAATGAAAGAAAAAGTTGTTGAAACGACTTAACTGTCAACCCGGAAGTTCACAGGTTTTGAGAATTCGACTTATGAGAAAGGAGAATGTTCAAAGAGTGCTTCCAAAAGAATCGACATTGCCACAAATCAGAAATGGGTTGTAAAAGGTTCAGGTAACAAGTCTGGTGATGAATCTGATTCCATAAAATCAGAGGAGCCACGTGTTGAGAAAAAGATGGAAAAGAAAGTTTCGAAAGTGGACGATGTGAATTTTCCGCCACTAAATGCTAAAAATTACAAATCTAAAATTGGAAAAGTTGAAATTTCAAATCAGTTTTATTCGGACAAGAAGAAAATTGATGTTGAAAAAACTTTCAATGGAAATGTAAAACGCATCTTTGGAAAAATGGTCAGTGGTAAGGCCCAAAGCATTCAGGATTTTTATGCTTCCAAAGGATGGGTTTACAGGTCAGTTGAAAGAAACAATGAAAACGATGAGGTTACACCCAAGGAAGGTCAGGCTTGGGTGGATATATTTTTTCAAGAATGAAAACCTGACTTGCCGGAGATCCCAAGATGGTATTGTGGATCAGGAATCGGCATCTTTCTAAAACTGTTTGTGAAGTTACAGGAATTGCCGGAACTCCCAGGTTTGTAAGCGAGGAGTAGGAATCGGCACCTTGAGAATTCAACCACAAGATGGTAATTGGTTGAAAAACAGGTTTGAAAAGCTTAAATTGCTATATCTACAAGTGGTTGTATGTTTGTGATTGTTATAATTGGTTCAGAATGAGAACCAGTTGATCTTACAAGTGGTTAAATCAAGGTCATTAATTTGAACTTGATTTAATTATCATTCATGAAATTGGTAAACAATGTGATGATTTTGCCCCATTTTTGAAAAGGTAAAAGCAACTAAACTTATTTTCCGGAAAAACCATTCTGATTAAAACAAACTTAAGTGTTTTGAAATCATTATGGGAAAATAGTTTTGTTGTGAGGGGGAGTTCTGATTGTTTAAGCCAAACGGATGGAGAATTGAAGTGTTTCGATATCAGTTGTCATGTTTTGTACAGTTTGTTTTCAATTTTCATTAGATGTATTTGAATTTTAGGGGGAGTAAGATTTTTTTTTAGAAAATCCAAAAACATCAGAAAATTTGAAAAAGACAAAAACATGATAAACTTGAAAAATGAGTTTTTGTTGCATAAAAGAGGAAATGATAGTTCATCAGTGGACTCTCACAGCACGCTAAAGATTTGTAAAGTCAAAATGTGATAAACAATCTTACTGTGGATGTGTCAGTAGATTTTTGCACATTTAGTAAATTGAAACGAGATATAAACCTAAATCAAACTTGCTTAATTCGTGGGTAACTATTCTTGAATATATGGGTAACCCCCGAAATCTTGTTTGAAAGGTCCCGTATTCTGAGATACTAGGTCTTTATGCTCAGTGATATCTGGGGTATTATTCCGGGACTTCTGCTGTATGGAAATACTGACCTAGTCCCCGAATAATACTCTCTGCAAAAAGCTTTGAAACATAAGCTTCGCCCTCAGCAAACTGATTAAACAATAAAATTGGTAATCTTTGCTGTTGTAACAAAAGATCCTCTATAGGGGACCCACCAAAAGTCGAAGCCGTCATCTCTCTGCGTATACGGAAGTATCGACCTGAGCTCTCACGACCCTCGCACATTACCCCTTTACAGATATCATCTGTGGTATACTCACCTGTAAGACTGAATATTTGGGATCTGGATACGGGAGTATATTCAAGTGGAGTGATACACAATTAAGTTTAAGTCTCTAAAACATTAATATCGTATCTCGAATCGATTGAAATTTGTGTTGAAAATTTAAATGGACAAACATACTGACAATCTAGGTAAATTGTTTAGAACTTAACATGTAATCAAGCTTAACGGTGTTTGTGATATGTTTCTTAACTGATATGATCCACTTGCACGAGCTCACAAAAAATATTGTCTGTACATATTTCATTTCTGCATTTACTTTCATTCCGAAAATTCAAAAAGATTTTTGACAACTGGTGTTGAGATACTGATTTTCAAAATTCATAGTGCTAAACTTGAAGAACTGGTTTGGGAAATGTTCGTGTGTAGATGGTGAAGTTATTTTGATTAAAACCAGTAATCATTTCTTGAATGCAAAATCATTACTGTATTGGTTCAACATAGTTTCTAAATTGTTGAAAATTTTAATCTTTGTAGAAACTTATGGTTGGGTAGAGATTGTGCAGGACTTGAGCCAGGTATTGATCCTGAGAGAGAATGGAGCCAGGTATCAATCTTGAACCTGATGGGAGCCTGTTAACGATCTCAGAACCAGTGAAAGTTTGAATTCCAGACTACGATCCCAGCTGTGTGAGAGGGGGAGTCTTAAGACACCAAATTAACATTCAAGAGAAAAGAGTTTGATGATGATGAAAACAGAGAACGAAGATTCTTGGAACGACAGATATTTCAGAGGCAGATTGTCGACTGATGAAGATTGTAGATAGACATGTGCGAATGCAGACTGGAATGATCTATGAAGATAGTTATGAAGACTCCGTCAACATCCGAGGGGGAGTTTGTTAGTGCATCTACGTCTGCTGACTACGTCTTCCATCAAGTCTTGAAGATTGAATAGATCGGACATGGCACGGAATCCTAGAATAGGTTATTTGTATATGGATCGCTTATGTGTACATAGTTCTAGGATCGCCTTTGTGTCAGATTGTCAGGATCGCTTATATGGTCTTGTGGATGGATCGCTTATAGGGAACTGTTCAGGATCGCTTATATGGCTGTCATATAAGCGACCCAGCATGTCTATATATAGTTGAGCGATCCACAGCACATAGTAACGGTGTATTCTTCCGGTGAGCCACGAAGTGCTGCCGAAGTGCTGTCAGAACGTGTAATTGTGTTTGATATCAATACAACAGCAAGATTTAAGTGAATACAGCTTCAATTGCACCGAATTATTAGTTTCCGCCTCTTAATTCGGATACGAGCTTCTCTGAACGACTCGTGAGGTCAGAAAACGATCCTACAATGTTGCTGAATGTTCATCGTGTTAATGGAATGTTCATTATGTTGCTGAATGTTCATCGTGTTAATGAAATGTTCATTATGTTGCTGAATGTCCATCATGTTAATGGAATGTTCATTATGTTGCTGAATGTTCATCGTGTTAATGGAATGTTCATTATGTTGCTGAATGTTCATTGTGTTGCTGAAAATTCATCGTGTTAATGGAATGTTCATTATGTTGCTGAATGTTCATCGTGTTAATGGAATGTTCATTATGTTGATGAATGTTCATCGTGTTAATGGAATGTTCATCATGTTAATGGAATGTTCATCATGTTTGTTAGAAGTTAGTCGGTTATGTTTGTTTGTAATTGCATTGATTTGTGTTGATATGTTTGTAGATAAGACTCAACTTACAAATAAGTGAAGGTGACTTGTATGTATGTATGTAGATATGGAACTGTAGCGTGTGTAAGTAGTGTGAACTTGTATGTACGTACATATGAATTGGATACGTATGAATGTACTTAGATTTATGAAAGTGTATACACGTGTTGTAATCTAATGATTGTAGATCACTGGTATACGTATATGTGAAGATGTGGGTTTTTAATATGTTTGAGGTTACGTACTCCTAACCATGTTACTATTGAGAATGAAATAAATGGAGTGCAGGTATGGGAACGCCGGACTCTCGAGAAATTGATGTCGGACTCGAGTAAGTAAAATTGAGAGTATGTTTCAGTGGAATACCATACGTAGTTAGAATATGATATAGCCTTTTAAGTATATGTATTAAATTATATATGATGTTACCATGTACTAACGTTTTGGTCATATATGGTGACCGCAGGTTAATCAGATATTCATGATGGACAAGTGAACGGGGATCAAGTGGAAGATCATGGATTGTACGGGAAAGCGGTCACGTTGTCTGTAATCATTTGTTAACATAGTTACATTAAATAAATGATGAATGATGTATTTATGTTAGAAGGGTTGACCTAAACGGTATTTAACTATGTTAGAGTAGTTAAAAGAAAGAAATTTTACTGTTCATTTTCTGCTGCTTTGTTTTGGGTCAAATCGTGAATAATGTCTTACAAGTTGGTATCAGAGCCCTGGTTTGAGGGAAATGAAGTATGAGGAGGTAAATACTTGTACTCAAACCTGTGTGCTCTTGTGAAAAGGAACCCGTACAATCCCAGACTCGATCAAGATCTAAGGGTAGAAGCAAAGGTAAGTATGTACTTAAGTAAGTATTTGAAGAAAACTAACAGTATGTTATGTGTAAGGTAAGCATAATTGCTTGGAGAGGATGATCTGTGAATGCGGTCTAGGACCGGCATCAAGGCATGTGATAAGAAAAATTTACCCCAGGTACGTAAATTTAACCCGTGGGTGCATGTAATGGTAAAATCTATCAAGTGAAGGAAAATTTCAAAAAGGAATATAATAATACAATGTGATGAAACAATGGTTAACCGGGCAGGGTTAACTCACTTGATCTCGTCAAGAAGGGTTAATCCCTTCCTCCCGAGGATCGTTGACTGGATCACCGGTGGGTTGATCTCCTGCACAAGGAAACAAACCGTGACTCGTAACAAGGAGGATGGGGTGGGGGGTGCTCCTTGTTACCACTCTCCGGCGTAAGAATCAGTAATCTGCTTGGGAAGCAAAGTATGATAGTAGTAGTAGTGAGAGAGTTGTGAAGAGATACCTCAAACCTGGTTTGGGGTTGGTATTTATAGCCGAGGAGTGAAGGAGGAGGATGAGGGACAGACTGACGACGTGCTGCACCTTTGCAGGTGTGTCAGGCTTGTCGGGTGTGGAGGTTACGCCACGTCAGTCTGTTACTTACGTAGCCCTGACAGATGACTGTCATTGGCGCTACTTGCACTGGTGTGTCAGTCCCACTTGTTGGGCGTATAGGATGCGGTGCGAGCCGCATCGCTGCCTGTGGTAACATCTGATGTTATCGCGTCTCTTGCTTGTGATCAAGAAATACGCGAGATGCGGTGCTAGCCGCATCGTCGCCTGTGGTGACTGTTGCTGTTATCCAGCTTCCTTGTATTGATAGAAGTGTTCACTGGACGCGGTGCGAGGCCGCATCGCTGTGAATACTTCCGTTTTCATACACCAGATGTGATGTTATGCCGCATCACTCTACCGTTCTAATATTCCAGGTAAGTCCTCCATCACTGGACAGATTGGATTCACCCACTGTGTCGATGCGTTCCCGCATGGACATAAGTAGGTTGTTAGCTAATGGGGGTTTTGATAAGGGTAATGGTCACTCGCGGTCGATGCCGACGCGAGATCTGGGACCATACCCCTTCAGAATGGTAATAAAGTTTTGAAAATGTTACACGTGCCAAAACTTAATTCTTCGGACATAAGGTGACGATTGTGTACCTGGCCAGTACACCATATGACGTTCGTGAGACCGTGATAATTGTTACAGGTATGTCCGTTAGAATTAGGTAGTAGGTGGACGTGAGGGTGAAGGGAAATGTAAGACTTTCAGGGTTTTGAAAGTACCAAATACACATGAGAAGTATGAATGATAAGTTAGAATCCGCAAAACGGATTCAAAACATGAAAGGAATGAAAGATATGAATGATATGTTAGAAACCGCGAGACGGATTCGAAACATAGAAGGAAATGAATGATAGAATGAAAAAGTTTAAAAACTCGTAAATAGGCATGAATCAAATAAGTAAGAATGAATGAAAAGAATGAAAGGCTCAAATTTTAAGTAATTATAGATCGAACGAGTAAATATTCTTTAAGAGGCGGATATTATTCAAGTTATGTTTTGAACTTATATATATATGTAAATATATGAATATAATTATGCTCATGTATTGTATACAAGAATGGTTGAAAGGATAAATGAGTTATGTGGGTCAAATGGTGATTGCCATTTGAACCCGGTATTTAATGTTTGTAATGGTCAAGTTATTTAGTGGTAGGTGAGCATGATGTACGGTAATGTTATTGTCACAAACTGGAAGGAAATAGTCAAGCAAGGTATAGATAACGAGTCAATGGATTTTGACTTACGTCAGGTATGTATAAAGGTTATGCATTTAGTAGGAGCTTATTGCTCGACTAGAGAGGGGTGTGTTAGAATTGGGTAATTGGTGAATGTAGATCAGAATGTAATTACAATTGGACTTTTGAAAAGTTAAACAACGTAAGTTGATAAGTAATTAAGCAAGTAATAGTAAGATAGCATGAAGTAGTTGAATTGTCAAGAAGATAAAACCGATAAAAACCACTGTAGTAGCAAGAAACTTTAGACGGAAGAAATAAGTTATGTGTTAGACATATTATTAATTGACTATTGGGAGTCGGGATGAATGACGACTACGACCTAGACAAATAACTTAAGTATGGACGGGAAGGGTATGTTTTTGCAAGAAATACTGAAATGATATAATAAAGTCTTTGCAAGTAAGCATGAATGGAAAGAAGTATGAATGTGTACTTCAATACATCTACGATAAGTAAGAAA
This sequence comes from Helianthus annuus, assembly GCF_002127325.2. Lineage (NCBI taxonomy): Eukaryota > Viridiplantae > Streptophyta > Magnoliopsida > Asterales > Asteraceae > Helianthus > Helianthus annuus. The sequence goes on from NC_035448.2 coordinate 104,695,573, forward strand.
TGCCAGTTTGACCTTGAAAAGTCAAACTGCAAGAAGCTGGAAAAATAAATAACAAAAAAAAATTGTATGTAAGAAAAGGAATGTGGGATATGTTATAGTATGTACGTAGGAAATTTGTAGAAGAATTCTAGGTGAATATTCACCTAGTAGAATGAATGTTTGAATGAAATGCGCTAACCGCCAATTTTGTAGATGATAGTGGTAGAACTCTTAATGTGATGAAACCAATCGAATTGGTGAAAGGATGTACACGAGCAGAAGCTCATTAAATGGAATGAAGGGATCGATCCGGTTTTGATACGAACTCGTGAAGAAGCGGGCCGATCTGGTTTGCGGATCGTTAGTCTATGCAATGAATGCAAGGTTAGTAACATGTTTAAATTATGATTGTTAAGAAGAAGTCCAATTTGAATAATACCTTCCATACAAAAGGATGGTATTTGAGTATGGCATAATGTAGAATGTTGACTTGTGAAGGTCAACAAAGGAATGAATTATAGCTCCAATTTAATGTTGTTGAGTAATGCGCATGTGTGCATTGTGAGTGATGCGTGAAATGTATCGAAATTGAACTAAGGGTATACTTAATATCATCTAGCAGTAGCAAACGTAGAATGATGTTTATCTTCCGAGATAAGTATGAGTAAAGGAGTATGACATAGTGGTGTTGTTGTGATAACTTTGATTAAATGTTCGTAGTATGTGTATGTTTATGGGTTAAATTTTCATGTGTTAATAAAATTATTAGAAGGAATACTAATAGTGAGATGCATTAGTAAGCTCGTGACAAGTACTAATGTGACTAACGCAAGAATAGAATATTGAGTATGATTAGTGAGTAAATTGGAATTTATGGATTTGTTATGATTAGTAAAGGTAAGAAAGTTTTATGCTTAATTAAGAAAGTAGAAACAAAATATATAATTATGCTTGTTCACGAACGAAGACTCTATCCGAACCATGAGTGGGTTCGGGTAATAGTATGCTTTAGGATTTGTTAAATGAATAAACATAGTCATAGTCTGGTAGGAATGAGAAGGTTTCGGGGACGAAACCTCCTTTAAGGGGGGTAGACTTGTAACACCCCAAAAACCAGAAGTTTTATTTCGTCAGTATGTTCCTTGGGTAATGGAAAGAAATAAAATAACTAAGTCTTTTAACTTAGTTAGGATATGTAGGTTAAGTAGTAATGAATAAAGTTTTGTGACAAAAAGAAAGAATGGCAAACACAAGGGGCTAAACTTGGAAAAAAGAATGAAAGTTTTATAAAACACCTAAGTGTGTGTATTGTGGGTATGTGTGTTCGATCAGAGAGAGAGGAGGAGGAAAAACCCTTCTTCAACTCAAGAATGGCCCAATTGATCAAATTAGGATGGAGATTGGAGCTAAATCAGATGCATGAGCTTAGATTCTGAATCATCGAGACAAGATAAACATGTGGTAAGTTGTAATTTGTGATTTGGTGATCTTGTATGAAGTGGGTTTGTGATCAATTCTGAAATTTGTTGAAATTGAGCATGGAAATGTGTTAGAATGACCAAATAGAACTTGTTTTATGTATGATATCAAGTAATTTGATGTTTGAAGGTGAAACCCACTGGGGTTAGTGAAAATGGCGACATGGGTATAACACCCATGTCCAATCCATGTTCAAAATTTGATGTAGTATGTTGTATGTGATGAATACTTGTTAGATAGGTTGAGTATGGAATGGAATTAGGTTGATTTTAGTTGTATTTGATTGATGAAGGCAAGAAGTATGAAGATGAGCATAAGATGCTTGTATAGTGTGCTTAGAAAGTAGTACGCACACCAAGTTGTTGGTGCACTTGTGTCTGTACTTTGTCTGTATTCGGTCTGTATGTAAACGATGTCCTAAGTTAGTCTGTAAGTTGACCAAGTAAACTATCCTCCTAGTTTGACTTGGCCAATAAGTTGTAATATGTTTGTTTGTATCGAAGGATAGCCTCAAAGGATACTGTTGATCCTTCGAGGTGCTCGATAGATATGGTTCGACTGTTAGACCTCGAAGGATCATCCTTCAAGGTCCCTGCTCATCCTTCGAATGAAATGTACTCGATAGATGATCCTTCGGACCATCTATCGGATCCTTCGGGATAGACAACATGAGCTGGGTATAAATACCCATGCAGTGTGTTGAGTGAAACAGAGGCACACAGACAGAAAGTTAGGAAGTTGAGAGCATTCTGTCCGAAACACACACACACACACACTTTGAGAGTTTGCAAACTGATTGTAAACATTGTGCTTGTAACCGTAACCTTTCATACGTATTAATACAAGTGGTGTTAATCGTTGAGTCTTGTGTGTTCTTGTGTTTGTTCTTGCATCATCCCGGTTTCCTTGCTAGCTTGGATTCCGCACTCGCTAGTGAGTTAGTATAACAAGGTTTAGGTTTGTTCTCGATCCTCCGAGAGGGACCTACAAGTGGTATCAGAGCCTGGCTCTTTACCTTGTTTAAAACCGGGTTGTTCGAGTTCTTTGGTGTGTTTGGACACTTGGTTTAGCACTCGTTTTTGGTAATTTCCTTGCATTTTGAAACTGAAAAACGTGTTCTAAACCTTTCGGGAGTGTTCAAGGTCGGTTTGGGTAACATAAAATTTGTTTTTGTGAAACTTTGTATTTTCCGGCCATTTTTCCGGTCATATCTCCGGTGACTGGTTGAGGATAAGGTTTGCTTATTTGGGTAAACTTTTTGAAAGTCAAAAGGTTGGTGGGAAAGGCAAGGGCAGACCATATCCTTTCTGCCGAAAAGTACTTCACCAACCCATCACCTTTTCACCAACCTGTCACGTCAGTGTCAGTGTGTCAGTGAGCTTCCGAAAGATATCTTTCGACTTCGAAAGATCATCTATCGATCAGAGACAGCTCGAAAGATTATCATCCTTCGAGTAGTCTTTCGAAGTCTAAGCATTATCTTTCGTGTTTGGAATCTTTTCGAAAGATTGGTTGTCCGAAAGATAAGGATTCATCTCGAAAGATAAGGATCTTTCAGTGTGAATCTTTCGAGATCAGTATTCGAAAGATAAAGATCTTTCGAACTGTGAATCTTTCGTGATAATTGGTCGAAAGATAAGGATCCTTCATTGTGAATCTTTCGAAGACTTTGCTCGAAACTCAACAGTAATCTTTCGATCACTGTTGATCCTTCGAACTAGTCTTGATCTTTCGAACAAGGTTGTATCTTTCGATTTGTGTCTGTGTACACTTAACAGTTTGTGCTTGTGTAGATCTTCGATAAATATTTGATCAAAATGAGCTGTACAAGTCCCTGGGATTGGAGTTTGGACTCACGATCCAATCAAGAGTTAGTCACTGCTGCAGATTGGGCAAAGAGTATGTTACCTTCTCCATCAATCAGTCCAAGTCAATGGGCTTTGGTATCCAATCAAAGTCAAAGCATTCAAAACCTTTTGATCAGTGAAAGCGAAACGGGCAGTAACAATCGTCCACCAAAGCTAAATCATATGAATGAGTTTCCATCATGGAAAAATCGTTTTCACACGTATGTCCAAGGGCAAAGCACCGATCTTTGGACGTGTTTCATCAATGCATTCAATGAAAATCTGGAGACTGCTGCGTCCACTTCTGAGGGTTATGCCAATATGCTTGAAAAAGACAAGAAGGCTTATGAATTGGAGAAAAAGGCCTTTGCCACACTTACTCAAGCACTCAATAAAGACATCTACCATCAGTTCTCATACTGCAAGTCTACGAAAGCATTGTGGGATTGTTTAGTAGCTAGAGGAGAAGGCAATGCAGCTGCTAGAAAGTCTCGGCATGATTTGTTGAAGAAAGAGTTTGAATCTTTTCAGTTTTTGGAAAACGAGACTCTGAATGATATGACCACACGTTTCTATCATTTGATTAGTGAAATGTGTGCTTATGGAGTTGTCTCTACTCAACAAGACATGGTGAGTAGGTTTGCTGACGCCTTACCTCCAAAGTGGAGCTCCTTCATTGAGCTGTTGAAGCATACTGGAACTCTAGACACGGTTAATATCTACGAGTTCATTCAGAAACTGGAACACAAAAATGATGAAGAAATCAGGAAAGCCAGGAGAGCTCCCGCCCCTCAAAATACAGAAATGTATCTTCCGGGTTTCGTTGCTCTAGCTAGAGCAGCTGCAGCCCAGCAACCTAAACTGCAGACTGCATTTGTCTCCAACACAAGTTCCTTTCCATTTCCTCAATCAACAACTGCTCCACCACAACCTCAATTTGATCCGAGGTCTTACATTCCTGTACCAACACAGCCACAACCACAACCTCAACAACAGCAAGCTCACTATGCAAGCAATCCTAAACCTCAACCCCAAAATCCTAACACAATCCGAGTCGACAACTCAAATCTTTCACACCTTAGCATTGAAGTTGCTAAGGAGCATATGGAAATTATCAACACCATGGTCAGTGCTTACTGTGGTTTGGTAGCCGGTCAGCTTGGAAACATCAACATGACCAATGAAGACTACCAACAGATCGACAAGGAAGAAATGGAGTTGATGGATATTAAGTGGGCTTTTGCAAGTGCGGTTAGAAGGGCCAAAGACTTCATGGCTCGTACTGGTAGAACTTCGTTAGAAGGAAAGAAAGATACGAAGTATGGGTTTGATATCAATGCCGTTACATGCTTCAACTGTGGTAATAAAGGGTACTTCAAACGTGAGTGCACTCTACCAACAAAACACGGCAATCACAACCCTTTCAGAAACCAGACGAATGTGAATGCCCAACAAGAAAACCGTGAACGGAGGATGGTGGCAGTGAATAACAATCAGGGACAGCCTGGAACTACAAATCACAATCGGGCTTTGGCTGTTCAAGCTGATGAAGGATGTGACTGGTCAGTGCAGTTTGGTGAAGGTGATCAGGGAAGTGGAACAGCTTTGTATGCTAAGGTCATCGAGCATGTTGATAAAGAAGAGTCTTCTGGAAGTGATGACAGTTCTGGTTATTCTGGAAGTTCGGATGAAGAAGGCTCTGTTTCTGGGGATAATCACTCAGAGCCTGGAGAGAAGGAGGAAGGAGATGATGATATTCAGGATCTACTGAATGAAGCTGATGAGCTTAAATGTCAGAAATCAATTCTGATTAGGAAGGCTACTACTGCATCAATGGAAATGGAGAAGCTATTTTCTGAAGATGGAGCTTTTTCTTTTCAAACTGCCTTTATGGCAAACGGCTCAGCCTCTACTAGTCAGGTAAATTCTGAACCTCATGTTCCTAGTATCTGTAAATCATGTGCTGAGATGAAGCTTGAATCAGAAAAGCTTCATAGTCATAACCAGAATTTGGTTATTGAACTGTCGGAATGCAAAGAGGCAAACATGGCTTTAACCCGGAATGAAAAAGAATTTAAATCTGTAATAGAAACATTAAAGAAAAATGTGTCCGAGGTTAACAAAGTAGTTTACCACAAGCAAGTAAGTATAAATGAATATATTAACATTGTGGAAGAAACTAAAAAGCAATTAGCCATTGCCCAATGCGAACATGATGCGATCAAACAGAAATTGGATAGTTATTCTAACTCCCAATTTGTGCTTGATCACATCATCGATGTTCAACAACCAAAGGGAAATCAGAAAGGCATAGGGTATAATAAATGTCCGCCCCCCTTGATGAACAACTATACCAAGATGCCTGATGAGGAAGAAATGCCTCGGTATGAACCCAGTGTGCCTCTTGATGTTGAGGAGTTTGCTACTGGCCTTGGGTTCAAACCGGACAATTCTTCAAACACAGCCTCTAAGGAACAAGAAACTTCATCATCCGTGAAGCAAAGTCCTCCAATTATCGAGGACTATGAGACATCGGATGATGAATCAGAAGTGGCTGTAAGTGATCAGGATAAATCACTTAGCAAGATGAAAGGAGTAGATATTCCACGAGAAAATCACATCCTTTGTGATCCTGATACTCCTGAGGTTCCATCTGTTAAGAAGCAAGTGATTGATCCTGTCAAAGTTGATAAGACAGGTGTGACTACTGTTAAAAGCAGTAATGTGTTGTATACACTGGTTGGAGATAATAAAATCTACTCAGATCATGTTTTCCCAATTAAAAATGTAAACAAATCTTTGATTGACAAAGTCTTTGAAGACTACACAAACAAATTTTTGGGAAAAACACTTCCGGGAATTGTGGTAACACAATGTGATCCAATTCCTAAGGCTGAGATTAGAAAACAGTTTGGTAATCAAAAATCTCCAACCACTCAACAACCTACTGCTTCTAAGGGTAAACTACAACAACGAGCTCCAAAGCCAAAGGCTAAGGTTGAATCAAAAGGAGCTCGTTACACGAAGAAAGGAAAAGATGTTAAATTTGTAGCATCAAAAGGTACAGATAAAATTGAGACTTTTGAAAACAAATCAAACACTGATTTTGTACAACAAGTCAAGATTTTGAAACGTAACAGTGATAACAATTACACCCAACACACAAACGGGTGTGATGAAAGAGCAAGTACCTCAGGTTCTACAGGTTCAACATCTGGTAGTCGATCAAGTTCTCCTAAGTCTGTTGAAAGGAGAACTTGTTTCAAATGTGGAGAAATTGGGCACATTATCAGAAACTGCCCAAATGCTCCGAAGAAGAAATTTATTGAGAAAGCTCCACCTGAAACAGTTCGCCCTCAACGTCGGTCAGTTTCGCCTAAACATGATAAACGAACTGTAAAAGAACAAGAAACTAAACAACGACGTAAGAACATGAAAACTGTTGAAAAAGCTTTAAGATATGAAGTTAAAACAGTTCAAAAGGAACCAAGAGTGTCACAACCTGTAAAACCAGAATCTTCAAAAACTGGTAGGCAAAAACGAACTTGGTTACCTAAGTCGGGTGACAATTCAGGGGGAGCAGTTGTTCTTGAAAACCATCAAGAGATCGAGCTCACGTTTCGTGATGCTAAGGGACGACCCAAGACCACTAAGGCTTGGGTCCCCATTCTCAACTGATGTGTTTAATTGACATGTGCAGGATGTTCTAGGAGGAACTATTAATAGTCATTGGATTGTTGATAGTGGAGCATCCAGGCACATGACTGGCGACTTACGGCTCCTATACGACGTGAGAAACATTAGAGGAGGGTATGTTGCTTTTGCGGGTGACAAAGGCGGATTTATCACTGGAGAAGGAAGTATTTCAAATGGTATGGTGTGCTTCGATAAGATCAATTATGTGAAGCAAATTGATCACAATCTTCTCAGTGTGTCACAAATCTGCGATAAGAAATTCTCAGTGCATTTTGATGATGCCGGCTGCTATGTGCTGAAACCTGGATTCAAAATTCCACAAGAATGGATTCTCTTATCGGCTCCGAGAGTTAATGATCTTTATATTCTTGACATGAGCCAGGCGATTACAACATCTGCACAAGTCACTTGCTTTGTCTCAAAAGCCACGGAAAAGGAGTCTATATCTTGGCACAGAAGAATGGGACACATTCACTTGAGAAAAATGAACCATTTGGTGAAAAATAATCTTGTGAATGGTGTGCCTGTGAGAAGTTTTCATCTACAAGATATCTGTGTCTCGTGCCAAAAGGGGAAGCAAACAAAGAAGTCTCACCCTTTGAAGAAAATCAACACTGTCAGCATGCCTCTCGAACGTCTTCATATGGACCTTTTTGGACCTATGAAGCACAAGACAACGTTTGGTGATGCCTATTGTTTAGTAGTTACTGATGACTACTCTAGATTTTCTTGGGTATCCTTCATGGCACACAAGAGTCAAACTCCTGGCATCCTCAAGGATCTTCTTACAATGTTGGAGAATCTCTATTCGTTGAAAGTAAAAAGGATCCGAAGCGACAATGGTACCGAATTCAAGAATCAAGTTATGGATGAGTTTTGTACTTCTAAAGGCATTCTTCATGAGTACAGTTCTCGTTATACTCCACAACAAAATGGTGTCGCTGAGAGGAAGAATCGAACGATTATTGAAACTGCAAGAACAATGTTAGTAGAGTCGGAACTCCCTATTCAATTCTGGGGGGAGGCTGTATCGGCTGCTTGCTACACGTTAAACAGAGTTCTTACAGTAAAGAGACATGGCAAGACTTGCTTCGAACTCCTTCAGAAAAGGAAACCGGATCTTTCTTACCTTGAACCGTTTGGTGCTCCATGTACTATGATTGAACCGGATGGAAAGTTTGGTGCAAGAGCTATCGAGGGTTTCTTCCTTGGATATGCTACTCCGAATTTTCGTGTTTGGAATCTAGCTACCAAAAAGATTGAGCTATGGAGCGAAGTTAGGGTTCAAAGGTACACGAGTCCTGTTCGGGCTCCGGGTGATCCGTGGATGTTCGATTATGATGGGCTATTTGACTCCTTCAATCTGCCAACCTTTGACGAAGAATCAGCAGCGGCTCGGATGTTGTTGGAAAGTGACAACGCTGCTGTCTCGCCTTTGGTTAGACCTATTGTTGTTGATCCTCAAGTTTCTTCGTCTGTCAACAATATGGTTCAAAATGAGGTTTATGAAGATGCTGCTGATTATAATGACTCTTCTGAAGATGATGAATATCATGATGCAGCTGAAGGATCTTCAGCTCCAGCTGCTCCTGTTCAAGGTGCCTCTGGTGATACACCTCATACGCAGAATGTAGACACTGCTGAAGGGAATGCATCCACCTCTACCCACATTCCTGGTATGGAGCTGGTTGTTGATCTTAATCTTACCAACTTGGGTATCAATGCTCGTGTGCCAGATAATCCTGAAATGAGGATTCACGATACCCATCCCCAGCAGAACATAATAGGAGATGTCCATCGCGGTGTGCAGACGCGTAATCAGCTGAGAAACAACCGGAATGCTGGTTTGTATTCAGCTATAAGAGAATCTGGTCAACAAAATGACTGGTCCTTCGCGTGTTACGTGTCACAAGAAGAACCAAAGTCGTGGAAAGAAGCATTGAAAGACAGTGCTTGGGTTGAAGCCATGCAGGAAGAATTACAGCAATTTCACAAGCTTGGTGTTTGGAAGCTTGTTGAAAAGCCTGAGAATTACAAGAAGATTGGCACTCGATGGGTCTTCAAATGCAAGAAAGACGACCGTGGAGTGGTTATTCGGAACAAAGCTCGTTTAGTCGTTCAAGGTTTTCGTCAGATAGAAGGGATCGACTACAACGAAGTCTATGCACCAGTTGCACGTCTGGAAGCTATTCGGATCTTTCTGGCTTATGCCTCATTCAAAGGATTCAAGGTTTACCAGATGGACGTCAAAAGTGCATTTCTACATGGTGTGGTTGAAGAAGAGGTATATGTCGAACAGCCTCCAGGTTTTGAAGATCCTGTCCATCCCGATCGGGTGTGGTTGCTAAACAAAGCTCTCTATGGTCTTCATCAAGCGCCACGAGCTTGGTATGCAACCTTATCTACATATCTGCTAGAGAACGGTTTTCGAAGAGGTCTTATCGATTGTACTCTCTTCATCAAAGAACAAGATGGAGATCTTCTTCTGGTACAGGTATATGTTGATGATATTATTTTTGGTTCTACTAATGATGTTTTGTGTAGGAATTTCGAGCGCATTATGCAGGATAAGTTCGAGATGAGTGCTATGGGGGAAATGAATTTCTTCTTAGGCCTACAAGTGCAACAAACGGAGTCTGGGATATTCATCCATCAGACTAAATATGTTGGTGACATCTTGAGCCGGTTCCAGATGTCCGATGCAACGCCCATTGGTACCCCATTGCCAACTAATCACGGAATAACTCCTGACTTGAAGGGTGAACCTGTTAGCCCTTCATACTATCGCGCGATGATCGGATCTCTTATGTACCTCACAGCATCCAGGCCAGACATAATGTACCCAACGTGCCTGCTTGCCAGATATCAAGTTAACCCGAAGGCCTCACATCTTGCAGCTGTCAAAAGGATTTTTCGTTATTTGAAGGCTTACCCCGACACCGGTCTGTGGTATCCTAGGGATAATAACTTTGACTTGGTCGCTTTCAGTGATTCTGATTTTGGCGGATGCAAAATCGACGGCAAATCCACAACGGCTGGATGTCAGTTTTTAGGAAATCGCCTAGTCACATGGCAGTGCAAGAAGCAGACATGCGTCGCTACATCAACATGCGAAGCTGAATACATTGCTGCCTCAAGTTGTTGCTCCCAAGTTCTCTGGATCCAACAACAATTGCGGGACTACGGTTTTGAATTCCTAACTACTCCTATTTACGTTGATAACTCTGCTGCTTTAGATATCACTAAAAATCCTGTGCAGCATTCAAAGACCAAACACATCGAAATCAAATATCACTTCATACGTGATTGCTTTGAGAAAAGGCTAATCGATGTTGTTAAGGTCCACACCGATGACCAACGTGCCGACTTATTTACCAAAGCTTTTGAAAAATCTAGATTCGACTTCTTATTATTGGTAAATGGCATTAAGGTCAAGCAAGAGTAAACCAACATCGGAAAATCATTTTTGTAAATACCTTTGTGTGTTTTTAAATTTATCTTAGTTTATTGATTTTAGGGGGAGTAAATCCGAAAATCTGAAAATCCAAAAACATCGAAAAAATTTCAAAAAACACAAAAACAATAGAAAAACAAAAATGAGTTTCCTGGAGAGCAAAAGAGAAAATGATAGTACATCAGTGGTCTATCCAAACCTCTTTAAACCTTAAATGAAATACGATAAGCAGATCTATATAAGATGTATCGGTAGGCTCACAATCATTTTAAAGTGTGCAGGGTGATATAAATCTTAATCGACTGAAGACCAGGTGGGAACCATTCATTGGCATATGGTCTTAGTACCGAAATTTCGTTTGATAGATTGCCGAGGTTCTGAGATATTCGGTCTTTATGCTGCTTATCATCTGGATATCATGGTTGTATCTTTTACCGAAAAATAACGGGGACGCAAGTCTAGATCTTCCATGATACTATACATACGTGTACATATTACATACTGCATTCGACCTCAATAAGTGATAAACAATCACATGTCCAAATAAATAAGTGATAAAATATCACAATTATCCGGGTGTCAAGTTCGTCTCTCTGCTGTACGGAAGTACTGACCTGTTCACGGACTTGCACCTGTGCCTTCATGCATATGAAAATCAAGTTCCTCATCAATAAGTGATTATATCACATAGGGCTTGTTTTCAAATCAAAATAAGTGAGTATCTCATAGCTTATACGGTCAAACAGATGATAATCGGTATACTCACCGGTAAGATGAACTCTCGTGCATACCTTGATACGGGAATGTGTCGTGATGTGGATGAACACCGGTCGGTAAGTATAAATCATACCTTAACGTATCCCCTCGCCATGATTACATCTGATAAGTTGAGCTTAAGTGGACAACAATACCGATAATTGTTATAGGATGCTTATCTTAATGTTAACTAACTGAACAACAAGAGTGTTTTTGGCATGACCGTACACTGATATGATTCTCTTACCCTCGAAACTCGCAAAAAGAATGTTTGTATATATTTATTTATTTACTGCTTAACGTTTATTGTTTTCTTTTAAACAGTTTCGTCGTTTGGTGCATATCAGCACGACATTAGCGGTGATGTTGTTTGATAACACTCAAAGGATTTTAAATTGTTGTCTTTTAATTTCAAAAATACCAAAAAGATTTTAGGCTTGTTTTAATATAAACTTTGTAAAAGCCAAAAAGATTTTATTTCTTTTTTATTTTCGATCGTACGATGTTGGAGCTCGAGTCTTCGTTACCTGAAACCTGAACGAAAACCGAACTGACTTAATCTTCATAAACGGTCGAAATTTGCAAGTTTTGAAAGTTAAACTAAAATTGACAAATTTATTAAACTTTCAAACTGTCGGACGGTGTTTGATTGTGACATGGTCATACGTGTGTCATTTGTTTATGCTAACTATATTCCAAGCGGTTGTTCTCATTATGCGTTTAGATTTCTTGCATGTGCAGATGCTAAAGGCGAGGAGAACATAGTCAATGACAAGCTTCGGAATGAAGACACGACGTGAAGACACTCAAAGGATGAAGATGATCGAGTTATCGCTGACCTCATCAACACCACAAGGATCTCACTTCATAAAGATCAAGTTTTTCACGAGCATAACTCAAGGGGGAGCTTATGTTAAGGGGGAGTTTGTTAAGACACTTCCTACATGATACGGGTAGTTTGTTGATACACTCTCTGCTTTCAAGACGTGAAGACTTTGAAGATCCTCCGACAATGAAGACTTGATAGGACATCAGAGTTTTGGTAACTCGAAGACCAAAGACCGTCGAAGTTCGAGACGAGTCTACAACTATAGAAGATAAAGACAAAGCTACAGCCAAGGGGGAGTTTGTTGGTGCACTTGTGTCTGTACTTTGTCTGTATTCGGTCTGTATGTAAACGATGTCCTAAGTTAGTCTGTAAGTTGACCAAGTAAACTATCCTCCTAGTTTGACTTGGCCAATAAGTTGTAATATGTTTGTTTGTATCGAAGGATAGCCTCAAAGGATACTGTTGATCCTTCGAGGTGCTCGATAGATATGGTTCGACTGTTAGACCTCGAAGGATCATCCTTCGAGGTCCCTGCTCATCCTTCGAATGAAATGTACTCGATAGATGATCCTTCGGACCATCTATCGGATCCTTCGGGATAGACAACATGAGCTGGGTATAAATACCCATGCAGTGTGTTGAGTGAAACAGAGGCACACAGACAGAAAGTTAGGAAGTTGAGAGCATTCTGTCCGAAACACACACACACACAATTTGAGAGTTTGCAAACTGATTGTAAACATTGTGCTTGTAACCGTAACCTTTCATACGTATTAATACAAGTGGTGTTAATCGTTGAGTCTTGTGTGTTCTTGTGTTTGTTCTTGCATCATCCCGGTTTGCTTTCTAGCTTGGATTCCGCACTCGCTAGTGAGTTAGTATAACAAGGTTTAGGTTTGTTCTCGATCCTCCGAGAGGGACCTACACAAGTGTTTGTTGAAATGCCTAGGTGAGATTAATAGATGAAATGGTATGCAAATGATGGATGAAAATGTATAATGTGTGGAGGTGATGTAATTCGATGATAATTAATCATGAGAAATATGTTTTAAATGGAATACATGTAGGATTTTGGTTAATTATATGATTTGGTAAACACTATGCATTAGAAGTTGTACTCTATGCTTGGGTTATATGATGCACATTATGTGTATTGCTATATGAGTATGAATTGTGTATGATGTCCGTAGTATAAACTATTAATGTTGAGAATTTATGAGCTTAAGTTGATAATTCATATGATGGACAATTGACTTTCTAAAAGTCAACTGTGCATAAATAGCATAGTAAGACATTTGGCCACAAATGTGATGTTAGGGAAATCGCAAGGCACATGCTATATCAATAAATGTTATATGTGGCGATATAAAGAATTGTGTAGAATAAATGTAATTTATAATGTGCGTGTATGCTAATTGTAACAACTCTCACTAAAATTAATACTTAGTAGGATAATTATCTATTAAGGAAACCCTAATTGAGAAACCCAAGCAATTCTGCACTAACCCTAAAATTTTCAGAACAATCGGAATCAGGATCAGGGCCCCTAAAACTCAGGGGGGGTAAACCCTAGCTGATAATTATCATAATAATTCGTTGTCTAACTTTCAAATTCACAAACTGTCAACTCACCCAAGCTACCTGGACACGAACCTACCCTACCCTACTTTTGTCATCCGTTGCGACACGCGACAGGACTTATGTCCTCTGTCATGACACGCGGGGGGAACAAAAATTCAGTATAAATAGGTGGGGTTGGCACTTGAAGTTTACTGTTCGTTCGACGTACAAATTCATAATATTCACTGAGTTATAGTTCGATTACTATACAACACACACTAATCTCGAAACGCTGCCGCAATCAGGGTAATAACTCGATCGCTATTACGATTCAACGTCCGATCGATTGAAACTATCCAACGATTGTTTTAGTGCTGCTCAAATTGAGTTTATACTTTGTTATTCATCGTGATTTCGACTTGAATGTTTAAGTGATGTTCGAACTCGGACTATATTCTGTCATTCGTTGTGAATCCGCTGAATTGTTAAGTATTGCACTTATAAATCGTTGTGAGGGTTTAATCTCGTGAATTGTCATAACTGCTGTATTAGTTACTAACCCGTTTGTGTGTGCATTGTTATTTAAATTAGGTTAATCAAGGCTAATCAGTAGGCTTATACTCTGCTCGTTAAATCTGCAATGTGAGTCATTCTCTTTTTATCAACTGTTTTACAAAACTCCAAATTATTTTCAAAGTTATAATTACAGGGATTAAGTCTATGTAAATCACCAAATTACAGCCGGTATGTGGGGTTTTGTATACATTACTTGATAACCGTCACTATTGGACAACGAGTTAGCCAATGAGTGATATGACCATAGTCACAGACACCATCGGGCAAAGAGGCTACCGATGGATGTTCGAGTGACAAGTACTGTGGGTGGTTGGTTTGATATCAGAAACATTGTAATCGCTCTTAATACTGTAAATTATAACCAATGTGTCATTTTTAGTAAAATGAATGATTCACTCAGTATTTCCCTGCTGACAAAACTTTTTTTTCAAACATGTTTCAGGTGATCTGTTGTGAGCAAGAAAAAGTGTCGTGGAGCACTACAAGCTTAGAAAAGTAGCTCAATGTAAATAAATAAATAAAGAAACATGTTTTGAGAAATAAAGATTTCCCAGTGAAATCACCTTATTGTAAATTATGGGATTTATCCCTGTATTATATAAACGAGCAGTTTTAGTATTTAAAGATCCTGTTTTAAAAAGACTTCCGCTGTCGCCCAAAATAAATACCACGGGATTTCCTGCCTCGCGGCTCTGGACCGGGTCAAACCGGGGCCGATGGCCGTGACAGGAAAAGGTGGTATCAGAGCCACTGATTTAAGCTTACTATTGATTTTAGCCTATTGAGAAATTCTAATTGCCATTCTGTGAATATATGTTTTATTAACTGATTAATTGTTAAGTTACAGTATGGGTAAACAAAAGCTTTCTGCTATCTACCACAAATTAGATACTGCAACCACAGAAAAAGGAACCTCTTCCTCAGAACACCCAGCAGATCTGGAAGAAGGGATTTTTGTCCGTAAGGCAAACTATGAAAATCCTCTCACCCCAGATAAAAGAAATTCGATTCTTAGGAAGGGACAGGAGAAAATAAAGAAACCCCAAGTCAAGAAAGTGAGGTTTAATCCATAAATTCAGGAATTAGGCAATAATCCACCTTGGGAAGACAAATTAAATGAAAAATGGGCAAATCTTTATATGCTAGCTACCGTAGCAGAGAATGCAAAACTCTAAACTATCAATAAGCCTGGTCTAGTAGAAAATTACTACCCATTAAATAAATAAATCCTAGTGTGTTCTCTTTCCTGTTGTCTTTTGTACAAATTAGTATGCAATAAAACTTCAATGTTTATTTGTTAAACTTTGTTCCAAAGTTTTAACTTAGCATTTTTGTGCATTTTGCATATATGCTATCCAGCATGAATGAGATATCGGAAGCATTTCAGAATCTCAACCTCTACCCAGTACCAATTGAAGTCTCCCACGACTTTACTGGTTATATTGCTGACATAGAGGAACCTCTGGAATTCCAAGCTCCATCGCTGGAAAAAGCAAAACCTAAAAAGAGAAGAAGATATGTAGGATGGAGGAAAGTGCGCAGAAGAAAGCCAGCCACTAGGAAACTCCCCAAAATAGAAAACCCTATAGACAAAGGAAAAGGAATCGAAACCGGAGAAAGTTCTAAGCCAGCAGAGATAGAAATAAGGAAAGATTCTAAACAAAAAGGAATAGAAATTGGAGAGAGCTCTAGACAACCTGAGGAAATCACATTTCAAGATGAAATAGACCGTCTACTGGCAAATTGTGATGTCATTAACCCTATCCATAATAATCTATATCCTTACCCGGCCGAAAACCAACTTCCTGTAAATCTGGAACCAGCTATTCCAGACCCACTAATCCACACTCGACCTTTAGGCCAAATGGAAGAATGGTGGACGAATGACTGGCAATTCCAAAATATGATCAACAGTCCTTATTCCTTCCTCCCACAGTTTGATCCAGAACCTATCCCCAATCCTCCAATGAGCAACGAAAACTTAGCCGAACTTCGTCAGTTCGGTGAAGAACTGATAGGTACAGGGAATAGGATCCGGGAGATGGGGGAACAAATCTCCTGGAAATACGACGAAAGGGAACGTCGCTACTAAACTGCCAGTTGACCAAAGAATAGTGGGGTTAGGAAGAATGTCTGTATAACAACAATAGTAGAAAAATATAACTTTGTAAAATGGGAAATAAAACAGTGTAAGATAAGCAGTGTGTATGGATGCCTATATAATCTATAACACAAAATAGAAGTCGAAACATCGACAATTTTGACTCTACACATGTGTGTTGTGAAAAAGATTTATGTGATTACTTGCCATTGTTTTAGTTACAAACATTTGATACTAATAGTTATATCTATAATAATTATCAGATGGAAAACGCTAGTAATGAACCAGTTAATGAAGGAAATCAATCTGAGCAAAATCAGGAAAACCAATACATGACTAGACAAGATATTGAAAATATCATCACTCAAGGTATAGCTAATGCTATTCCTGCAATCATGGCTGCTGCTCAGAAACCTGTTGAACCGCAACAAATCATTCCTAGTAAACGTACTCAGGAAGACAATTTTAGTCATAGTGTAAATGGAGGCGGCAATCATGATGATAATAATCCACGACAGGCTCCATTTCCTATGAAAATGAAAGCTGCAACGCCTGGTTGCACTTACAAAGAATTTCTTGCTTGCAAACCTGCTGAATTTGCAGGCAACGAAGGAGCAATTGCAGTACTGCGTTGGTTAGAGAAAACCGAAGCAGTAATTGCAATAAGTAAGTGTGCCGAAGAAGATCAGGTTATGTATGCTTCAAATCTGTTCAAAGAAGGGGCGCTAGAATGGTGGAACACGGTATTACAAGCAAAAGGAAGAAGGATGGCTTATGCTATGAGATGGGAAGAATTTAAGATTCTTGTAGAAAGAAAATATTGTCCTGAATATGAAAAGGAACAAATGGCAAATAAGTTCCTAAGCCATCGTATGGTAGGCGTAGAGTGTCGCGGTTATACTTCGACATTCTTTGAATATGCTAGAGTGGTACCAACACTGGCTTCGCCAGAACCGGTACTCATTTCCCGTTATGTTTGGGGATTAATTAGTGAAATCTGTCACATCGTTAAAGCTGCGAGACCTCGCACTATTGACGATGCTGTGGAATTAGCTAATACCCTAAGTGATGAACTGGTACTTGCAAGAGAAGAAGATCGAAAGAAGGAATTGGCACAAAAGATTACCCAAGAATTTCGTTTGGGTAATAATAATAATAGGTTTAAAAAGAGAGGAATGAGGCAAGCCGCAAATCCGCCTTTTTGCAGAAATTGCATAAAGAATCATTTTGGAAGATGCAATGTAACCTGCAACTTTTGCAAAATGATAGGACACCACGAGGAAGATTGTAGGAAAAAGACCAGGGTCTGCTATAATTGCGGAGAAGCTGGGCATTTCAAACCCGAATGCCCTAAATTGGTTAAACCAGCAGATAAAAAAGGCAAACCAGCTGACGGAGCTACTAAGAAAAATGCTAGAGCATTCCAGCTGACCACCCAGGAAGCAGAACTCATCCCAGATGTAATAGCTGGTACGTTCTTAGTTCACGACGTTTATGCAAAAGTATTATTTGACTCTGGTGCAAACCAAAGTTTTATCAATACTTCATTCTGCCAAGCCCTTAACTTACCATTGACCACCCTTAGGCAAATTTTTACAGTCGAAACGGCAGATGGGAATTCTGTTAACGTAAATAAGGTTTTGCAAGAAGGAAAGATAGAACTATTAGGCCATAAGTTTTTTGCAAACCTATTACCTATGAAGTTAGCCGGATTCGATGTGGTATTAGGAATGGATTGGTTAATAGCCAACCATGCTCGAATCCTTTGTGGTAAGAATTCCGTAGAAATCCGTACTCCCACAGGAGAGGTAATTTTAATTACAGGAGATAAACCACGGAAGCCACTGAAATTCATTTCAGTAATGAAGTTGGCTAGTTATTCAAGAAAACAAGAAATGGTGTATATGATTTCGGTAATCATTAACACTAAAAGTAAGGAACTCCAGGACATCCCTATAGTCTCAGAATACCCAGACGTCTTTCCGGAAGAATTACCTGGGTTACCACCTAATAGAGAAGTAGAGTTTAGAATTCATCTAATTCCGGGTACTACACCGATAGCCAAGGCACCTTATCGATTAGCACCCACCGAAATGCTAGAATTGAAGAAACAGTTAGATGAATTACTAAGCAAAGGATTTATACAACCTAGTTCATCCCCTTGGGGAGCACCAGTGTTGTTTGTGAAAAAGAAGGACGGGTCAATGAGAATGTGTATCGATTATAGAGAACTGAATAAGGTTACAATTAAGAATCGATACCCATTACCTAGGATTGATGATCTTTTTGATCAATTGCAAGGAGCTAGATATTTTTCTAAGATAGACTTGCGCTCCGGATATCATCAATTAAAAGTACAAGAAGAAGACATACCTAAAACTGCTTTCAGAACTAGGTATGGCCATTATGAGTTTACAGTCATGCCCTTTGGACTAACAAATGCCCCAGCAGCATTTATGGACATGATGAATCGGATCTGTAAACCATATTTGGATAAATTTATAATCGTTTTTATCGACGATATACTTATTTATTCCAAAAGTCAGGAAGAACATTGTAAGCACCTACATGCACTCTTAACTTTGTTAAGAAAAGAAAAACTTTACGCCAAATTCTCGAAGTGTGAATTCTGGCTGAAGAGGTACAATTTTTAGGTCACCTGGTGAATCACGAAGGAATTCACGTAGATCCTGCTAAAATAGAAGCAATCACCAAATGGAAGGTTCCGCAAACAGCTATGGAAATTAGAAGTTTTCTAGGCTTAGCTGGATACTACAGACGATTTATTAAGGATTTCTCTAAGATAGCTGTACCTTTGACTAAGTTGACCTGTAAAGCCGCTAAGTTTGAATGGGGACATAGACAAGAAGAAGCTTTTAATATTTTAAAGCACCGATTGACGAATGCTCCAATTTTAGCATTGCCCGAAGGAACAGAAGATTTTGAAGTATATTGTGATGCTTCAAAATTAGGATTCGGATGTGTGTTGATGCAACGCAAGAACGTAATTGCGTATGCCTCCCGGCAGTTGAAAAAGCACGAGGAAAATTATACGACCCATGACTTAGAATTAGGAGCCATTATTTTTGCCCTTAAAATCTGGAGACATTATCTGTATGGAAGTAAGTTTACTGTTTATACAGATCATAAAAGTTTAAGGTACATATTTGGGCAAAAAGAGTTAAATATAAGGCAAAGAAGATGGATGGAAATCCTAAGCGATTACGACTGTGATATTCAATATCACGAAGGAAAGGCGAACGTAGTCGCAGATGCCTTAAGTCGTAAGTATCAGGAAAAACAAAAGCGAGTCCGTGCCCTTAGATTAAATCTACAAGTAGATTTAATGGAACAATTAAAGAAAGTTCAGGAAATAGCAATCAAGGACGATGCTGAAGGAATGAAAGGTTATATAAAGGAACTAGAGTAAGGAAATGATGGAATTTGGAGATTCCACAAGAAACGAATTTGGGTACCTAAGCAAGGAGAATTAAGAAATAAGATTTTAGAAGAAGCTCATAAATCTAGGTATACCGTACATCCAGGAAATAATAAGATGTACCAAGATTTAAGAAACAATTTCTGGTGGATAGGAATGAAAAAGAATATAGCTGAATACGTATCTAAGTGTCTTACTTGTTCACAAGTTAAAGCCGAACACCAGAAACCTTCAGGACTACTACAACAGTTAGAAATGCCTGTATGGAAATGGGAACTCATAACAATGGATTTTGTTATTAAGTTACCCAAGACCAGAAAAGGTAATGATGCAGTTTGGGTAATTGTGGATCGATTAACCAAATCAGCTCATTTTCTACCAATGAAGGAAACCTTTAGCATGGAAAGATTAGCCAAATTATATGTAGATGAAGTAGTATCTTTAAATGGAGTCCCACTCTCCATTGTATCAGATAGGGATAGTCGTTTCACTTCCCATTTCTGGACTAGTTTCCAGGAAGCAATGGGAACCCGACTCAATTTGAGTACTGCATATCATCCTCAAACGGACGGACAAAGTGAAAGAACGATCCAAACCTTGGAAGACATGCTTCGAGCATGTGTAATTGATTTTGGTGGTAATTGGGATAGCCACTTACCCTTAATTTAATTCTCCTATAACAATAGTTATCATTCAAGCATCGAAGCTGCTCCATTCGAAGCACTGTATGGACGCAAGTGCAGAACCCCAGTTTGTTGGGCAGAAATAGGAGAAAGTCAATTATCAGGTCCATAAATTATGCAAGAAACTACTGACAAGATAACTCAAATCAAAGAAAGACTAAAGACTGCTAGAGATCGCTAGAAGAGCTATGCAGACAATCGCCGCAAGCCACTAGAATTTCAAGTCGGAGACAAAGTACTTTTGAAAATCTCTCCTTGGAAAGGAGTAGTACGATTCGGTAAGAAAGGAAAGCTGAGTCCAAGATACGTAGGACCATTTTCAGTAAAGCAACAAATAGGACCAGTTGCTTATCGCTTACAACTACCAGAAGAATTAGCTGGAGTACATGATGTATTTCATGTATCCAATCTCAAAAAATGTTTATCTGATGCATCCTTGGTAATACCTCTTCAAGATGTAGAGGTAAATGAAAAGTTAAAATTCGTAGAGAAACCACTGCAAATAGAAGACAAGAAAGTCAAATTTCTCAAACACAAGCGACTAGTGCTAGTCAAAGTCAAATGGGATTCAAAGAGAGGACCAGAGTACACTTGGGAGCTGGAATCAGAAATGAAGCGGAAATACCCTCATCTATTCTGAATCTCGAGGACGAGATTTTTCTTAAGGTGGGGAGGATGTAACAACTCTCACTAAAATTAATACTTAGTAGGATAATTATCTATTTAGGAAACCCTAATTGAGAAACCCAAGCAATTCTGCACAAACCCTAAAATTTTCAGAACAATCGGAATCAGGATCAGGGCCCCTAAAACTCAGGGTGGGTAAACCCTAGCTGATAATTATCATAATAATTCGTTGTCTAACTTTCAAATTCACAAACTGTCAACTCAACCAAGCTACCTGGACACGAACCTACCCTACCCTACTTTTATCATCCGTCGCGACACGCGACAGGACTTATGTCCTCTGTCGCGACATGCGGGGGGAACAAAAATTCAGTATAAATAGGTGGGGTTGGCACTTGAAGTTTACTGTTTGTTCGACGTACAAATTCATAATATTCACTGAGTTATAGTTCGATTACTACACAACACACACTAATCTCGAAACGCTGCCGCAATCAGGGTAATAACTCGATCGCTATTACGATTCAACGTCCGATCGATTGACACTATCCAACGATTGTTTTAGTGCTGCTCAAATTGAGTTTATACTTTGTTATTCATCGTGATTTCGACTTGAATGTTTGAGTGTTGTTCGAACTCGGACTATACTCTGTCATTCGTTGTGAATCCGCTGAATTGTTAAGTATTGCACTTATAAATCGTTGTGAGGGTTTAATCTCGTGAATTTTCGTAACTGCTGTATTAGTTACTAACCCGTTTGTGTGTGCATTGTTATTTAAATTAGGTTAATCAAGGCTAATCAGTAGGCTTATACTCTGCTCGTTAAATCTGCAATGTGAGTCATTCTCTTTTTATCAACTGTTTTACAAAACTCCAAATTATTTTCAAAGTTATAATTACAGGGATTAAGTCTATGTAAA
Source organism: Helianthus annuus (assembly GCF_002127325.2). Taxonomy (NCBI): domain Eukaryota; kingdom Viridiplantae; phylum Streptophyta; class Magnoliopsida; order Asterales; family Asteraceae; genus Helianthus; species Helianthus annuus. The sequence goes on from NC_035448.2 coordinate 104,717,519, forward strand.
TCACCAAATTACAGCCGGTATGTGGGGTTTTGTATACATTACTTGATAACCGTCACTATTGGACAACGAGTTAGCCAATGAGTGATATGACCATAGTCACACACACCATCGGGCAAAGAAGCTACCGATGGATGTTCGAGTGACAAGTACTGTGGGTAGTTAGTTTGATATCAGAAACATTGTAATCGCTCTTAATACTGTAAATTATAACCAATGTGTCATTTTTAGTAAAATGAATGATTCACTCAGTATTTCCCTGCTGACAAAACTTTTTTTTTCAAACATGTTTCAGGTGATCTGTTGTGAGCAAGAAAAAGTGCCGTGGAGCACTACAAGCTTAGAAAAGTGGCTCAATGTAAATAAATAAATAAAGAAACATGTTTTGAGAAATAAATATTTCCCAGTGAAATCACCTTATTGTAAATTATGGGATTTATCCCTGTATTATATAAACGAGCAGTTTTAATATTTAAAGATCTTGTTTTAAAAAGACTTCCGCTGTCGCCTAAAATAAATACCACGGGATTTCCTGCCTCGCGGCTCTGGACCGGGTCAAACCGGGGCCCAGGGCCGTGACACTAATAATGCGGTAACCATAATGACATGAAAGTATAGGATCATGTCAAGGTGGGTGGAAGCGTGGAAGGCTAACGAGAAGGATGCGGAGAAGCAAGCACGAAACGGACGCTTAAGGTAAGTGATTTCCGGAATCACTTTTTATTTATAAATGAAGTTTGGTATGTTGTATATAGGGAACCATGTAAGAGTTTACAGGTAGGGGTAAGTACCAAGGTAAGTTCATATGAACTTCGTCTATCCTTAATGTAAATTAAGATGATAGTCTCATCGTGTTAATGGAATGTTCATTATGTTACTGAATGTTCATCGTGTTAATGGAATGTTCATTATGTTGCTGAAGGTTCATCGTGTTAATGGAATCTTCAGTATGTTGCTGAATGTTCATCGTGTTAATGGAATATTCATTATGTTGCTGAATGTTCATCGGGTTAATGGAATGTTCATTATGTTGCTGACTGATCATCGTTTTAATGGAATGTTCATTATGTTGTTGAATGTTCATCGTGTTAATGGAATGTTCATTATGTTGTTGAATGTTCATCGTGTTAATGGAATGTTCATTATGTTGCTGAATGTTCATCGTGTTAATGGAACGTTCATTATGTTGCTGAATGTTCATCGTGTTAATGGAATGTTCATTATGTTGCTGAATGTCCATCATGTTAATGGAATGTTCATTATGTTGCTGAATGTTCATCGTGTTAATGGAATGTTCATTATGTTGCTGAATGTCCATCGTTTTAATGGAATGTTCATTATGTTGCTGAATGTCCATCGTGTTAATGGAATGTTCATTATGTTGCTGAATGTTCATCGTGTTAATGGAATGTTCCTTATGTTGCTGAATGTTCATCGTGTTAATGGAGTCACTCCGGGTATAGCAGTAAAAGCAAGACGTGTAGGTGGATCGACTCATCAAGTTCCCATTGAAATAGGATCCACACAAGGAAAAGCACTTGCCATTCGTTGGTTATTAGCAGCATCCCGAAAACGTCCGGGTCGAAATATGGCTTTCAAATTAA